>NC_134709.1:37475499-37801332 GCF_043290135.1 Rhipicephalus microplus | reverse complement strand
AGAAGCCAGGGCGTAATACATTGCCTATGTCTTCAAGCTATCGATTCGGCTGCTATTCTCGGAGTCGGGTAAGTGCGGCGTGTTGCGTGTGCACCGCTTTATGAGGCCAGCAAACCGATATACGTCAGCTCGAAACAACGGGTACAGCAAGTAAGCAAATTCGTCGTGCAGTTGTGTATATTTGCGTCATGGTCGTTTTCGCTTTTATTTTCAGCTCAGAAATACGCGCGTACGTAAAAAAAATGAAATATTCATGTTTGACTGCCGAGTGCTCACAACCAACCATAGCTGCGACGTGTTTTCCTCAAGTAGGCCATTTATGCCGGAACGGTCTTGGTTGATTTCTTGATTGCGTGATTCATTATATAAATAGATTATTTGTCCATCTTTAGGCGCATATAAGTAAGGACATCTTCGCGCCTCACGGTGGCACTCCGAATCCCGGAACCAGGCTCCAGTGCTAGTTGTAACCAGAAAACAGAATAATGAAGCCCATAATTTCGGGGCTTCATTATCGAAGAATCAATATTATGGTAATTCTAGTTTTTAAAAGTGCTTGTGTTAGCCGTTATGCGCCTGAATAACTCTTCGTTTCCGATTCCAGCAACAGTCTAAACAGAGCTCGCAGAACCCATAAAGCAATTGTAGCCGATTTTGTTTAGGATAACTGTCGTACCGTGCATCAGCAACGCTAGGTCACAGTTGCCAACGTTAGCCGACTCTAGTGGACCGTTGCCGACATTCCCTAATGTCAGGTAAGAGCAAAGAAAATTATTCATTCCTACTTGGGTTAGAGTTACACACCAGAATAGTCAGATCTAGGTGGCCGTGTAGATTTGGGTGCACGTTAAAGAACCCCAGGTGGTCAAAATTTCCGGAGCCCTCCACTACGGCGTCTCTCATAATCAAATGGTGGTTTTGGGACGTTAAACCCCACAAATCAGATCTAGGTGGCCGAGAATAGCGAGAACTTAAACTACGAGTCCTGGGGTCTTTTATCATCGTTAAAAATGGTTTTAAAGAAGTTTTTTTAAACCCGTATATGCCCAGTACATGTAGGATGGAGATTATGTTCAGTGTAACTCGCATGTTGTTTCTGTAAAAAAGGTAGCGCCACCTAAGATGTGTTTATGATGACCTGTGCTCGTCACATGCAGGTCTAGGTGATCACTGGGATAAAAACAGCCTCGTGCTTGCAGTCACAAAATGGCTATTTCCCGTGAGTGTAGCTGAGCGTCACACTGTAAAAAATATAAGTAATATAGAGTCAAATTGTTCTCCATGCTGCTGATATTTTTGTCAATTGTTCGTCACTTATTGGGTGTGCAGTGACTTTAGTATGACAGTAATAGGCGTGTTGGCTTCGTCAGCGTCCTTTAAACACACGAGACTTCGTAGTGAAGAGAATAGTTTACTGACACATAATAAAACACACGCCACTCAGGCTACACTCAAACGCCACAAAGGCTACCAAGCGTCACACAGGCCAAACTCTGCACGAAACTCTCTCAGTCACGTCGCTGTCCTCATCCACTAGCTACAAAGGGAACGTGCATTTCTAACATTCGGCCATCCTGCAACGCTTAACGGCCTCATTGATGCTGTCCCGATAATGTTCTCGTGACTTGACATACAAATGTTCGGCCATCCTGCTTAACAACAGAACCAGACGACACCAAGAACACTGGAAATGCCGGTGCGAATCTGAAGAAAGAACCGCCGCAGACGCGCCAACAAAAGTCGAAGCCCGAGCCTGACCAAGCGTCTAAGCCGCAGTTTAGACTAGGGAACACTGGCATCGTACGCGTTGTGGCTTTCTTCAAAGTCAAGCCGGTCAAGATTTATGGAAGCTATCACATTCCCTTGAAAGTTTCACGGTACGAACGGGCGAACTTCTGCGTGCCGTGAAGAACTTAACGTGTCAGTGTCGTGCTATAGCTAGTTTTTTTTGTTATTTATTTTTGTTTAACATGTTTCGTTCGCGTATCATTGGTTAGGCATTCCATATAGGAGAATGGCCGAGCATCTGTCATAGAGTAACATAGTAATGCATCTGTATGTTAAGTCAGTCAATAACATTCTCGGGACAGTCTTAACGATGACGTTAAGCATTGCAGGATGGCCGAATGTGTGAAATGCACGTTCCCTTTGTAGCTAGTGAATGAGGACAGCGACGTGACTGAGAGAGTCTCGTGCAGAGTTTGGCCTGTGTGCCCCTTAGTAGCCTGTGTGGCGTGTGGTTTTATGTGTGACTAAATATTTCTTTTATTACGAGGTCGAAGTCAACAGACGCTAATGTTTTTTTTGTTTATGGTGTGTCAAACATAGGTGTCCTACATACAGCACGGCTCCAAAATCATTGTTTGAAAGAATTCTTTTTTTTCTTCAATAAAAGCCTTATTATGTTTTCTGGGGTCGTATAAGCAATCACTTTGGGAAAGTAAATTAGTTTTGTTAATCTTCCTAAGTTTGGGCATATATGGTTTAATTAAACGTGTATAAAGAGAGCTTGGAGGCAATGTGAGGTGCCGGCTATGCTTCTTGCATACTAGTCACGGACGCAAATCAGTGGACAAGCACAAAACCATACAAACAGACACATACACACGAAGACACACGAAATTAGTCCCGGTTCTCTAATACGAACACTGTCCGCTCCATAGATAAGTTCACAAACACAAATAATTGCGTAAACAAAATGTCCACACAAAACAACAAAGTTCGCCAAGATACCATCACAGCCGATCATTAGGCACTTGTATTCTAACTGCAACCCTGGCGATTGCATAAGCGAATCCAACTCAAACACGAAAACAAATACGTAACCAAGAACACCAATAGATAAAAATAATGTAAACCGTATACTTCAGTCAAATTTAGCATATTAAAATTAACAAACTTTGTTGACGTTTCGTCTTTCATTGCAATAGTCATGTTATTTTTTTTACTTCACCAAGTGGTTCCCCCACCCTTTTTTTTTCATCTCCCGAGTTTAATGACCCTGAAAATGTTGTGCACAGCATGTCGTTCGAGCACAGCATACTGCTTACGAAACCCTAGAGCGTTGAGAGAGAGAGAGAGAGAAAAAAAGATGCAAGGAAAGGCAGGGAGGTTAACCAGACGCACATCCGGTTTTCTACCCTGCACTGGGGAAGGGATAAAGGGGAGAAAAGAGGTTGTTTGTAGAGAGATGAGAAGGTGCACACAATCACGAGCACACTCGGGGAGCACACATAGTCTACAGGCGGTCGCTCAGGTTTGTTCGACTTTAGGTAAAGTAGCCGTGCTTTAGTCGCTTTCTGCGCAACTGAGGCAGATGCCCAAGGTCCTAGTATCTTCTGCACACAAAATGGTCCGGGGTCAAGTTGATTCAAAACCATCCGGAGCTGGCATCGCTGTGTGTCTACTCCGGATGTTTTGAAATGCGCGAAATGCAAAGCTTGTCGGTGATTCGTGGTAAATTAATACGGTGCAGTACATCGCGAAAACACCGGCGTGTTTTGTTGTGGAGTGTGACGCGTTGGTAGTGAATGGAAACGAAAACGGCCTTCTCACCTTCTTGTTGAGCTTTATGTTCGTGAAGATTGCGTGCACTCGCCACGTCTTGCTGAACATGGCGCCGAACGCGAGCGTGAAGCCTGACATCAGGACCCACGCCCGAGCCTGCGTAAAGAGAAACAAAATTGAAGTACACCATGTGGATTCTAAGGTGTGTTGGGCGAAAAAAAAGCATGTAGATTCAACTATGTCATGTCTTTTTGTCTGCTTTTTTCCTTCTCTTTCTTGCATTCTCTTGGAAAGCACGTTATTGGTAGGAGAGGGTAAGAAGAGAGGCAATAGCGGGCATCTTTCCAGGGCACGAAAAGTGTGCTTGGTGAAAGCTTTTAGATTCGACCATACCGTATCGTGCCTTTTTCTTTCTACTTCCTTAATATTTTATTTCGAGTCGGAAATGTTGTAGGCGCGTGTGCTCAGATTTGGGTGCACGTTAAAGAACCCCAGGGGGTCGAAATTTCCCGAGCCCTCCTCTACGGCGTCTCTCATAATCATATGGTGGTTTTGGGACGTTAAACCCCACGTATCAATCAATCAATCAATCAATCAATCAATCAATCAATCAATCAATCAATCAATCAATCAATCAATCAATATTTTATTTTGTTGTCTTCTCTTTTTTTACGTTCTGTTGGCAAGCACGTTTTCGATGAGAGAGGGTAGAGGAAGAGGCCACAGCGGGCACCCTTCCAGCACAAAGACGGAGGGTTGGACGGACGCGAGTGTAAGAGAATGGAGGCTTTCGCCTTTAGATATGTGCGATGAAGACTGAGTTGCTTTTCAAGTTCGCTGAATCGCAACGCTATCTATATCAGTCCAGCTTTGTTACGACCGTCGACGAGCATAGGCTTCATGATATCTTCTGACAAATTGACCGACAACGGCTATACATGTCGTCCGCAAAAATTGGTGCAACTCGAAAGCAGTGTAGGCGATACTCGTCATACTTTTGTTGCTTGACGCTAGAGGACTTCATTTGTCCATGTTAGGACGCTTGTGCCTCTGTCTTCCTTTTATTGGCAGTTTTTGTGGAATCGCCATGCGGTAAGCCACTTTCTAGTTGTCTTTTTTCTTATGCGATTATTGAAATAAACAAGCGCCATTGAATACGAGTAATGGTACCGTATTATTACAAAAGAAAAGCCCCGAAAATGAGCGGAATGAAGTTTTTCGTGATTTCGGCTGGTTTTGCTTTCTTTTCTTTTGGCCGTAGAAGTGTTAAACAGACAAATTGCACCTTGGGAATTCGATAGCCGTACATCACGCACTCTCGCCATGGTGATCTGATCATTACGTTGCTGGACATCTGATCCGAAGATGACGGGATCGAGTACTGGCCTCAGTGAAATGCGCGGCGAAATGCTTGACGCTGCTCGTGTGCTTATAAATAGGTGCACCTTAAAGGATTTCGCGTGGTCGAAAATATCTGGAGCCATGCGCCACGGCATTCTCTCATAATCATAATATGGTTTTGGGTGTTCAACACCAAATATATTATTATTATTATTATTATTATTATTATTATTATTATTACTATTATGTACACCACAAACAAATTAGGGTGCCCTATAACGTTGCGATAACTCATGAACTTGTAGCGCAGAAAAGTTCACCATAGACTAACTATTCATGCAGTTACTCTAGTTCACCATGCCTGCTTGTTTCCAAGACGTCCACTCTTTGAAGTGGCAAATTATGCGATTTACTTATTAATTGATTTTGCCGACAAATGCTCGCGATTAGAAGCGAAAAAGAACGTAACAGTTTGTTTAATTTGCAAACTCTCCAGCTTCGTTTTCTGAATTAGGCAAAACTGAAAGATGAGTTAGTAAAGTGAAAACGGCGACACATGAAACAATGCCACTTTAGTTCGCAGTATACGGAAGGTCAACAGAAGGAAAAGATAAATGATTTGGGCAGTATCATGAGTTAATGCCTCTTGTGTGGTAAAGTGCGGGCTGACTGTGTGTTCCAAGAAAAGTGCAGCGTTTCAAGAAGGAGTTCGTTTTTCACACAGATGTTATATGATATTACCGTATATTTTAAACAATAAAGAGACTCGGCACAGATTGAACGCGAATGAGGAAGAGCTAGTGCTCTCCGAAAACGTCAGGTCCGTGGCCCGACGAACATCAAATCGTCAGCTACCACGAGAAGAAAGGCGATTGGACTGACCGCGCATATGTATGGAAAGTTGGCGACCGAGGTGAAACCAGAGTCCATTCCCAGAAGGATGACACTGGTGTAGGTGAGGATGCAGCCCACGATGATGAGGTTGTTTAGGTACGGGCTCGACATCTTGATGTACCTGCGCCATTTAAGAAGAGAAAAAAACACATCTTGTCCGGAATCGCGTCGTAGCAGGTATCGCGCAGTCCCGGAGAAAGTTTTTAAGGCTTTCTAGAGGACGTATACCCGAACAAGCGCCAGTGATTTGCACGTCGCTTATCCCACACTCCACCGCAGCTAACTATTTTTTGCGCGATGGCATTACGGAACTCGTTTCGCAGAAACTTTGTTGTCAGCATCGTTGCTTCTGAGCAACAAATCGTCATCTCTTCCGTGACCGAAGAGCCCAGAAAGATGCAAATGAATTAAATAATAAAGATTTTTGATTGGGAATCGAACCCAGAACGTCTGCATGGCAAGCGGGTGTTCTACCACAGAGCCACGTCAGTATTTGAAACTGCTTTGGAATGAGAAGTTGTTTGCAGTTGCGTAACGATTACAAGAGCAACACAACTATTTTCAACACCAATTTTAATGATACGTAAGGTTTGACGTCCCAAAACCACCATATGATTATGAGAGATGCCGTAGTAGAGGGCTCCGTAAATTTCGACCACCTGGGGTTCTTTAACGTGCACCCAAATCTGAGCACACGGGCCTACATTTCCGCTTCCATCGGAAAATGCAGCCACCACCGCCAGGATTCAATCCCACGACCTGCGGGTCAGCAGCCGAGTACCTTAGCCAGTAGACCACCGCGGTGAGGCTTACCAACACCAAAAACGCTAAGGTGAAATGTAGCACTTTTGCTTGCGGGGATGGTAGCCCTGCATAGTGGTACGTAGACCTACATCAGTGGATGTCGCTTAACTACAATTAACGCTACACGTAGTGATGCCTGAAACATTGCAGTACATACAACTCTGTGAGGCTTATAAAGTTAGACGGGGAGTACTGCCATCAGAACTGGTGTTTCAACAACATTACGCCCGCATAGGGTCTTTTTCCGAAGCAGTTCCAAGACCCGGAGTGGCTCTGAGCTATAGAACACTGAATTGTCACGAAGTGTGCTTGGGTTAGATTCCTATGTGGGCCATAGCATTTACTCTTTACATACGTCGGCCCCGCCGCGGTGGTCTAGTGGCTAAGGTTCTCGGCTGCTAACCCGCAGGTCGCGGGATCGAATCCCGGCTGCGGCGGCTGCATTTCCAATAGAGGCGGAAATGTTGTAGGCCCGTGTGCTCAGATTTGAGTGCACGTTAAAGAACCCCAGGTGGTCGATATTCCCGGAGCCCTCCACTACGGCGTCTCTCATAATCATGTGGTGGATTTGGGACGTTAAACCTCACGTATCAATCAATCAATCAATCAATCAATCAATCAATCAATCAATCAATCAATCAATCAATCAATCAATCAAGCAAGCAAGCAAGCAAGCAATCAATTGATCAATCAATCAATCAATCTTTGCATGCGTCGGGTCAGCGCTGTCAATGCTGGTTTTGCTTGACACTCTTGCACTTGAATTACCAACGTTTATTATCACCGTTTCTCGGCAGATGGGAACTGTCGAAACGCCTGTTGTGCATACCCGCATACCGAGGCCCACGATATACGGGTGTTAGCCACACGGGTGTGGAGGAAAGGGTTTGACGTCTTACGCGACAAGATTTGCATAATATTCATCTCATGACCAGACACTCATCACCCTCAAACCATCTTATAATCCAATACTAATTTCAGTCTACCCCGACCCCAAGTTAAGGGAGGTGTTTGCAAGAGCACCTATGAATAGATAGATAGATAGATAGATAGATAGATAGATAGATAGATAGATAGATAGATAGATAGATAGATAGATAGATAGAAACGCTTAAAGTGTCCGCATGACGCAATGAAATGCTTCGCTTAAAAAAAAGACACTATATGAACATCATGTAGGGCAAGGTGTCTCTGTAGCACATGACATATTGCGTGGAAGAATCTGTAGAATCGCACCAGGCTTAAAAACAAGTAGTTTGTGCAAGTAGTGGGTGCTTTAAAGCTGACCTACTCATTAAAGAGTGTGTATTGCGCAAGTGAACGTAAGTAGCCAATTAGCGAAAGGAATGGCTATGGCGTAATGGGTACTCAGCAACTGACCATTCAGTAGACATTTTAGGATAGTTTGAAACGGCCGATGTTAGGCGCACAAGCGTTCCTTTCCTTGCGGTATGGTTGAAGGCGATGCTCGCGGGACCCGATTACGCTCTCGCTCTGCTCTCGAAGGTCAAGCGCCCTTGAGGTGTCTCTCTCTCTCTCTTTTGTGACACGGCCAGCAAGTAACACGCCTGTTTTTAACCCAACTGCTTTCGGTCGAGTACGCAGGTTATCGGAGTATTCTTTAGTCTCGTGAGCCGCAAAGCTGCTAGGGAATGGATGATCACGACACAAGTTAAGAATTGCTTTGGATGCATGCATCGTAAGAAAAAAAGTGCTAGCATTTTTATTGGACTGGTGAATTCGAGTGATATTTTAACTGCATTTACGTTGGAGCCCAACTGCCAGCCTCGCTTAGAAAACGAACTTCACCGACGTGCCTTCCTACTAGTTTGCCAAGCACTTAAATGTGACTTGCAGCGGAACATTTTTCAATGCTTCGAGAAAAAAGTGGACGCTCGTCAGGTGATGCTGCTTGCCTCTGGTTCCTGAACTTGATGTTTATGACGAGAAACACCGAGGCGAGTATGATCCCTAGGACACAGAAGATGCACAGGCTAGCGTAGATGGTGAGGTTGACGCGCGTCCTCTGGATAACAATCAGCGTCCGGTCCATGGGAGGGTCGGAGCCGCCTGCATAGAGGATTTGGAAAAAAAAAACGAAATGATTAAAAAATAACACCATCTCCCTCTAAAGGGGAACATGAGTAGCATGCGAAGCAGCGCGTGGCAGACCTAATGTTCCAATTATCACGGGCACCTGGCCTGATGTTAATACGCGTCCTTGCAAGTGGAGCACACTACGTATTCACTGCAGTTTCTGTTGTTCATACTCGTGCCGAACTCGCGTTGAAGCGTCCCACGCGGAAGCAAGTGCGTTCGCCGCCTGCGTCTGCAGAATCTCGTTCCCCGACGCCATCACATGATTGCTGAGAGAGTGTAAGGGCGAGAGGCCACAGCGTTGAAAGACCACAGCAAGGGGGAGAGGCCACAGCGTCTTACCCTCCCTCTCACACAGGCCGGAACGCGTGAGTGCGCTTTGACAGTGCTTGGAGCAGCTGTTGCACGTGCGCAGTAAGGTTGGTCACGCCGCACACCGGATTGAACTGCGTAGTAAGCTGCTTCGAATCTAAAAAGGAATCATCTGGGCAGATCCGAGACAAGGTACTGTCTAGGTGTTTGTGAGAGTACTTGTGTGTTGATATTTGAACAGAAAATACATATATGGTACAACACCAATAGCGTGCATTAGCCGACCTTGTCATTTACTATTCCACACCTGATAAACCAGCGGACGAGCTGTCAGCTTACGAAATAGCGTGCTACGTGACGTCAGCTGGTAAAGAGTGTTCCACACTAGCTTTCGTAGCTAGCAGCGGCTCTGGCAATAATTCCAAGTTTCCTCTCACATAAACATAGAGAAAGAGAAATAAAGAGAAGTAAAAAAAAACATGAAGGCCTTTTGGAAAGATAGCATGTGGTTTGTTACCCTGCACTATGGGAGGAGAAAAGAAAATAAAGATAGAAAAAGAGCGGAGGGAAATCCCCTACAGTATAGTGGATGGCAGAGCATCTGCCGCCCTAGCTCGATCGCTGGAACATCAAACGCGTCATCAAAAGGCTGTAGATTTGGTCCCTACCGGTGGTCATGTTGATTTTTGTCCTCTTTCTAATTATGTCTGGTCAATTAAACTCAGTATCAACAAGTGTAAAATAACGAGGATCTCGTGAAGAAGTACTGACTGCACTAGCCCCGTTTCTTCAATTACTGATTTTCAGCTGTCATCCGCCTACACCTACAAATATATAGGTGTTCCTATAGGTAAAAATTCAACATGGAATAGCAATAATAATTATGGTATTAGCAATGTGAACCGGACTCTAGGTTTCTTGCTCCGTTACTTTTCATTAGCGCCTGTTTCGTTGAAACTTCATTGTAAAACAGTTGTCAGATATAAACTCGTGCATGCCTAATCAATCTGGAATCCCCATTCTGGTACTTGTCAACGCCATAGAAGCCAATCAAAATCTCTCTCCTCGTTTCACTGTCGCTAATTACTTTCGAGCTGCTAGTGTCTCATCAACAAAAACTTCTCTCGACCTTTCAATTCTTTCTAGAAGAAGGGAGCAAGCCCACCTATGCCTCTTCCACAAGTTTTTTTTTTTTTCATGAATCCCGAATTGAAACGCACATTGTCCTTGCCCTCTTCTTAAGTTGCATTTTGCATCAACCAGAATTTCAAAGTTCATGTGCCATTCTGCCATAATAACGCGTACTTCCACTCAGACGTGCCCAAGACTTCGTCTGAATGGTACCACCTTCGTGCCCCCATCGCCAGCGACCCTGATCATGCGTCATTCAAGACTGCCATTTTTTACTTATAACACCATTCCTTTCTTTGACGCCGCGAATGTCATTGAGAGTACTTAAACATCTAAATAAATAAATAAATGTCATAATATAAAGTCTACGTATTTTGCTCCTTATATTTATAATGGCTTTACTGTAAGTTGGTTTTATTTGGTTGTTCTAATGAAGAAACGAGCCCTTGATTGATTATTCTCGTTTCATTCGCCAAAAATTAGCATCATTGCACCGTGACCTACTTTGGTACAACTTTAAGAAGGTAGGAGCGGCCCCATCTAGATGACCGGTGTGCTCAATCACTCGCATAATGTAAGCGCCCCTGGTTAACGTAGGGTAATTTTGCCCGCTGCGGTCTGTCAAGCTAATTGACCGTAATATTATTCTCGCAGTCAGGGTCATCAGTCGCCGTTTAGCATCCTGTTTAATTTATTGTTCTTCTTGTTGTTGACAGCCTTCTGAATGTGGTATTTTCGCATATCACTTAATTAGCAGAGCAACCGCACACCTTGCTTAGTTGCAGTATTTGCCACCAGGATAATCAACATTCGATAGAATGCAATGAAAAAACTTTATTTCGGTCCTGCAGGACGCGATTAGCACGTAGCGGGCGTCTCCCACGTAGGGACCGACAGGGAGTACCTGGCGGCCGCTTCGTGGGCCTGCTGGACGGCCCATTGCTGGTCGGCGAGAAGTGAGCTCCTGAGGGACCTCTCCCACTTGCTTGAGGTAGAGTCGGGAGGAGTTGTTCTACACTCCCAGAGCATGTGTGCGAGTGTCGCTGTGTGTCCACATGATGGGAATGTGTCGCTGTGGTATGCATTGGGATAATAAACGTGAAACGTGGCAAGGTTTGGGTACGTGTGTGTCTGTAATAGGCGTAGGGTTAATGCCTGCGGTCGGTTAAATTTCGAATGTGGGGGTGGGAAAATGCGGCGCTCCAGGTAAAAGTGCTTTGTTATTTCATTGTACGTCATTCGTGCATCCCGATTGGTATCTAACCCAGCAAGATGGGGTTGCCCTGTGGCGGTGCGGTCGGTAAGTGCGCGCGCTGCATCATGGGCGATTTCGTTGAGGTTGGATAGGGCACCCGGCACCTGGCCGAGATGGGCGGGGAACCAGATGACAGTATGGTGCTTCAGGGCACTCGGGTCTGCTTTGCGCAGAATACGTAGCGCCTGGTCAGAGATGACTCCACGTTCGAAGGCTTTGATGGCCGGCCTGGAGTCGCTGTAGATGAATTCCCGTTTGCTGTCGAGCATAGCTATAGCTATAGCTACTTGCTCCGCTACTTCGGGGTTTCGGGAGAGGATTGTGGCTGAGTTAAGAGTCTGCTGCGCGGATGATACCGCGACCACGGCGAAGGCTTGGTTGTTGCGATAGGCAGCGGCGTCCACGAACGAGACGTTTGATCTAAATTTATTTTAGTTTTTTCTTCCTTCCTTGGAGAAAATAAAAAAAAATTAAGGACAGTTTTGCAATTACGTCATGCCATTTTTGATTTTTTTTTTCACAGAAGGAGCTGAAAGTTTTTCAACATCTTTAATGCTATTTTCGCCTAAGTGGTATAAAGCCTTCTTCACTGGGACGTGAGTGGTCTGGTGTTAATTTGGGTTGCGTGTATTATACTGTTTAAGAACCCGGAGGAAAGATATTTTGTCCACAAAACAATGTTCAGGGCCTTCAGATATGTGGATTTGTGAGCCGTTTAATAAACTTGTAAAGGGAGCAAAACCTTGCGGCCTTCGGATATTTAGTTTTATCTCAGACCTTGCCGTACCAAGGTGGAGGGCTCGAGGGCCCCTACTTCAAATAAACATTCAGTTTCGCATGACTATACGCACGCGCACATATATACACAAGCACAAACAGACATGCAAGGTGGTTTATCAACCCCCCAAAAACAATTCTGGCTGCGCCCCGATCCTTGACATTAACGTCTTGACACGGCAGTGCCAGGTTTTTGTCGTGTAGGAAACGGAAACACGCACATTCACACGCAACATGGAATAGTGTCTCACCACGCCAGATGATGGGAAAGCCCCTGGTTAAGTCCAGGGTCTCTGTGAGACAGTCGTACTCGCCGATCTTCACCTCTTGATTTCCTGCAAGGCGAGGAATTCGCGTGAATTAAAAAGGTCTGAAAAAGTGCAATACAGCGCTCGCCCACACCAACGAATGACGCGGCAATCAGTGGTGGTCCCACAGAGTGACGGATATATCTGTCGACTGGCGGCCGCATACACTGGTGAGACGCCGCCCTGGTTACGGTGCTCATCTGCTTACTGGATAGTCGAGCGTTTGATCCCAGCTACGAAGGGTGCACTTCGATAAAAGTGAAAATGCTAGAAGCTATAGTGTGCATGAATAATTAGGGTGCACGCTAAAAAAACCAGATGATTGATATTTCCGAAATTCTTCATTAATGCGTGTCCCATTATAATATTGTTGTTGTTGTTGATGATGATGCTTCTTTAACGTTTCGCACTTACCCACTCAAGGGGATCGGCCGAGAGTCGGGCGGGCCGTGCAGACTGCATTCATTAATGTTAATATTTTTAAGTTCTAGCCGCAAGCGGTAATTAGGACTTTGCATTATCTACCAATGACCAATAATATCTGTTTATACTAGGTTGACATACAGAATAATTATTAGTGGTTGATTTACCTAGTATATCGATTTGAGTTATATATAAGCGTTTCGACAGCATTGCATATATATCTGTCCGAGTTTCTCGATTGTGCCAGCTCAGAGGCCCGAAATGATAACAGAACGATCCTCACATCGTTAATTTGGCTCTTAGAACTAAGATATTGTTGTTGTTGTTGTTGTTGTTGTTGTTACATTGCACGGGTTGTTTCCACGCTATCCTACACATACACACACAAAAAAAAAAGAGAACTCCCTTGAAGTAACCCTTCTATCCTTCCTTTTTCCATTCACACAATACTAGCGCAGCAAACCGGTAGTAACATTCCCGTCTAAAAATGCATGTTCCTCATATGCATCTCTTTTTCTCTCTGTTGAATTTGCCCTGTCCGTTCACGTATTACTGCTAGCTCAAAATCTGGTGTGGAATGTTCTATAAATCGTCTAAATGCTGGCCGAGTTTTCAAGTTCGCATTTTTTTCTGAGCTCTGAGTGTTCCAAAGGGCGGCTACGACCACCCTGATGGGTTTGAAATGCCCTAAGTCAAAATGCGACAATAAGGCGAAATTATCCGACGTACACAATAGCACTACAGGTATAGGGCAAGAACGACGCCGCTACCATCATCTATTGATGCAGATTGAACGAAAGTGCACCCAAAGCTGACATGACGGCGAACTATTTCATAATAATTGATAAAAGTGAATCATATTTATAGTTTAGCAGCACGAACACCTACAATTCGTACCAATTCACTCGAACAAGTATACGGTTACACATTTAAACGTAAAAACATAGCGTGAGGGGTTGTGATGCATTTACGTTTGGTGAGGGTGAGGAATAATATTTTCTAGAGTTCTACGCACCAGAGCCACGGTATGGTTACGAAACACGCCACAGTGAGGACATCTGGAGGAATTTTGGGGAATCGATGTTCTAACGTTCGCCCAAATCTGAACACGCGGGTGCTGCTGTCGCATTGATAGGCACCGATTATGGTCGCGATTCGATCACGCGACCTCGAGTTAAGACCTGTGACACTTGGCTTGCTAAACTGTAGCGAAGATTGAGGGGACATTAGAAAAAAAAATATCGCACTCAATTTAGGGGGAGTGCGGGCAAGTAAATTTTAAAGAATGAGGCGTTTTGATAACCTTGGGTAGAAGAGACAAGAGGGGGGGAATTTGCGAACGCCTATAAAGTGCACAACATGTATTGATGATGTAACCTGTGTCACGGAGCTGCGCTGCAGGCATAAAGTCGTATTAGTCATGTTTTCGTTATCGCATAGTTGCGTTAAGTGAATCTCTTTTAACGAGAGCACTGGCATGACTACATCTTTTTTTCTTTGAAAGACATTGCAGAAGGACAAAGAGTCACGAAATGTCCCCAGCAGCATTGCGTGGTAAACGTCCATCAAACGTCCTTTCCGTTCACACTTTCTCTGGCTCGTTAAATCACAAACTCGGAGAAATTTTATGGCAAAGCGCCTCTTTCCTGTTAACAAATATGGTATAATGGCACTAAGGTCCTTTTGTCTTCGTAACCCGATTTCATTGTTTCTTTAGTGGTTCGTCAGAGCACTCTGGAATGTCCATCTTAAGACTGCCATGACAGTACAGAAGAGAAAGAGAAAGATAGAGAGATAGAGAGAGAGACAGACAAATAGAGAGAGAGGCAGAGAAAGAGGGGGACGAAGAAATAAGGTAAATGTCGAACGCAAGCGTTTTTTTTTTTTGTCTGAAGAAAATGAAAGTCAGTTCCAATCTCTGCTCCCTAAACTCTGATTCGCTAGCGGTCGATAAAATCGTGCAAGGAAAGTCACCGAAGAGGCCGTGAGGACAAAGGGGAAAAAAGTTTGAGCAGGCACAAAGAAAATTTTGCGTGCCTGAGAAAAGAAAAGAAAACTTTTAAAGTAAAATTTAAGTTCGAACACGACAGCCGAAGCAGTAACACCAGGAATGGCACATTTTCTTGTCCTCTAAGCTGCCGTATAATTTAATCATCAGTGGCATGCCGGGTCGTTCAGATTGACCTAGAAACAACAGTCTCAAAAGGCGTTTCTCCGGGGTCCTATAAATGGCCTCCGTGGCAGACCTCATAATTTGGCTTTTAGGCGTGGTAGTTTGCGTATAGCGAATAGATTTATGTGAAGCCCGATATCAAGGCCGGGGCTTCTTTTTAAAAGAAGCCGTCTCGGAAGCGCCCTCTCGTGAAGTACTTGCCGTCTGTGCTTTGAGTTTGTGATTTCGCGATAAAACTGTGACGCATGTAGAGTTCAGGCCTAATGAATTCGGTAGAGCGGGGTGTAGGGGCGTGGCAAGGAATGACTGTAGAAACGAACTTACTTTGAAACTGCTTCAAGAGGACCTGGCCCTTGCGTTCGTTACGAAAGAAGCGCACAGGGCCCTGCGGGAAATGATAGTTAAGGCATGTAAACTCTGCATTCGCTCACTCACTCACTCACTCACTCACTCACTCACTCACTCACTCACTCACTCACTCACTCACTCACTCACTCACTCACTCTCACGTGCTCACGTACTCAAAACGTGACCTCAAGGGATCCTTGAGGACTGTTTCGCGTTGTGATCTCTGCAACGTGAAAGGTCTCGAGGATTCCTTGAGGTCGACGAGCGTTTGTGAATACGGGCGCGAGCTTCCCATTTCTTTCGCTGACCAGCGCAATGTTTAGGTCGCTCAATTGCTAGCATAGCTCGCTCGCTCGACCATTTCAACTCGCTTGTTTGGTCAGGCTCTCTCCCCCACACAGCTACACAGTGTTTAGCTAGCGCTGAATTACCTACATCTCTATTTAACCAAATCGACTCGTTTGGTTTGCTTTAGGACTAGTTAGAAATCATTTATCATTCACTCACTGAGGCATTCAACTGTAATCTAACTCAATATTTTAAGTCGTTTTGGTTCCACCACCACAATCCCTCAACAATTCGATCTCGAGCTCTTTCATTAAGTAACTCTTGTATTCTCTAATTAAGTGTGACCCACTCAACTAAACGTCGAATTTTATTGTGTCTATTTTATTTGCTTACATAGAACACTAAAGCAATGCCTTTATCGCCTCCCCCCCCCCCCCCCCCTAATGCTTATTGTATGCATTCCTCGCCTATTTCACTGTTTTATAAGAAGAAAGGGGGTGAGGTTTCGCATGCCGTTTTTCTACGGATTTTTTCATCACCCATCTCCCCTGTGCGAGTGGTCAGTGGAAATAATAAAGATTAAATAATTAGTTCAGTCATTCATCCAGATCTATACCGAGACTCACCGTGACGCCGATGAAGTTGGTCTCGTTGAGCGCCTCCTTGAAGATGCGGCCCCACCACTGCTTGCGGTAGTCGAACTCCGAGATGCGCGTGTCGTTGGCCCGCAGCCGCACGATGACCGCGTGGATGGAGAGCGCCAGCGCCCAGATGCCGTCGTACGCGTAGCCGTGGAAGCGAGAGTACTCGTTGGAGCGCATCAGGTTGTACTCGGCCTCGTACTCCGTCGGCGTCTGCGAGGAGGAGGGAGAAGAGCACACTCGGCGTTGGCGCACGCAGGTTGGCGACGGCGCATGCGCGACAAGAACTCTCACTTAGTCCGTGTTTAAAGCACCAATATTCTAAATGAGGCACGAACAATCAATCACCGTGTGAAAGTAGCGTCACTCAACCGGTCGCTACATAACGCTTGTTACGCTTATTCTAACGTATGCGCTCGAACCGCACACTGTGAGAGCTCAAAATTAGTTAGCTGCTGGTTACGCGCAGTGAACACTACTTTGTGAGGTTCGTACCGATCATTGCGTGTTTGCCTTGTTTTGCTCCTCTTTCCCTGTCAGAGGTAGCAAACTGAGTGTAGCCTGGTTAAACCTCACGGCCGTTCTTATGCCTATGTCCCTCCCTCTCTTTTTTCTTGTTAGGTGCAAATACGTGCACAACACGTTCGGTTGCTAGTCATAAGTGTGATGCCTTCGTCAGTATTTTCTGCTTATAGAAGACGCACATTTCACACAGTCAGCTGTAAACTAGGAAGGCATTTAATGTTTTCGCCAAGGCCAGACTGTTTAGATTTCCCTGAGCTATAAGCGAACATCTCAAGCTTTTCGTACAAAACTGCTTCTATTTCTCTACCGGAACGACAAGTTGGACGTACACACAAAGGCGACAGAGAGAAAAAAAAAAGGGGCTATGAAGCAAAGGATGGGAGGTTATCGATACGTCGTGCAGTTTTCTACGGTAGATGTCGTGAGGGTAAGATATCAATAAGAGTGAGAGAGATAGAGAAAAAAAAAAACGGCATGAGTATGAATGATTGACAAGCAATGGTGCAGTGTACTTGAGCTGTTATAGTTCCTTACGGGAAAAAATAAAAAATGGCCGAGCAGATTGACACTAGAGGACAGAGCTCTAACTTCCAACTGGTAGACGTTAGCGCTCGGGCCTCTTCTGCCGGTCTGCTGTTGGATGTTAGCGCTCGGTCCTGTTGTGTCGGTCTACTCGACCGTTTCTTCATTTTCACCGTGATGAGCTATGCCCGGTAAAGTACTACGAACCAACTCGTGTTATGTTCAACGCTCGTGCAGTGTAGCTGAGATTGGGCACTTACACCTCTCGCCGCGACTAATCGCAGAAAGAACCGTTCCTGCTCTGATAAGACGCGAGTCCAAGCTCCGAACATGTTCGCTTATACAAAAGACTGATAATGAGGTTCGTTCACAGAAAGGTCCGGTACTGTTGCTCAGTGCCCGAACAGCGACGGTACAAAACGGGACTACACCGCAGCAGTATGACACCAACTTCTATGTATGGCGGATAACATACTTGCACAGATCTGTATATGCGGTGCGCGTACGCGTAAGGGTGGCGTTTCCTGGCTTTGTAGCCGAGTGCGCGGAACGCTATTAGAAGTACGCGAAACGCTATAACAAGATCCTCGCGGGAGAAAGAACACATTCACAGTGAGAGATCACTAAGGTATACAGAAGGCAGTAAAACTACTCAAAAAAGGTGGTGGGTTAAGAAACGAGTACGGGAACAAACTCCAGACCGACCCATCGTTCGAGAGAAAAGCGAAACGAAGCTTGCATTGTTTTTGTTCCATTTTGCTTCCCCCGTTTTCGCTCTGCGAACTGCCACGCGAAGAAGTGCAGTTGCTGCTCGCAATCGCATTTCGCTCTACCGGATAAATTTGGGGCCGTGATCAGGGATCACCGCTGTTTGTTTCTCTTTGCGGGGAGGTAGAAAGACGCTGTACCGCGTAGCCATTACGGAATTAATGTTTGGAGCTTGCAAAGCCAATGGGATGGCAAAAGGCCTGCAATAGAGATGGTGGCGTGGTGTATAAGAAGGCGAAGGCAAAGAGCACCGCTAGAAGACTCCCAGGAAAGAGAAGGAAAAGGGGAGTTTGTTATAAGCTTCCAGGATTGGGAGCATCTTCGTGTGCGCGATCTCTGCTTCGTGCATGGTCCGTCGTGTCTTCATTCCGTGACATCAGCCGCCGTAGGATGTCATCGGCTGCCGTCGTTCAAGTGTCCTGCTGTTACATGTTCACTTAGTTCACTTGTTTAGACCATAAGCACTTCGGTGTAGCTAGGCTCTGGCTGAAGATATCCTACATAGAAAATCATACTCAGTTTCATACATTATGCACAACTTTGTGGAGCTGTGCATGAGGTTCGGTTAGTAGAATGTGCAAGTCCGCGTTTTTCACGCTTGGCTTTCGTCTGTATAACCTTGGCCTCCAAGATCGCCTCCGGCTGCGCGCTACGGGAATGAATTTCAGTGGCCACGATATGAAAGGGGACACGCTAAGCGATCCAGAATAACCTATTTAGAACCGTACAAAATGTGGGGTTTGTTTATTTCTAAGGCACAATGCATTTACATTTATTAGTCAACCTAAAAACGCATAACGAAGTATTACGGGTAGTAAAATCATGACACTATTTTTAGGTGCGAATAAATTTACTGCAAGGAGTTTCGAAAGGTTCCACAGCGTTGAACGTGATATGTGGAACGGAATCGACGTGGCCAAAGTGCGCTTGGATGTGTACGGTCAGGACAAATATAAAAAGAAACACTGAAATGGTCTGTAAGATGCCATAGAGATGAGGTGCTGTTGTCAGGCAAAGAGGCAATCTTAACATTAAAGTGGTCAGGCGAAAACGCACATTTGTGCGCGAAAGTATAGAGACCACGAGAGCGTGCGCCGAAATTGCTATCTGCGCCATCTGGTGGCGAGCTGTCTCCTATCGAGATCATCGCTCTAACGGAATTGCTGTCGACAGCATTGCTGTGAGAGAATTCGTCAGAGAAATTTCGCTCTTAACAGCAGACGGCTAGCCTCTAGACGTTTAAGATGGCGAAAGTATAGGAACCATAATGGTCCGCGCACTTCTGCTCACGGGTGTACAGTCTCAACGCAAATAGATTGGCCCAAGTGAGGAGTTGCCGGAGCAGCGAGATTGCGCGAGTGCTAATATCGAGAGTGCCAAGCATTTCCCTATTTAGAAAGCAGGGGTGATCTGTGGAAAGCACTCGATAAGCAGCCTTTTCTGGGAAACTGCGATATAGCTACGATTTCTCGCCCCTTCAGCGGAAAAAGAGAAAGAAAAATAAACTAAATATTAACGTGTACATAGCCCAATCTGCCGATAAGCAATGGGTAAGCGTTTGTTGGAAAGGCCCCTGCAACACCTTTTTATGTGGCCATGAATTGGATTCAATAAAGGAGCTTATTACCTCGCGAATTCACGCCCACGAAAATTTTTGAATCCTTCTTGTACGAACGGAGTGAGAAACATTTGTCGCACGCTGCAATTGCATTCTCTCATCCCGGCGAAAGCACTGCGAGCTAAGCTGGGTAGGATGGTACCAGGAAAGAAAATACGTCGCGTGCGCCTCGTGACCTTGAGCACATTTCTTTCCTTTTTTTTTCGTTCGAATGCGTGGCTTTTCAGTGGATCGCACGCGTGGACAAGTCACGACCTTCCGTTGCGCCTCCTGGAACGACCGAGTGTGCCATGCTCAAATCAGCCAATGGCTGATATAACGGCTGTGACGAGGGATTCTTGAGCTTCTTCCGTCATCTGTTGAGAGCGTAGCTCGGCACACTCACTCAAGAGTACACTAACTCACACTCATTTGAACGCGGTGAGTGTAAGTTGGCGTGAGTGTAAACGTGCGTAAGTACGAGTTTGAGTGGACGAGTTTGAGTGTACGTGAGTCTCACTGTGAGCACGAAGGCTGACAAATTGTGGTGAGTGAGTTTGGGTGAGTGAAGTGCCAACCCATTCTCGAGAGAAGAGGAAGCAATTTTTGGCTGACTTTGATAATTTAATAAAATGCGTTGCTGTGTGACTTGATTGATATGTGGGGTTTAACGTCCGCAAACCACCATATGATTATGAGAGACGCCGTAGTGGAGGGCTCCGGAGATTTCGACCACCTGGGGTTCTTAACGTGCACCCAAATCTGAGCACACGGGCTTACAGTATTTTCGCCTCCATCGAAAATGCAGCCGTCGCAGCGAAGATTCGATCCCGCGACCTGCGAGTCATCAGCTGAGTACCTTAGCCACTAGAACACCACGGCGGGGCGCTTCCTATAAGAGGCGCTCATTACTCGTTAGACATAAAGTCCCTTAATATAGAGAAAGTACCGACACTCTCCTTCATATCCTCTCCAATTTGTCCAAGCCTCCTCACCCAAGTGTACAAAACCTTATCTATATCCTCTCCTGAACGGCCACCGTGCGGGCGCCGGCCCTATAACTCGGCTCGCGCTACTGTCATATCAAGAATGTTATGTCACGCTGATAACACGCGCGATGCTCGTGGCGGCCCGAGAGGCGAGAGGCGGGAGAGGAGGGTTGAAAGAATTGCGGTACTCTTCTAAAAATATCCAGGGACTTTAGTAAGACATGAAGCCCATTTACGAAGTACACGGGTTTAAAGATACCTGTACATATGAATACATGTACGGATACATGTACTTAATGAATACATGCAAGGGCTTTATGAGTTTAGGTGCTGTAAAGCCCCTGTACATTGCGCAGGCGCATCAGCAACAGGGTGCAGTAGTTTACATGGACACTAGGCGTGAAACTGGCGGGCAACTTCACTCGCGCATCGCGCATCGACGCTTTTCTTCATAGAAGGAAAATAAGCACAGGGTGCCTTATGCAATTGTCTAAGCGGACTCGAACGCGAAACCAATCTTCTTTTTCTTCTTATTAGATGTATTGGTCCTGCACCACGCCCATCTGGAGAGATTTCTGCACCTTAGGTGGCTTTGCATTGCCGCTAAGATCGGAGGTGTTTGCAAGATATTTCTCTGCACCTAACCTGGACTTGCACTGCTGCCGTGAACGGTCCACTGTTATTCTAGCGACTATTTAATGTTATTACGTCATCTTGCGCCATTGTGACGAAGTTGCAAACAAGGGGGATCCGCGGTGTCACGATGACGTCACTCGGTGGCGCCACCACGTGTGCATTACTCGTGTTGCCGTCACCGACGGCCAACATTCGCGTTTTCTGAGGCATCCAAGGATTTCTGCCTTACTAAATCTGCGCTCATCGTGTGCTTACATTGCCGGCAGCACCGCCGCCGCTTTATTTCGTTTCATAAACGACACCTCACAAAGTCTGCCACTCCCTCCAACGCTCTCGCACAAACGAAGTTGGGACGAAACAAAGAAATCACAGACGACCGCCGGCAGCAAACGGGTCGTCATCATAGCTCCCTCCCACATTTGTAGAAACAGAAACTAAACACTGAAGCAGGTGGCGCAGGACTTTCTCTAGATTCTCGCAAAATGCCGGGAAAAGAAAAAAAATTGAGCACACAATGCAAGGGGGGGGGGGGGGGGTTTCAGAACGACACCCCACGAAAGCTCGTTTGCATGCGTCGCCGAGGCTTGCGTACTGGAGCTCGAGCCGTGTGGTCTCTCACCCTCTCCGGTTTCTTTTTTTCCCTCTCCCTCCGCCTCCTCTCCCCTTCCACTTCATCGGGCCGCAATGCTCACATGTGGCCCATATACGAATGGCGGCGGCATATAGCGGGCGGTCGGTGACGATAATCGCGGCACTTGGATGCAGCTGTCGTCGTTCGTCTCGCAAGCCGTCGGTCGCTGTTTGCATACCCCTCCCCCCTTCCCTCTTTCTTCTCTTCTCCCGCGTCGGAAAAAAGCTGGTGATGCTATGAAGTAAAGGAAGAGAACGGGCGAGGGCTCGGCGGCACCGTCGGGGCACGCGTCCGTGCCGACGGGTCTCTTGCGCCCTGATCTGTCTATAATTCTTGGCGGGCGCGAGAAATCCGTGCACTAACTGGCGGCGCCGAGCCGTCTCAGCGACTGTGTGCCACAGATACCTCATACAAAAGAAAGGCGTGCTCGGGATGTCGTGCTCATCTTATAGACGGGCGTTCGACTGGTGACGAGAAGGTCGCGGGATCGAATCACAGCCTCGGCAGCCGCCTCTCGATGGAGGCAAAGTGTTAAAAACCAGTATTCTTTGATTTGGATACTCCAACTTTCAGGAGCCTTCTACTATATCGTCTCTCGTAACCGTGTCATGGCTGTGGAATGTGAAATCCCCATAACTGTTATATTCCCACTTGAGACTACGTTGTCATTTTGCCGCTCTTTGTGGAGAAGCTACTTGTCCTGCACGCGCGCGAGTGACAAACGTTTTAATCGAGATGTAAGTAATACGCCAACTTTTTTTTTCGACGAGCGTACAGCTTGCCATCCTGTGGTTACGGCTTGAGGTCTATCGCGCTTCACTTTATCCAGAGAACGGGCTTTCAAATCACTCTTTCGTTGACGGAAGATGGACGCGAAAATGTGATCGTATTGAAATATCGACGGCCAAATCGAAAACACGTACCGTGAACCGAAAGACAGAACACGAGAAAGCTCCACGTCACTCTAATTGAGCTGCGAACAACGGGGCTTTGAAAGCGCAAGTTAAAAACACGTTTTGACTGCCTTGATATGCGGCGAACCTGCATATTTAAGAAGGCTATGGTGATGGGTATTTCATCCGGGGTCCTCCACTCTAGACCGTTATTTTATAAGTAATATGAAAGCAATACCCTAGAATCAAACGTTCGTTCAATTAAACAATTAGGTAATCCATTTGTCAAACGTTCAATCTGCCAGTCAATGAGTCGATCAATTATTCGTCAATTAATTTCCACAAATCAATGCGTAAGTGCCTCTTCGAGGCTGCAAAACAGCCCACCATGGTGGTGTAGTGGCTAAGGCACTCGGCTGCTGACCTGCAGGTCGTGGGACCGAATCCCGGCTGCGGCGGCTAGATTTTCGATCGAGGCGGAAATGCTTATGGCCCGTGTGCTCAGATTTGGGTGCTTGTTAAGGAACCCTGGGTGGCCGAAATTTTCGGAGCCCCCCCCCCCCCCCCCCTACAGCGTCTCTTATAATCATACGGGTGTTTTGGGACGTTAAACTCCAGCAATTATTATTACGCTGCAAAACACGCTGGTGCCCTTGTGACTGTAAAACTGAGGGGATATTGTTTGTGCAACATGAAAGCATATAGCAAAATGTCTAGCATGACGTCAAGTTAAGACTGCTGTTTACGATAAAAGAATTAATATTTTATCTCGATATCAAGGTATACGTCATCGACTTATTTCAGAATGACCCTAACTTGCCCAATACTTATCGTTCACTTATATAAATTTTCGTGTACTGTCTGGGCGAGACGCAGCGACAATTAGGGGAAACATTTTAGGCAAATAAATATGGCCTTTTCAGTTGACACAAGCCAATTTTTGTTGGCACGCATAAAAGGATTGTTTCCGCTTGCTAAAAGCAAACCTTGCCCCGCCGCGGTGGTCTAGTGACTAAGTTACTCGGCTGCTGACCCGCAGGTCGCGGGATCGAATCCCGGCTGCGGCAGCTGCATTTCCGATGGAGGCGGAAATGTTGTAGGCCCGTGTGCTCAGATTTGGGTGCACGTTAAAGAACCCCGGGTGGTCGAAATTTCCGGAGCCCTCCACTACGGCGTCTCTCATAATCATATGGTGGTTTTGGGACGTTAAACCCCACATATCAATCAAATCAAAAGCAAACCTTGTATCAAGCAGTTCCAATCTAGATAACGCGGCGCTTTTACGACGAAATGTGCACAGTCACCACGCCGAGATGCTGCACTGAACTGACGCGGTAGCTGTTGTTCTTGCTTGTCACTTCAGCGCCGAGTTAAGAAGAGAGGGGCCATTCCTTTATTGCCTCTCGGAATAGCCGACGTAGTGATTCGCCGTCCTAGAAAGACCGGCTTTTTCTGCGCAGCGTAATATAGACCGATGTACCCCCCCCCCTTTTTTTTTCTTTTTGTCTTGAGTATGCAGTGTTGCAGATCACGCGAGACCATTCGCCGACCGCTCAACATGTCACATCAAAAAGGCTTTAAGCGGCCACTCGAATAAAGCCTTATATGTGTAAGTTGAGAGATTATCGAGAGAATAGCGTGATTTGAAACTCGAGGAATGACGTGTAAGCACATATCCACAAGCAGGCAAAGAAGGACATATGCGAAAGAAAAGTAGAGTAACGCGAATATTTTGCATGAACTCTTCCGATTCGAGAAGCGTGTGACTTTGTAATGCAGGAAGACGTCTAGTTGGCCACAATGCGAGACTCAGAAAAATAAAAAAAAGCACGATATTGTAATGGAGGCCGCCTGGAGTCGGTCTCCGATGGCCGTGCCAGATGCGAATCAGGAATTCAATATGGCGTGCTTGGCCTCTGTGTTGCAAATCGCAGTTGAAGGGCCGGACTTTTCCGATGGATTGAAAAATAAAGCGACCGCGAAGTTCGGCTGCCAATCGAGAATTGTTTTTTTTTATTTTTTTAGCTGAACGCATTTCCTTCGCAATCCGAGACGAATTTCATTTTATGCCGTTCGGTCTAAGGCGTTTTGTTTGCGAGTGACTGCAAGCGTCGTCTACTGTGAGGGATTTTTCAGCGGTGCAGTGACTGCAGCGTCATCTATTGGGATTGGTTTGTCGGCGGTGCAGCTAACGGAACGGACATGACGCTTACCTCCTGTTACAAACTGTTGTTGGAGTGTACAGCAGCGCGACGCTTTAACTAGTGTGCGTGAGGGTGACCTTTCTGTGCGGCATCTCTCTATGACGAATACAAGTTGCGAATATGTTGAAGCTAAGCGCATGCACGCAATGCACTCTCAACTGCGGGAATCGAATGCTATAGACCGCTTTCAAGAGCGAAGCTTTTAAAGCTTGAATTAAAACGTCGGGTGTCCTGGCAAACGCTCCGCGCCATTGCTTATCACGCGCCTTTGCTGATCAGCCACACTCACCGAGAGATACAGTCCGCGCAGCCTCAGCGCCGAGTTCTCCCACCGTGGCGCGAGCCGAGCACGAGCGACAAAAGCCCCGCGCTTTTACCGGGTGTGCCACAGCCAGCTTTGCACGTCAGCCCCGGCGCTGCAGTTAGGTCATTCATTCTTGCATGGTGTGTGACAGGCTACAGTTCGACTCTACCCTGATTACGCTAAGGAAACACTAACCCCCGTATTCTAGAACGTCCCTTCAGTCAACGCTTCACCCTGCACTTGGGAAAGCCGATGGGAGCGCCGTCTCTAGGCACGGCAAGTCACTGCATATCGGCGATATTCTGCTGCAATTCTCGAGTAGCGCAACGTCAATTTGAGACGAGCTGTGGCGCAGTGCTCAACTCTGTCAAGCGAAGGGTGAAAGTCGAGTCGAGGAGCGTTCGTGAATACGGGGGTTAGCGTCGGCCAAGTAGGCCGCGTAAAGCCCCAACTATCAACCACCTACCGTTACTGAACCTTCACGCGGCTAGCGCAAACTTTCTCTCGAGGACATCACCTCACAGTGGCGTACTTCAGATGAACCGCGTTTTCGGCTTATCTCGTGAGTAAGGATGTGTGACGCATCTTTGACTTCTATTTTTTTCCAGTGCTTGCGGCAACGCCCCCCTTTGGAACACAGCGCACGAGCGAAACCATTCGCCCACTCGTGCCGCCTGTCTGTCTGAATATGGGGCAACGTTCTCAAGAAGGGACAGCTTGGAGCATACGATGGGCGCAGCTGAGCCTGCTTTGTTGGCATGTGCTTACTTACGCTCATACCGTTTGTAGTTTGGATACACGTCATATGGCGCTCACGCTCAGAAAAACCGCTGTGTGCGTTCGCTAGATAAAGATTCCGGTGGTTGCGCAAGACACACTGCTCATGTGCAACAGCAGGCTAGAAACGCGCTGTTACGTGCATCGTACGTCTTGCATCTGTGGTCTGAAAATGTTCGCGCGCAATGACGTTGTCTTGTCGTGGTTAGACTGATCACTTGCTCTTTGAAAAAAAGAAACACATTTAATTAGAGGTTGAGATGGTACGTACTTGTGTAGTTCGATATCATTTACACAGGTAAGACTAATTATTATTAATTGTTGGATTTTTATGTCCTAAACTGAGACTATTATCAGGAACGGCGTAGAGTTGTACTTTTGAAATTCAGGTCGCCTGGGATTGTTTATCGAGCACGGGCCTCGAACATTTTGTCTTCTTTAATATGCGGATGCTACGCTAGGTTCATGATGAGATAAGCCTAATTAAATTCAAAAGCGCGGGTCATCATTCTAAACATATCTTTATTATAATGACAGTGTCCCGAAAGACTAGAAGGCCTGAATTTCAATGGTCTTGCTTACTTGTATATATATATATATATATATATATATATATATATATATATATATATATATATATATATATATATATATAAGGGAAAGAAGTGTATACCTAAGGGCACGTTTTTAAGTGTTATGACACAATATTAATGAGATCTAACAGACAGTAATGCCAAGGAATGTACAGGGGAAGTTATTAGAACCAGTGGAATGTAAATAAGAAGTAAGAAAAGTGGATGAAAAAATAACCAGCCGTGAGCACGGCTGGTTATTTTTTCATCCCCTTTTCTTTCTTATTATTTACATTTCATTGGTTATAATAACTTCCCCTGTACATTCCTTGGCATTACTGTCTGTTAGATCTCATATATATATATATATATATATATATATATATATATATATATATATATATATTGTGCGTGTAAGTTAGGACACACGTGTCATTCTTTTTACAGATGGTGTGAACGTAGGCGTCGTCGGTGAGTACAGATCACGTCCCAAGTGACTAACGCAGTCTAACGACGTGCGCTGGTGTCAGCCAAACCTTTGTTACAGAATGCGAGAATCTAAACGAAAGATACCCAGCGTTTGCGGGGCATATTCTGTGCGATTACTTCAAGCCTAAGATAACCGGCAAAAAAAAAAGTTGTTTTCGTGAGATCTATAGCGTTGTTTCGTCACAACGCAGCGATCATCCGACGATAACAGGCGATGTTCACTGCCGAGGTGTTAATATCACCTGGGATCTTACGTCCCCAAAACCACGATATGATTATGACAGACGCCGTAAAGTGGAAGGCTCCGAAAATTTTGTCCCTGTGGGGTGTTTTCTAACGTGCATTCACAACGAAATGTACACTGGCCTCTAGAATTTCGCCTCCATCGAAGTGGTACCACCGCAGCCTGGATCAAACCAGGGACTTTCGGGTCAGCAGCCGATTGGTGCAACCGCTACAACCACCGACGCACTCTCTGCCGAGGTAAGTCTAGGCGTGTAACTTGGAAGTGTGGCAGTTTGGGCTAGTTGGTATGACATGACGATAGTTACAGCGCCGGAACCGAACGACGACAAAGGGACAGAGAAGGAACTAAGGTTCCTCAAAGGTATCGGTGCGCGCAAGTAGTTATATTACTCTTACTTACCTGTTTCGTTTCCTTATAGACTTTTCTTTGCCCTTTTCTGTGTTTTTGTTTTTTTTCCTTTACTCATGCATTGGTATTTGTGCCACGTGGCTTTGGTCACATGGTTTACTGTGTCTTCTATATGTTTTCGCGTTCTGCGCAACACACTCAGTAGGAATAGCACTCGTGTCCTTCTTGTTTCTTTGTGGTTCTGTTCTCGCGCTATAACTATCATCAAGTTTAGGCGATATCGTTGAAATAATGCCCGTACAGGTGCAAGTTTGAACAGCCCGTTCCCTCACCGTTTACTTGAGCATATGTGCACTTTAATTGAATAGTGACAACTTGTATACTTTCTGTTTTGTGTCTACGGCATCTGCCTTCGCTTGTTTGTTTATAAAGAAAAGGGTTGCTTCGGTAGCTTACGTGGCTCTATTGTAGTCTAGCCTTCCTTTGTGTCAACTAATTGAACAACCACGCCACCGTCAACGATAAAGAACGTAGACCTCTTATCACTGTTCTTAAAGAAGGTACCTCCCTGCCTCTCCCTTTCTCGCGCTATCTCTCACCTATAGCTAAACAGAACCCCGCGGAGTACAGGGTAATCTATCGCCGTCTCCTCTGCTGCGCGCAACTGTTCACGCCAGACGCGTCGCTTGGTGCAACGGAGCGCCGCCGTTCCTCCAACGTCGTCTGAACCGGCGACCGTTTTATCGACGCCCGTTGGCGGCCCCTGGGAGGCAATCTATGGCACCCCACTGGAGCACCCGCGGCACCAGTCGTCCATCCCCATTTATACTTAGCGCGACAGTTTACCGCCGCCTAATGTGAGCACAATCTTTCGCAAAGCGCTAATGGCGGCGATACTGCTATACGGTTCCATTATATATCCCCGCATCTGTTAAACGAACACTTGTATATATACCTGCCTTTCCTTGCATCTTTATCTCTCTCTCTCTTTATATATATATATATATATATATATATATATATATATATATATATATATATATATATATATATATATATGTATGTATGTATAAAAGATATATTTTTGCTCGTGCTTGCCCCACGACACCCCCTGAATAGCCTGGTCACGTTACCGGTTTTTATTCGCTTCCAGATTTTAGCCCGGTGACAGCATTAATTTTGTAGGTAATGCGATGCGGTGTATGGGCCTCGCTCGGAGAGGCAATTTGTTGGAATACGGTGGGGTCCTTTGTGAAACTTTGCGTGGCGCGGCCATTCGTGGTTCGAGAGAATGTCCGGCATCGAGTGCCACGATATGTATTTTCCTTATGCGTGAGAGCCCCCCTCTCAAATTTCGAAGTATATTTCGCCTTCGAATTAATGACGAAAGCTTGACTGCCGGCAAGTGGTAGATGTACTGAAAGCGAAGCTGACTTTGTTAGATAGGAGAAATACGAGACGAAGCTTTAGATAGTGCTGTATTAGCTGAAATTCATTCTTGATGCGTCGAGCAATCGATGAAATCTCGTCATTGACCAGTTTTGGGCAGCGCTCGTTGAATTTTTCAATTCCCTTGACGCGTGCAAAGTAGCATTGCTGTTTTTGCTTGAATGCGGCACTCTAGCGTTGCGTTGAAACATCAAAACATAAGTGTCACTATAGTATTAGGTTGAACAGCCCACTTTAGTTGGTATCTACAACAATGTTACTGCCTTGCTTTGAAACGTAATCCTTCTATTAACCCTTCCGCAGTAAAATGCATATAAAATTATTGAGTATACTGAATTTTTTGACTGATCATGACCGGCAATTTGACGTTCAACTTTGATCGGTTTTATCCGGCACGTGGAATAGAACTGTGTCGCCGTTTTTATGTGGCGTACCTGGATGGAACTAGTGGCTGCCGTTAAGCGAACAGCAGAATAGTCAACTGTGTAGTGCACGGATAAAAGAGATAGTCAAAAATACAACGTAGTCTAGCATTGCGGAGGGGAAAAAGGAGCCCGCTGATAATATAAGAATGACATAAATGTAAATAACCTGGGCGTTTGTAAAACCAGCTGCAGTGGGCAAGAGCGGTAAAATGTTGAACATCACGTGAACTCGCTTGATTCATTGATATGTGGGGATTAACGTCCGAAATCCACCATATGATTATGAGAGACGCCGTAGTGGAGGGCTCAGGAAATATTAACCACCTGGTGTTCTTTAACGTGAACCTAAATCTGAGCACACGGGCTTAAAGCATTTCCGCCTCCATCGGAAATGCAGCCGCCACAGCCGGGATTCGATCTCGCGACCTGCGGGTCAGCAGCCGAGTATCTTAGCCACTAGAACACCACGGCAGGGCGTCACGTGAACTCACAACGAATGATGGGAAAACTTGAATTTCGTTCCAAGGAAAAAGAGTAAATTTGGTCGACATTTACACAGAAGCACAGCAACCAAGATCGCGAGGAAGATTTGCCTTTCGAGAATGTACGCGAAAAAATAAAAATAAATAAATAAAAGCGTGGAACTGAAGGTGGTGCCAGAGTAGCGCAGGTAGGAAAGAATGATTGCTTCAATTGGAAGGATAGCGTGACGTTCATGACATTGGGAATAAACGATCCCTCCCACCTACCGTGTGTCCTTCTGTTTTGTTTCAAACCAACTCTTTCATAGGAGGTAGTAAGCTTTTTCTAATGGGGTAGTTTGTTTTGAACTGCGCGTCCCTTTTGTGCCGTGTCCAATTCTCGGTAACACCCAATGCATACTGAGTGTGACGCCAGTGCTGACGCCATCAGGAGTTCCACTTTCGTTTCCTGACCATTCCCGATAAGGAAACTGGAAAGAACGAAACTATAGAAACACAGTTGCAAGAAACCAAGCTAGCGTGCACAAAAAGAAGGGCGTCTCTTGCGAATGCGAAATGTTTCTGCGCACCACTCGTACCACTTCCTTGTATTCCATTCGCACCGATGCACCCTGATTAGATGGAACGAGAGCAGGGGAGTCGGAATTCAAGTCACGATCTCGTTTCCCGCCAAAAATAAAAGGCGGCAAGAAGTAAGAGAGCCTAGGCACGTGCAAGGAGGTTTTGGAAACGGTATACTCGGAGTGAATGTTTCTAAAAGCAGGGACGAAGTGAATGACTTCTTGGAGCGAAGGACGCACGACTGCCAGACAAGCGTAAAAAAAAAGCGATTGAGTAGACTACTTTGCTTGTTTCTCCTATTCTCGCCTTGGAAGTGTGGTCCTCTGCCTGTGGTGCGCTACCTGTGGTCTTGCACCGAGTATGGCGGCAAAGCTTCCCCCCTAACATATGACAAATTGGCCGGCTGGAATCGGGCCAAGAAGGACAAAAGTTTGACTAGTTGGTATGGATGAAGAGTCAAAAAAGTTTGGCGTGTAGGCATGTGCGCAACGTACGAAAAACAAAATACCACCTAGGAGAGGAATTGTGGGATATGGAAGGCATTGAAGTTAACCAGGATCAGCCCGGTTCGCTACCCTCCACGGTGGAAAATTAAAGGAACAGAAAGATTAGAAGAAGAAATAAGGAACAGTTTTGAGCCATTGAAGAAAAGCTCTCAGATATCAAAACAGGCTGTTTCTATGGATTGAACTGCAATTGTTCAAGTTACTGGTTTAGAAGAACATGTTTTTCATGGCCTGGGACAGTCTATGAAAGCCTTTGTCGTATATCAACTAGACATTGTCTTCTTTGCTACACCATACAGCAATACGGCTTGATCTTCAAGACGTGCAGGGGTGTAGAGAAATTTCCAGGATGCTAGCGCACCCGCAGGTCACGGGTTCAAATCCCGGCTGCGGCGGCTGCATTTCCGATGGAGGCGGAAATGTTGTAGGCCCATGTGCTCAGACTTAGGTGCACGTTAAAGAACCTCAGGTGGTCAAAATTTCCGGAGCCCTCCACTACGGCGTCTCTCATAATCATATGGTGGTTTTGGGACGTTAAACCCCACAAATCAATCAATCAATCAATCAATCAATCAATCAACCAGGCTGCTAGCGCATGTAATGCTACGGCAGCAGTTCCACGGAACTTTGGAATACCCCTGAACATGCCAAGACGAGTCAGCCAATTCACGCGGGGCATGCACCGATTGAAGAATCGCGCTCTCTTCGACTCCACAGCAAAGTGTCCAGAAACAGGTGTCTTCTCGTTTCAGACGGAAACCTGGGATAGTACATGTGTAAACGCTGTCGCATTGTACTAACCTGATGCACTAGCAAAGATGGTGCCATGCTGTTTCATTCAGGGTAAGGCGGATATTTGACAAAGTGAAGAGCATTCTCACCAGGCCGGAGACGGTGATGTTCTCGCTGGTGCTGAGGGGCAACAGGTCGGTGCCGATGTAGCCCTCCACGGCTTCGACGATCTGCGCCGGCTCGCATGACACGTCCGGCTGCGGCGTCTCCCACCAGCGATCGGCGTACATGGCTCCGATGAGCCACTGGTATTTGCGGCCGTACATGCCCATCTTGTAGGCCTGCGTCGTCGTCCCCGCCCCACTCTGCTGTTACACGCCTGATCGACCACGTACAGTGACGTTGACATCACACTGACGCGAAACACGGATTGTTTGAGCTAGGAAGTAAAATAAGAGTAGAGAGGCGACTGTAAAAGTGAATACCTATAGGGCCTCGAAGGTAAATGGTATACGTAAACAGCTGAAATAATTACGATATCAGGGATAGAAAAGTTGTGAACGCTCAGCTTGGCAGCCACTGGATATCGGTCGGTTAGTTGGTTTGTTGGGTAGTTGATAAGCACGTTGGTTAAAGGGCTGGTTAATTCTATGTGGCCTGATACAATGAAAACAATAGCGGTCTTCGATTATGACATTAACAATGTAATGATGCTTGAAAAACTGGTAGGCCGGCAGACAACTATAGTCGATGTTGAACTTCGTTTGCTTCTACCAAGAACAGTGTTGTGAAAATTCTTGTCGCTGTTAAGCTGCTTGTGCCTTCACAACAACATTAATAGGGGGATTTATAAAATAAGATATAGTAATTAATAATAGGTGATTAGAAGAATGTACACTCGTTGTTTAGAAACACACTTGAATAATCTTTTTCTCTCACCTGGCAGAAGACCTTTCGGGCCCAGAACTCGTCAAAGTTGCCCAAAATAATGCGAACGTCTTTTTCCTGCGAAAAATAAAAAAAGGGAGCCATATTATGCTATCATATAGCGCAAATAGTTTCTTCGGGTAAGGCACCCACTGGTTAAAAGTTATTGCGCGTTAGTATAACAGTGCCAAGAGTCAGACAACATCATCGTTGTGGTTTGACAACTTTGTCAGACGTGCAGAGTTCTCAAATTTTAGTGCAGCCAGCCCATGGGATTAACTTTACCGTGTGTTTGAGGAGAATATTTGTTTAAAAAGCCTCTGATAAATGTATTTAAGAGGTGCTAAGGAACATTTCTTTACTGTTTCAATAAAATAAACATAGAAATAGATGCGATAAGCAATAGAATACCAAACTGCTTTAGAAGTACGTGACGACGCAGCACCGGTGCGCCGACTGCTTCAAGCGAGCACTGAAGTAGCTTGTGAATCGTCCGCAAAATACTATAGGTAAACATTAAGCAGGCGAACAAGCGAAAAAATTTTGCTTGCACAACTTTTCTGTGTACGTGGATAACTGTCCTTGATACGTTTTGACAGTTATCAAATAAACAAATATAAGAAAGCATGAAATGGCCGGGGGAGATGTTTGCGGCAAAAAAAAATATTACAAAACATGCGCTATCCAATTGCTTGTAAGGACGCTGCTTGGAATATTAAACTTTATTTACGCCACGCACTGTCATTTTTGTCGTTTATCGAAGCGAGGGACACTTCGAAAAGTTTGAAAACTTCGAGTGTTCATAATAACAGATCAATAAATAAGGTCCGTTGATTGATCTTCTATTTATGGAAACGTAGGCCTGAAAGAAAGCGAAACACGAATGACGTGGAAGATCAATCATTATTTCGACCGGGATTTTGCGAAGCCTTCTGTATTTTTTTTTTTGGCTAACGTTCCTCTCGCGTTCTTGCGTCCACTTGAATGTGCGTTCGCTTCTCTTATACCTGCTGTGTCTTCGAGTTGAAAGGTTCCTAGAATTGATCGCCGTGACCTTTCGTATCCCAGTCGCGTGTTGCTGCGTTCGAACAGACTGGCGCGTCAAAGTAGTCAGACGCACGAGACCACGTGTCAGGGAAAAAAGCGTGCTCATGCAAGCGCGAACGGAAGGGCACAGCTCTGTTAACCCTTTCCTTACAAGTTCCTCCGGGTGCCCTTTAGAATAAACAGTTTCTTCGCGAAGTTTTGAAATACCACGCGGGCCACAGACATCGCTTCCAACGCACCCCATTACGAAACGTTCGGGAAACGTGGTTTCCAAAGATTTCCACAGCCTGTTCTAAAGTCTGTTCAGCGACGTCTGAGCACGCACAAGCAGCATTCGACGAACTGTTCAGCGAACATAATTATGCGTATCTTGCTGTTCCTATCCACGCAATGATCTGATAGCATCGCTTCGTCATCCGGGTTGCACAGTCTTTGTCTGCGTGTAGCGGAATGCCGCTATAGTTTTGTTCTGTTTTCACGGGCTTCACGAAAATGTGTGCTAGTGTTAAGAGTATACTGTTGCTGCTCTCACATACGGGCTTTCACCGCTGCTCAGTGATGCTACAAGCCGCCTCTGGGGCTGTGCCACAAATCAACAGACCCTTAGACATCATTAAATGCGCAACGGAGCAGTCGTGCGAGCTAGTTTCCACGTAGGCGTGCTTCAAGGTGCCGTGTTACTACGTACATTTCAATGAGAGCAGCCGGTATAGCCTACGCAGAAAATGCATCGTTCGGCTTCAGTAGGAATGATATCTGATGTTTTACGTCCCAAAACAACGATATGATTACGAAGTATGTCGTAGTTAATGGCTCCTTTAGTTTTGGCTATCTGGCATTCCGCACTGATGGCACACAGTGCACAGGGCTTTAGCCTTTCATCTCCGTCTAAATTCGGCCACCGTGACTGATATCAAACCCATCACCTTTGGCCGAGCAGCTGAGCATCGTAACTACTGCAACACAAGTGGGCCGCCACTGGACTTCCTCCCAATAGTACTCTGAGAGGCAAAGGTAAAAGCAGAGGCTACAGGCTGTATATATGAGGGATATAGTGAGAACCATAGTTCGTGAAACAGAAAAGTTGATCATGAAATGTAAATAATTAAAAAAGTTAGATACTCCGCGAAAGGCTGAAGGAATGTATAGGCGATGAGTTCCCGGTATGTAGTGCGAAAATAGCGCGTTCTGTTCGGCGTATACACCCTACAGGAAGTCATGTAACGAAACGCAAAAAAAACAAACAAAACAGGTGGCTTCTTTCTGACCCACCTTGAGCTTTTCAAGTTCGTGCTCGATGTCGTCGCCCTCGCCGATGCCCTGCACCTCGTCGATCTGGATGTTCGCCGAGTCAAGCACTGTCAGCAGGCGGCTGTGTGGCTGCGAGGTATAAAAAAAGAAAGAAAGAAAGAGAAACGCACGTGTCAAAACACGATGCTCAGTTTTCATTCATGACAGCGGTAAGAATCAATCAATCAATCAATCAATCAATCAATCAATCAATCAATCAATCAATCAATCAATCAATCAATCAATCAATCAATCAATCAATCAATCAATCAATCAATCAATCAATCAATCAATCAATCAGCCAGCCAATGCATACACCAATAAATGAATACATCAATCACCCAATAACTACATCAATCAATAAATAAATAAACCAATCAATAAATCAATGACTACATCAATCAATCAATCAATCAATCAATAAATACATCAATAAATTAGATTTTCTGAAGGGTGTTGCAGGTATTGATGAAAGTTTTGAACCGAAACGTTACTTGTCTGAATGGTTCACGTAATTACACATGGAGTGCAAGAAAGTAAAAAGTTTTGTAGTCTCAAATGCGAGGAATTTATTACTACGGATCTTCCAAAGTACTAGCAAGGTCGTTCAAAGAAACAAGAAGTACATGTTTCCTGAGACCGTAATGAAGTTGTCTAGTGTTTAAATTGCCAGAAACGCGATATGATTATCAGGCACGCTCCGGTGAAGGGCTCTGAAAGTTTCGGTCATCTTGTGTTCTTCAGCATGCACTATACATGGGCCTCATGAATCGCGCCGTCATCTAAATGAGACAGTCGCGGCTGGGATCGAAACAGTGACTTTCGAGTGAACAGCAACAATAATAGTATGTGGGGTTTAACGTCCCAAAACAACCATATGCTTTTGAGAGACGCTGTCGTGGAGGGTTACGGAAAATTCGACCTCCAGCGGTTCTTTGACGTGCACCCAAATCTGAGCACACGGGCCTACAGCACTTCCGCCTCCATCGGAAATGCAGCCGCCGCAGCCGGGATTCGAACACGCGACCTTCGGGCTAGCAGGCGAGCGCCATGACTACTATAGACCACCACGGTGGGGCTTTCAAGTGAGCAGTGGAGCTCCGTAGCTTCTGTACCGCCGCGGCGCATCATTGAGAATTGCAGGCGTGATGTATTCAGAATACAGGGAGAGAGATGCGCCAAAAAGAATGCCAGCAGGCCTGTACTGTACGTAGTACTAATACTTTCATCGTTCTAGTCTAATCTATTAAGTGCGGCTGGTGCACCCATTGAATTTCTCATAATTAACTAGAGGGCACTCTGGCGCTGCGATCGTTCAGCGACCATGGGAATGATGGGTAGTACACACATTTGCCTAGTCTTCGTACTTGCTGGTGGCGAATCGTACTTGCGGCTTCGTTTATTGCTGTGTTTCGATTTTGTTGTGAAAAAAAAATTCATCCCTTTTGAACTTCGTGACCAAATTCGGATAGGTAATTCGAAAAAACTAGGGTGGTGAAGTGCACTCGCTGAACATTCGCTGATTTTCGTTTCGTGAGAAAACAGCTTCAAGCCACACGAACACACACGGAGCCAAAAGCAGGCTAGAAGTACGGAGTTTAGACAAATGTGTGTACTACCCATCATTGCCATGCTCGCTGAAGCGCCGTGCATTGCAGCTCCCATAGACACTAGCGCCAGAGTTCCTTCTAGTGTATATTGGAAAACTCTATGGGTGCACCTTACTTATACCGTGTGCGAACGAAATCGCTCGTTTGGTTGGCAATGTATTCCGCGCAAGGAAATGATGCGGAATGTTCCTGTCTGAAACGACACGAAAGCGGATCTGCCGCACGTGTCACGAACAGTAAGCAGATTGAGATGAATAAACAAGTGGCCGGAACAGGCGTTTTCTTCAGGAAACAATCTCCCTGAAAGCAGTGGTACGAGCGTATATCTCCCAATCAATTAATGGAGTTCCACTTCCCCAGTTCTTGCGAGCAGGTCTGCCTTTCTCCGATACAATAAGCGTGAGCTTCAGTTCCAGCAACGTCGGGGTGACAGACTTCGAAGCGTCTTTAACCCGTACCACGCTGGTTTTTCTCTTTTCATGTTCATTCAAGGGTGGCAGCTACCGATACAGGGCGTCTCTTTCCGAGGGACAGCATGATTTATTCAATGAATCAACGTGATGAGGCCCAGAACGCGCACCCGGAAAGAGATCAAAAGGACCCCCGGGCACGAATTCGAAGCTCTCGATTACGTCCCGAATGAGTCGTCGTAGAAAATAGCCCATATTTGAAGAACGCACGAAGCGCGGCGTTTGACAGCAGCTTCTTTATCGGGAAGGAAGGAAGCAAGCTCGATCTGTACCATGTCGGGTTCGCAATCGTACGCTGCAGAATTGGGAACGAGGAATACGAAGATCAGATTGGAAGAGGGAAACAAAGGGAAAGAAATAAATGGGCAGAGAAATAAAGAAAAAAAGTGGTTGATCCCTCTCTTTGGAAACCACCCCAACACGAAAGGAAAACGCGTATTTACAGAGGTAGTTAAGCTTTTTTTTTATGCGTTGTTTTGCCACAAGGGCGAAAGAATGAGTGTTGCAGCGACAAATCGCAGTGTAACGCGATGAACGGCAAACAGCTCGACACTTGCAGCGTGCACTTCTAGCAGAAAGCACGTGCGAAATGAACACACAAACACAACTCGACACTTAAAACACGCTGCTCAAATAAAGAAGAAACGTACGAAACGAACGCACAAGTATACAATTGAACGAGTGCCACCAACTGTCATTTCTTCGTGAGTGAGCAGCGCAGTGCTTTCACCGACGCGGCCACGGCAGCGAGCGAGGTGATCTTTGTGCTCTCTTTAGCCACTGTAACTTCAAATCAATCATGCGGTAGAAGCACAAGAGGTACGGAGCGCCTGAATCCGAAGACAAGCGCACGCGCCAGTGAGCAACCACGCCTGAGAACATCTATACAGACTGTGAACACGCCATGTGGAGGCGCGCACGCATAGCGATGCGTAGCGTTGTGCGGCGCTTCGACCTTGAGATCACGCGCGACCCTCGAGCCATCTCGCTACTGATGGCGAAAATGTGCCTAATACCTGTGTCACACGGGCGTGCAAAAAGTCTTTTAAGTAAGCGGTTTTTTACGAAGTTGAAAGACTTTTAACAAAGAGGTGTTTGCGGCGCAGACACACGGCAGCAACAATCTCCTTTTGGTGTTTTCGTTCGAAGACGCTAGCGAAAGCGTGGCGCTAGCAGTTAACAAGAGAAGCAATGAAAATTAAATTATGTATCACGATGTACAAATTAAAGACTTGTTGCACTGCTCGTTTCTTCAAATAAATTTAAGAATAAGAGATGAAGAAACACCAATGTGAATGTTTTTTTTTTGCACTAGATAAGGAAGCATTCCCATAACTAGCAACGTGCACAAGTCCGTCTGGAACCACTGTGCTTTTATTTACCGTATTTGTTTTTTGCTGCTCTCGACTGCTCTCGACACGTTATGGGCGACCGTACGGGAGAAAAAGCGAGGATCGCAAGCCTCACGGCCTGCCTTCTCGCTCTGGAAAGCGAGGCAGACGCTGCAAAAGCCGCCAAGGAGAGGATAAAGCAGCGCAAGACCGAGCGTCACCACGTGATATCGCCGACGCGTTGTAGCTGCTTACGAGAGTAGAAAAGGAAATAACCATTAAAAGAGTTCAATACACCTTCTGCAGGATATGAAATTTGTTTTTACAAAGAGCTTTGGTGACAGAAAAATAAGCATTCGCTCTTTTTTTTTGACCACTCGAAAATTGCTGGCGCCCACTGGTTTCGAGGCTACTCATTCGGAGCCGTAAAAGAGATCGACGAACTCAGTTTACGAAAAAGACCGCTTCTGAAAAGGAGTTCGCTCTGTGCCGTGTGTCTGCTGTCAGGAACTCCTTTTCGGAAAAAGACCGCTTACTTAAAAGACTTTTAAGTACCCGTGTGACAGGGGTATAAGTTGTGGAGCTCTGAGTTCCACCAATGGTACGAGGTGTATACAAATAGTTTGCTGATAACGAGCTAAGCGATGTGTGCGTTGTGGTCTAGTGGCTTGTGTCCCGCGCTGAGGAGCGAGATGTCCGTGGTTCTACGCCCCGCTTAGGAACATTTTCATCTCGTTTGTTTCTTTGGAATTTGTTCGTATACATTTTACAACGTCATACCCGTGACGGAGATACGTCAGCGGAACAGTGGTGGACCCCGGCATAGAACACTTTTGTGGTAAAAAAAAGGAAGCATTAGTAAATGGGTAGTAATGATATGACCAAATGAAAGTCTTTGATAACAAAAACAATAATAGAACAAAGTTTTCTCACAGGCAATGAGAAATCAGCCAATTTGAGCTCTGGATAAAAACGTTGGGAGAAAAAATTTGCACATGTGAGGATGACTCTATAGGTGTGTTTTCCTGGTATACGTAGGTTATGTGTATATAAAGGTCCAGCCAGCGTAAGGCTATAGCAGGAACCGCAAGAATTGTACTAACATCGCATGCCGCAATATCTGTGCTAGTAGCACCATTTTAAAAATGATCTATCTATCTATCTATCTATCTATCTATCTATCTATCTATCTATCTATCTATCTATCTATCTATCTATCTATCTATCTATCTATCTATCTATCTATCTATCTATCTATCTATCTATCTATCTATCTATCTATCTATCTATCTATCTATCTATCTATCTATCTATCTATCTATCTATCTATCTATCTATCTATCTATCTATCTATCTATCTATCTATCTATCTATCTATCTATCTATCTATCTGTCTATCTGTCTATCTGTCTGTCTGTCTGTCTGTCTGTCTGTCTGTCTGTCTGTCTGTCTGTCTGTCTGTCTGTCTGTGTATTTTTTGCAACAAATCTACGATATGGATCGCATCCGGATGCGGAATTTTATTTTTCTTTAAAATCTTTGGTTTATAATTTTTGGCCTCTGTGTAGACAACAGTCTCTATCCCGTGATAAAAACTTGGTTACGTAGTCGGCGGTTTCTTTGTTTCCTTTCCGCCGCACCTGCGTAGCGTTATTCTGGCCAAACCTGCTGGTTCGCGGAACGACGAATGAATTGGAATCAGCACTTTGTTGCTGAACCGCAAGGACCGAAAGTTTACGTGCCTCAAAGCTATAGTACGCCGCAGAAGCGAACCAGTACTCCGCTATCTTCCCTAAAAACTACATTATAGAGAGAGCAACAACCCGAAATTGAGCACGGTTGTTGTTGCTCAGTGTACAACGCCGAGTGGGCAAACACGCACTCGCTCGCGAGCCTACACTATCACCTTCAAAAAAAAAAAAAAAAACTAATCCTTGGATCGCCGTACGCTCGTCCTCGTAAAAAAGGATCAAAACGTGTATTGCGAAACAGTGAACGCGGGTGAAAGGTCAAAGAAGAGGCCTCGGCAGCGTTTGTTTGGCGAAGGCCTAACAAGGCAGTCGACCTTTTCGCCCCGTGTTTCCTTTATAAATCACACCGGCTTAGGCTGTCTTCAAAGTGGATTTCTTAGGAATGAAGTGCCTTCGAGATCAAACTTGAATGGGGGAAACGAGCAAAAAAAACAAAACAAAACTACACGTACGTTAAAATTGGAATAAGACAAAACGTTTTGCCCTTTGGCGTTGTATGGATTTGAATGAGTCTTCTGACTAAGTGAAAACGTACAAAAAAAAGTGGAAGCACGTGCATAAAATTGGTGAAGTCTTCACGTCGGTGAAAAGAAGACTCCGCGTCAGCACTCTTTTTTTTCCTTCCTTTCTATCCCTCATTCCTTATTCAAAGGTCGGCCGATTCTTCAAAAGGGCTCTTGGAAAAGATTATTATCTAGATTAGGGAAGGAGAGATTCTCACCTAGGGAGCCACAGGGAAAAGTGTTTCCACCAATAGTCGGCGGGAAGGTCACGTCGAAGCGTCGGACTTATCGACGAGGTTGTTTCTTTTTTTTTCAGCAGCGCGAATCTTTCAAGAAGCCGAGAGGTTATTTAAAACGTTTGCAGACTGAAATGAAGGTGGGGATTTTTTTTTGTGCAATACCACGAGCCTAACTCATAACGTGGTTAGCACGTTCATTTTACGCCACCCCTAGAGTTTATTGAGTGTTCGCCGTAGAAGCGTCTTTCGCGCACTGGGCGGATTCGAGAGGCTCTGCTCCGCTTCAGCACTTTTCATTACGATTTAGGTGACCGACTAAAACACCTAAAAGTTGTGCACTGTTTCATATGAGGAAGAAAATCCCCACCCAAGCCCTCCGCGTGGACGGCTAACCGAGCCATGCTGAAATCGGCAGCCCCGGTGTTTATCAGTATAAGTCGCATCTATACGAATGTTTTCTGCGTTAGCTTTTTTTTTTTCGTTTCTCTATCAGCACAAGTACGAGAGCTGCGCGCTTCAAACTGTGCGCTTAACGGCATTATGTCAAAGGATACTAATAACACTACCACGACTTGATGGGTAACTAATAATGCTGCGGCAGGTATCAATTCCTAGCTGCACATGCTTTTCTTAACCTGAAAAAAAAGGAGTAAAAACACGAAGAACCTTCGAGCTCAAGCATGCAAGAATTGATAATTCGTTATGCTGTCTGCGCACTCAAGAACGGCTCCATCGTTTCACTTTCCAACCACAAACACCTTCGCCGTAATAAAGATATGTGTAAAAAAAAAAAACGTTTTCGCACAAGAGGGGCGAAGCATGAAGTGAGAGCACAGCTGGGTGGCTTTGTTTGAATATTCTGGACTTTTGTCTTTCTTTCTTCCTCGGTTTCTTTCTTTTCCCCTCATCTACCTGTCTTTTTCATTCCTTTCTCGTCTCTGTCGATTTTTATTTCTCTTTTTTTTCATTCTTTTTCTTTCTTGTTCCTTCTCATCTCCCGCACCCTCTGTCTCTATTTATCGCTTACCACTCCTCTTTTTTCCTGTCTTATTTTTCTCTCTCCATTTCTTTCTTTCTATTTCTTTGATTCTCTCCCTCTTTTCTTCATTGTGTATTTGCGATGCTCTACTATCCTCCATCCTGCTGCTCGTCCTCCCCACCATCACTTGTCTCCTCCTCTCTCACTTTTCTTCTCAACCTGCTTACTATACGATACTATTTAAGGTTACACTATGTTCGATTAGCGTGCCCAGATAGCAGCGTGGTTATTACGCCAGCCTTCGGATCGAGGGTTTGTGGGTTCTAATCTAGCCATCTCATAAGGATTTTCTTCACTGGGAGTTCCTTTTCATTACTGCCTCTGTTTTTCCCTCTCCCTCTACGTGCTGTCTACGCTCACCCATCAAGGTCACTGGAGGCCACGCCGAACAACCAGCTGACGTATTTAGGCAGTAAAAGAGGGGCATGAAAAGACTGCCGCGGTGGTATAGTGGCTAAAGCACTCGGCTGCTGACCCGCAGGTCGCGGGATCGAATCCCAGCCACGGAGGCCGCATTTTTGACGGAGGTGAAAGGCTTGAGGCCCGTGTGCCTACATTTGGGTGCACGTTAAGGAACCTCAGGTGGTCCAAATTTCCGGATCCTTCCACTACGTTGTCTCTCATAATCCTAAGGTGGATATGGGACATTAAACCCGCATAATTATTAATAACAATATGATGAAAAGAGCGCGTGCAGATTTATGGTGATACTTACTGTTCCTACAACCCGGCGCCACAAAAAGTTTTAAAGGGATACTGAAGCAATTTTTGAGAATTTCGCGAAAATGCTAAAAATGAGTCGTCATTGAACGCTTGAATCTAAACGAAGTCGTCACTGATTGAAATTTTAAGTGAGTGATCTTATTATTTCCACGTTCTTGTGAGCGGGCGCCGGGCCGCTCGGCTCGCGAGCGTTGACGGCCGTGACGTCACAACTTCCTCATTCGACAGCCGGCCAGCCGCAGTCTTTGGAAGCGCGCACGCCGTGACACAGTTGCCCAGTTAAACCTACGTGGTTTGCGTTGGACGACTGCAGAGTTAGTTCTTTGCACGACGAGACACCGCATGTGTGAAATTTCTCAACCGTTTCGTACATCTGCGCATACGGCAGCTATACTGGCACATTCACGTACAACAAGCCGTTTACAGGTTGAATCGAGTATAATCGGTCACGATGGATTGGATTCGATTATCTTTTATTGGGGCTTACAAAACACAGATCGCTGTGTCGCGAGCCACTTTCGAGAGAAAGGAGTATTCGAAAAGAAGCCTCATTTGTCCCATGCTGTGTCTGTTCTCTCTGTCTCTCTCTTTTTATTGGACGTGGATAAGTGAAGCGATAAAGAGCTGAGAGCTAGTAAATGAAAACTATCTTTAAATGTGGGTTCAGCGTGATTGTTGAATAACACGTATCGAAAGTCTCCGCTACTTGCAATATCTTGGAAAAGTACGCGATGGTGTGTCGAGACCGACAATCGTAGCATAGAGCCGTCGGCGCGGCAGTAGCATTACCTATACTCACGGACAACTTTTTATTGGCATTGAAGGGAAGGCTCTGGAGCCAAACTGGGCATGTGCCACCGCCGACGAATATAGTCCCAGAATTGCGTCCCTATTTTCGCCGTTAAAATCATAAAAAACAGTACTTTATTTTACACGGTATGTTGTTTATAAATAGAAGCAGCACACACCAAGGGCGTATTCATGATTCTTCTACTTCTTGAAGTGTGATTTCGCGTTTCTACACGCGTGAAAACGTCGCACGTTTTGCGTACACCTCACTGTAAAAAACGACGCCTTCGTCGTTTTGTGAGCGCGCTCGTCGCCGTTCAGCTATCGCGACGACTCGCTGAAAAAGCTTGTGACGAATTTCCCTCGCAAACGACTGTCTAAACCGACGTAGTAAACTGAACGCAGTGTTGATATTCGGAAACGGCCGCCATTCGAAGCGCGAGCCGAACCGGACCACTTAGCGGAAGAGTACATGTGCAGTAGATCCACCCCCCCCCCCCCCCCCCGTAGCTTTCTCTTCATTGCAAAGAAAGGTTGTCCCCGAGTATAGTCACTAACTTCCACCACAACGAACGCTTCGAAACCGAACGCTGACTGTGGTACAGTATGCGTTATACTAATTGATACGTACTCAACTTGTCGATTGGAACTTCAAGGTGTGGTGCCGTATAGTTACATTACAGCGTTTGTTTTTGCAGCGTCTACGAGCAGCCGCTAGGGCGCTACCGAAACACAACTGGAAACAGCCGCGAAGAGATATTTCTTGTCTTTTTTCATGTTTCACTGCTGTATGTCTCATCCTTAGCAGTTAATCTCTTATTTGGCTCGAAAAACCACCCGCAAAATTATCCTTTTGTTTCCCCTTAAGGACTCTGCTCTTTGAAAAAAAATGCCAGAACCCACCTACCTTGAACATTGATGTTATGCGAAACATACGGTTATCGATATATCCGTATAGATATTATCAATTCGGTTGCATGTTTGGACACTAGCTACATAACCATGGCTATTAGTTACAACATTGTAGAGATAAATACGGCAGTTCGTAATAAGAAACAGTAATAGGATTGAAGATAAGAAGGTAAAGGGGAGGGATAAAAATAAAAAGATGGAAAGAAATGGTCATTTTGCCGACACAAATGAGTGCTCATATAAAAAATCTGCCTACTCCAAAAACATAAAAAAACAAAAAAATTCTTGACGTTACAAAATTAGGAAATGTGATTGAATGAAGAATGTATGCAAATTTTCTGTGGGCGGGACAGCGACTTCTGTGGGCGGCGCCTACATTCGTTCTCACGTTGTAAACGACCTCCGGAATCGGGATTCATTCAACGAATAAACGAAAGCAGGTAGAATAATAGTGGTGCGGCTACGATTTACGAGAAGCACAGCGATGCGTTATACATCGTTACAGCGGTTAACGAGAGTGCAAAAATAAAAAAAACACACCCCGTGCTCGCCTTGCGATACGACCAATTGTTGTCGCTTAAAAAGAAAACTAATATTTGCCGAAACACTCCTCGAAAAACGGCATCTACGAGACCGATACACTACTCGAACCTATAGCCGTTACGTTTGCGCAGCGGATAGTGACGTCAGGCTCCACTGTAGGTATCATTTGTTCTTCGCGTTTCATTTACTTCCTTCGCGAATGGCGGAAAAAAAAATAAAGATTAACGAGTCGATTCGCAGTTGCCCCGTAAAGTCAATCGGATAAATGCGGCGAAGGAGGCAAGAACATCCTTCCATTATTCCGAAGAGCCCGAACAAATGACTATACAGGGGGTGAATCGCGTAAAAACTGAAGGAAACCAAAAGCCAAAAGGCGGAACGCGATGGAATGCCTTGAGGGCAAACGGAAACTTGATAGTAATAATACCTTTACACTGGCGCGATGCAATAAAGGAACGGAGGTGTAAGGGGAGGGGACGGTATTTGGACCTCGCACAAAAGGAGGAAGAAGAAGGGATGCAGGACGCACCTGATATCTAAAGCGGAGTGCCTCGAAGCATACATAAAAAAGGCATATGCGAGCGGCTCGAGAAGCGGTTTGGGCTGGAACGACAGAGGAGAGAATCTAGACTTCAACGGAGCGAAAGAAACAAAAAAAGTAATCGTGCTTACACCGTCAGGGAAGTCGCTCGGAAAGGAGTAGGTAGAGAAGGAAGGGACATATATTAAGAAGGATAACGGCAGTGGAAGAAGAAAAAGCAACAGCGATTCCAAGAGGAGGAGCGGGAGGAAGGCAACATCTTAGCTGGCGTCGGCAGAATTGAAGAAGAACTCTGCTCCAGTCGCTGAGAACGCACGCTGGGACGAGCGATGCAGCAATCCCGGAGCAGAGAGGAAAGAAGCAGCTTCCTGTATACTTTGCGAGCAATCGGCCCACCGGGTTGCTTCTCTCTCTCTCTGCTTCGCGATCGTTTCGCGGAAACAGAGACGCAAACGAAACTAAGGGATAAACAAAAGCAGCTCAGGAGCAAGCGAGAACGAGTCGTTACTGGAGAAGATAAACTTTCGCGTTGCACGACTGGCGTTAGCGAGCTTTGTGGAAGGAGCGCGCAGCGAGAGAAAGTCAACAAGAAACGTGTGAACAAACACATAAACAAGACGTGCTAGCGAGAGGGGCACCGTGGAAGGTAAGGGTATAAGCAAAATCATGAGTTTCTTTTTTTTTTTTAACCTGGAAGTGGAGTTGTGTGGAGAAACAAACGGCATGCCGCGTAGAAGGGACGTAAATTTTGCGAGAATGAAGAGAGAAAAGCGACCTAAAAATGTTTTTTCGGCCTTTTATGATTACACTTGATGCACCGGTTGTAAAGCATAGTTGCACTCCGTTTTGAAATGAAAGCGCGCGTAGTAGTACGGGATGCAGCTCTACACAGAAAAAAGGACGACGATGACGACAACGACTACAACAGGAACGACGACGAGAACAAGAACGACGACGACGACGACGACGACGACGACTACAACAAGAACGACGACGACAATGACGACGGCGGCAAAGAAATATATCAGGTGGCGAAAGCAGCAGTCGCACTTGTTTCAAAGAGTTGATGCATTTTTCGTGCAATACACGTATTGGCGATGGATGACGAAATCTTGAGTGGTGGAATTGGTGGGCCCTGAATAGCTCATGCCTGTGCGTTTCTGTTTTCTTGTTCTTCTCAATAATAATAATAATAATAATAATAATAATAATAATAATAATAATAATAATAATAATAATAATAATAATAATAATAATAATAATAATAATAATAATAATAATAATAATAATAATAATAATAATAATAATAATAATAATAATAATAATAATAATTATAATAATGATAATAATTATAATAATAATAATAATAATAATAATAAATATTATTATTAATATAACCTTACTCTCTGTCTACAAAATACAAAGTATAACGTGTTATTCAAGTAGCGTGTCTAGACTGAAACAAAAAAACTGCGGAAGAGCGAAGCCTGCAGTATTTTGATAAATTTATTTGACGAGTCACTAGCGGGGCCAAGGCTCGCACCGTTCAGAAGGGCGTTTTCACTCAACTAACCTCGTCGGAAAACCCCGTCGAATGGCAGTTTACTGTTCTTCTTCTTCCCTGCATGGCCGATTTCAATTCCCGACTTCAGCTCCTTTGACGTCATTAGCTATTTGTTTGGGCTGACTGTTGCCTCCTTTATTTTTAGTAGACCAGCAGCGAGTAGTGAAGTCTAACCAATTTTCATGGTGCGCGTCCATTCGTGAGGAAACGTGATGACACTACACACCACGGCGACATTAGACGCTCACAAGCCGTGCTCTTAAGGTGCTTCAAAGCTAAAACAAAAGAAAGCTAATTCTATCGGGCCTTCATTGTGAAGCAGAACTAAAAGAGTCGCTCTTGTTACGGATAACAAGGTTCAGTCATAAACAAAAATAATACAAGTTTTCTACTAAGTTTTCTGTCCAAATTTCCTGGTTGGTGCCCTGCCGTGGTGGTCTAGTGGCTAAGGCACTCGGCTGCCGACCCGCAGGTCACGGGATCGAATCCCGGCTGCGGAGGCTGCATTTTCGATGGAGGCGAAAATACTGTAGGCCCGCGTGCTCAGATTTGGGTGCACGGTAAAGAATCCCAGGTGGTCGAAATTTCCGGAACCCTTCACTACGGCATCTCTCATAATCACATGGTAGTTTTGGGACGTTAAACCTAACATATAAATCAATCAACCAATCAATCAATTAATCAATCAACATATCAAATAATAATTAAATAATAATAAATAATAATTATAACTAACTAATTAATATTTTAAGTAAGTAACTTCTGGGTTAGTATATACCTAAAAGAACTCACGTCAACGTAAACACCGCAAAAAAAATATGGCGGTGAAAGTGTGTGCCTCAGCAGTCTCGCACGCCCGCTTGAAACTTCATAACCTTATTCACATGGTATTGAATTTTTACTTTCTGAAATTTCAAAGCGCACTTTTAGGAATGTTTCTCCGCTCGCAAGACAAGATGGGCGGTGGAACTGGATTTCGGATGGGTGAAGAAAACCTCGACATCTGGTGTGCCGCTCTATATATTATTGGGCTGTCACACGATGCTTTCCTTTTCGCGAAACACAAGTTTGCTCGCTGAACGCGCATGCGCTCTGTGCGAATTGCGAATTGTTGTATTTACTCCTAATTTCAACAATTAATCATAGTATTTGCGAATTCGTTGTCGATCATCTTTTCCAGTGACCCGTGTGATGAAAAGACGTCGCGAGAGTGGTACACTGTAAAGCGTGCTTTGCCTCTAAATTACTCGTACTGCGGAAAAGCAAACACATGTTTCGGAGGGAGGAAAGCGTATGACAGCCGTTCGAGTGGAAAGGATAAATTATGCCTTATACATTGCAAATTTCGTAATCGCTAAGATAAAATTGAATGATGTAAATAAAAGCTGTTAATGAGAACAGCGTACAGTCAACGCAAGTCTGACTTTAGCAAACCGCTCACGAATTCTGGCCAATATTTTACATCGGTTACCCACGGTTACCAATAATACTATAGTACACTGGCCAGTATTTCACCTCAGTTAACCGCGGTAGGTTACCAACAATACCAAAATAACCAAAATTTAATCAAAATTAAGTAGGATTTAGCCAAAATTAAACAGCACTAACGAACATTTAGTGCGTATTAGCAACTGCGAACCAGGATTAGCCATCACGCCTCCAGCACTAGCTAATTTCAGCCAGTGACAATCTGTGGGGGTGATATGCTAGTAAACGCGACAGTTAAATTTGGTCAATGGTTATCATCGATATTAGTGTTATGGGCGCGAAATACGTACAACGTTGGAGATGGTTGCTGTACAGTTCCAAAAAAAAGGTATAAATTTTAACGATTATGAATAACAGTATGAAGAGGACGCATTCCAAGGCTCCTTCGAATGACTTCCCGAAATTGAGTCTGAGAATAGCTTTTAGGCGAGTTGCACAATTGTGTCCAGTGCAGATTTCTCTTACCAAGACCAAAACCGGAAGAGCAGACCAGAGGTAAGTTCAGGGGAGTCCGAAAAAATGCAGCAACGTTATAACTGGAATTGGTCAGCGAGGGGTGTTCAAGGCAAAAAACTAGCAGTTGTTCCGTGTACGTATATAACCGATTAGCGAAGCTCTTAAGAATGGGACGCCAACAACTAAGCACCTGATCTCGTTGCTGGCTTTTGTGAAGGTGGTAGGTTGGGGAGCGGGTAGAGAGAGCGTCTGCTCTCCCAACTCGCTGCACCGCGCGCGGTGTAGCGCGTGCCATCTGCCGCCGCGCCTGCACTCTCACTGCGAGTGTTTCTCGGTGGACATGCTCTGCGCAGGGAGCTTCGACGGCGATTTCGGAGTTCGGGCTTAAGGAGATCCGCTCCTAACAAGTGGATGCCAAAATATTTATTTTTATTTATAATACCGTCAGGGCAAAATGACATTCAAGAGAGGAGTTGATAAATAGATGAAATAAAAAAAAAACGTGCAGTGAATTTGGTTAACACAGCATTTTTCCAGATTATACAAAAGTTGTAGTTAGTTCAGGAAAACAAAATAAAGTAAACAAACAGGAGCAATGAGTAGAGAATTTTCCCGCCTATACAATGTTAGCTGATGTATCGTGAAAACGTTTGCAGTCGGCGATGGTTGCGACACTTAAGGGAAGGTAATTCTAATCGTGAGATGTATGGGGAATTAATCACTAAAAGAACAACTCAGTGTGATGTGAGGCAATTTCTACTTCATTACGATGATCAGTATGGTTGGAAACGCACACAAGCTGGAGTATGAGGTCATTGTTTTGTGTTGGATGGCAGAAAATTTAATGAAATATTGAAAGACGGGCGAGTTTTTGTCGGTAAGCCAATGAAATAAGTGACAAGGTATTTTACATTGAGATTATACCGGCAGTGTGGTTGTAGTTAAAGAGGTTGAATCTAGGAGAGTTGTTCTGTACTAGTTCAAAAGAGACGATAAAGTTAGCATGACTGGGATCCCATATGTCAGATGCATACTGAAGCTTAGAGTGCATGAGAGACTTATAGAGTATTCGTTTTTAGAAAGAGGGTGCTTTGGAAAGGTGACGTTGTATGTAGCCGAGCATGCAATTAGCACTATAATCATGTACTCTACATTACCAAAAATGGCATAGCAAACATTTGGTATTGCCCGTAAGTCACGTTATGAATCTGGAACCGACGTTGAGGAGTAGAAGGTGCATCGTAAGAGAAACATTGTTTCTTGGCCATCCTGAATTCAATGATTGCGTTCATACTATAATTTAATTAGTAAGACAAAAACGCAGCCAGCGTCTACAAGCGTTAAATGACAATATCATCACTGCGTAATGTGTCAATTCTGGCTTAAGATACGTAAAAGTACAATTTAAGCGTAACAGCTTTCTTATATTCCTTCTCGTCCATCCTCGCCCTTTAAAGAGTGTTACATCGATTGTTATGAGGTATCTCTGAATCACATAACAATTAAAAGGGCCCTGCAACATTTTTTTGGCATGGTCTGAAAACGTTGCCGATCGGTAGTGGAGGCTTCCGAGAACACGCGAACTAAATACTGTAGCGCATCACGCGGCCTAGAATTCACAATAAATTATCAAATCAGCTAAAAATTGCTGTGTTCTTTCGACAAAGGACGAAAAACGCTTAAAAATTACTCGTAGGAAACCCTATATCAGCAATGGCTGCTTTGAAGAAGGTGTGCTCGGTCGTTACAGAGATCGCCGCGCGAGGCGGTGACTTGTCCTTGCGTGCGCGCGCGATCACACTGAAAAAACCGTGTATTCCAAGAAAAATGAATGAAAAAGTGCTCAAGGTCACCAATCGTGCGTGACCTGATTTCTTTGCCACTGCCCTACCTCCCTGCTTTGCTTCCAGCGCTTTCGTCGGGGCGAGAGAAGACAAAATGCGTTTGCAGCATGCGACAAATCTTTGTAACTCCAATCGCACTGTACGGATTCTTAAAATTCTTGTGGCGTTGAATTTGTGAGGCAATAAGTTTTTCCACTGAATTCATTCCATGTTTGCTTGGAAAAGTTTTTCAGAGCCTCTTTAAGGTACACTGCGATACAATTATTGAGTTGTCCTAAATGCATGTGGCAAGTCCTCTCGGATTTAATTAATATGACGTAATTCCAGACGTCATGTGAACTACCCTAATCATTGTCACCCTCGTACTTTTATTATGTTATTAGCAGCACCAAGACTTCTGCCATTGACCTCCATCCTATTCTGTCGCGCAACAAATCAGCTCCAGACCGGGAGTGACATGACAATGCGGATTCTATGGCTTTGTGAAGAAGTAACAAGCGAGTCTCACCAGCGCGTATCGTGGATTGGTCTGGTAGAGCGTTCCGACCCTGGTCCAGTTGAAGTGCTTGAGCAGAGCGACCCGGGCCTGGTTGAACACGGACTCGGACGGCACCACCCGGAAGAAGTTCGGGTAGTTCTCTAGGGTGTACATCGGGTGCGTATCGGCGTACGTCAGCTGTCGAACGAGAAAAAGAAACAAGAAAGTCACTTTAAATATTTCGCATCCACATCTAAAGGGGCCCTACGACACCGCTTGGACATGATCAGAAAATGCTGCCGATTGGCAGTCGAGGATCCTGTGAACTTGTGAGCCATAAATTACAGCACACCACGTGGCGTGCAATTTGAAATGAAGTTTCAGTAAGTTAGAAATCGTTGGCTCATCTTTCTGCAATTGATGTCATATAAACAAAATAAACTGCATCACTTTACCAAAAGCACATGAGCTCAACCATCGGCTGATTTGAGCATCGGGAGTGACATAATTACACAAGTGTTGCAGGACCTCTTTAAAAAAAGTTAGTTCGAGAATAGCATCAATTGCGAAATAATTGCAAAAAGCCGTCTTCAAGAAAGAATTCTCGCGTCCGCTCTATTTGTGTAATCCAAAACAGCCGTCTGGAAGGTTGTGCTTTTGTTGACGGCTGGCATAACAACTAGCGTTGAAGCCAGAAACACGACATGGGCATCATGCATTGAGGGATTGGCCACAACCGCCATTTCCTGCACACAAATTCACAATTCCTATAATACGTCATCAGTACAGTTTCGCATGCGCTCTGACGATAACATTGCTGTGCTATTTTTAAATGCGAAAATCTTCCTCTGGATACTCAACACAGAAAATTTTGTCTGTCTGTATTTCTATTTATCTGTGTGTAAAACGACTCAGTCACCTGGCGAGAGTCTAAGGTTTTGCTCATCGCCAAGTCATTTTGACCTGGTATCTGCGTTCACACTAGTGAACATGGTCAATCAAAAAGCAAATGCTACGCATAACCGAGGCTCAGCTTCAATACGTAAGTATTGGGTTATGTGTTTCTTGATTTAGAAAATACATTCTTACGTAATTCTAGAGACAGAAGTGCTTATTACGCGGCACTGACAATGGGACGCTACGAACAAAAGATTGGGTACTTCTACATTACGCTAAAACGACACAGTGCTGCCACCCACCAGTGGCTCTGCATTCTACAAACTTTTGTTTCTTGACATTACTGCCAATTGGCGTCCTCTTTCACGCAGCTCCAGACAGAAGACTATCGTCTTTCGATTACCTTCGCAGCGAGGCTTGCAAATACTCGGCCAATTTTCATCTAGTATTCTTCGTTAGTAAAAATGGGAATAATAGGACAAGTTTGCCATTCAGACTCCTGTCGGCGATAACGGAAATAAAATGTACTGTATACTTTGAAAAGCGTGGCAGAAAAAAATCTTTCTGTGTTGCTTTCGTAATCCAAAGTATCAAGGATCTAGTTCTCTTCTTACAAGTCCCAACTCTCAGTTGGTGAAAAGTTTCCGGACAGTATCTCATTAAAAGTTTCGGGGACGCTGTTTTTTCTACTGCATGCTGTGCTAGACTAGCGCAGGTGTCTCAATGAAATATGAAAGACCCCCGCGCACGAAACCGCATACACACATGAACAACGCACCCACGCATTCATAAATAACGCTAACGCCCAATCATAATTCATAATTTAGCTCACAGTTAGCACGCGAACGTTTTCCAAAATGCATGCAGCTACGACTGCAATATTCACGCGCGAAGAAAGCCAGATGCACCACCAGCAAAAAAAATAAAAAAAATAAAAGGGAATATACAAGAGGGGATGCAATCTTTTCTCATTAAAACACGGCGGTGAATAACGAGGCTTTAAAACATGATTTTATTTTTGTTTGCGGTAAATATGAATAACTCACGCTATCATCCAAGTAAGGATCCTACTGCATGAACAGCATCGCCTAAAATTGCGGCATTAGCGCGAATTTCGTGAGAATGCTCAACGGTAGAGATGGTTTTTCTCAGGCAAATGTATGAATTTTTTTTCGAGCAGAATATATTCATCACAGGCGAAAATTTATTATTTACGTGATAGGCTGCCATGATTGGAAACCTAATCAAAGCGCTCATTTTCTCAGGAGCACGAGCTTATCGGACTGTGCAAATGGTTCAACGTGTGCGAATTTGCGAGAAACTTGTTCCTGTCGGGTTATCCTTGAACACGCAAATTAATACACTCCGTGCCATCCTGTAAACAGATTGCTGTGAAGCTGCTTTTACAAGGACAACATTCCTTCGCATGCTTGCGGCGTTGTCGAAGGCGTTCTTAGTGAAGTACGAAGTTATGATTTTGAAAGATAAGTTTCCCTTATCTTTTGATATGGGCTACGGACTAGTCAAGTCGCCTTTCGGCGGCTTTTTTTAATTGTCCTCCATACGTTAGATTGTAAAAGGTTGAAATAAGTTTGAATTTGAGATTGAACCTCAATGTGAATTTGACAGGGAGGACGAAGTAAGGCGAAAGTCACATAACATCGTCTTTTGACAAAGCCCTCGCCAACATTTTGATGTGATTTAAGTAGCTGACAGTGACAATCAACGCTGGCGCTGATACTGAACGGGAAAACAGCACGCGGACGAGGTTAAAGGAGCGCCATGTGTTCAGAAGCGAAGTGGCGGAGCAGTGATTCGTCAGTTCGTTACGTAATTGGAAAAATATAAACTCGCGATGAAACCATCGATAGAGGAATTCGCTTTAGAGCCGTTTCAAATTTTATTTTTCATGAACACTCCTAAGAGGGATGATGCAAATTAGAGCATCGAATTCTTACGTCTTTATGTGCTGCGTACTTCACAGTTTTCATTTCATAGGACGAGGTCCTTGATTTTTTCCCCCGAAGTTTGTTTCAGTACTCTCGCTGAAACTTCAACTTTAACGATGGCGGACGACACGATGGCTCAGCCTGATAATAGACAGTTGTCAACTTGCATAGTCAAGAAAAAAATTTTAGTCATAGAAGAGATCAAGGTAGCATGCTGGGCGCTGGCTTTATGGAGCACGGTCACTATGACGTGTGTTAGGGCGGGACAGAATGAGAAGTACAGACTACGAACTCTCTCCTCTTCAAAGGCACCCGCAGTAGCAGCAGTCCAATTTACTCGCTGGTAACTGTAATAATTCACTTACTTATTGAATCAACTTAGTTATTCAACGAAGGAATAGTACACTGTAGTCCACAAAGTCAAGCACAGTACGATAACTTGGCATGACTGTTTGTATATTTGGTAACTCCATCGCTTGTAATATCAGAACACAGTTAAAGCACTTCTTTGATTGCGATGTTGTGGAAGCTCGAGGTAAAATGAACGACTACAAAAAGTTGTCAGCACGAACGGGCGTGCGCCACGGAAATCGCACTAATCCTGTTATTCCCTGCTGGAGCACTAAAAATGAAGAGGGCAACAGATGGGCTGCAAGAACCAACGAACATTTCTATACAGACGGAACTAGTAATTAGAAAAGCTTTAATAAACCACCGGAATTAACTCAGTGATAAGCACCCTCAATGTGCAGGCGAGTGGCGTAACCATTGCGCTTCACAGTTACGCTATGAGAACATAACATAGCCTTCTGTAGTATAATAGAACAAATGGGTGGAAAAGGGAAGTGGGGAAAAGGAGGTGAGGTGAAGGTAAAGAAATAAAAGAAAGAGAAAGAAAGGAGAGAAATACGGTGAATCGAAGAAATAAACAATCAGCATAAAAGACATAAAGATAAAAATTGACAGAAAGGAAGAAAGAAAGGAATAAAGGAAAGGAGATAGGAAGAAATCAACTGGCGTTAGTCAGAAGACTTGAGGACCATATTTCCTCAAGTCTTCCAAGTTGAGTCTTCTGACTTCTGGCTCTTCATCGAGTCACGCAGCTTTGCGCAACTCATTCCAAACTTCACGAATTTGTTTCGCTTTTTCAGAACTACGGCTCTGTGGAAAGACTCTGACGAATTGCATAGTGCCACCGGCACATTCGCGCCATCTCCTTCATTGCTCATTTTCTTCTTTGTTTCACCGTTCTTTCTCTCATCTGTCTACTCCCCCTTTCGCTTTCCCGAGCGTAGAATAGTCTACAGAACATTTTTAGGTGAATACTACCTTCTGCCTCTTTAATAGAGACGAAAGTCTTTCTTGGGATACTTGAGCGCAAAAATTTTAGCCTGTCTGTCTGTCTGTTTGTCCGTCTGTTTTACACACAAAATAATTTAGCGAATGGACGAAAGTTAAAGCACCTGCTGAACGACCAGCCATCTTGAACTGGTCGGTGCGTTCCAACTTGGGAACATTGTCAATCAAAAAGCAAATATTACACATATCTAAGGTGACACCTCAATAAGTAAGCATCAGGTGGTGTGTTCCTTTACTAGAAATCACATAGATGTTTAATTCCAAAGACCCTAGTGTTTATTAGGCAGCGCTGAAATTGCGACGCTATGCATGATAGAAGGCTGGCAGGAGACTATCGTCTTTCAGCGACATTTGGTTTATTTCCATCCTTTTTCTGCGGCCCTAATAGTAGAAAGGATAACGGTCGAGCATTGGTTTATGTGGAACGAGCGTTTTCCCGTCCGCACGCGGAAGAGGTGCTTCAGTTCTTCGGCCGACATTGTTATCGTCGAGCCAGACCAGGACGAGATGCAAGTCTGCCTTCAACGAGACCGAGCCGCAGCTTTAGCAACAGACAGTGTATACAACGCGAACATGCTCGCATTTAGATAACGATCGCGAGAACGGGTGATGTATCCGATGTGCTCCCGTTGGTTTCGACGCCTCGTTACAGAAATAGCGGAGAGGTTTTTTGCGAGGCACTGAACCTCTTTCATTCACTCGCTCGCCCCCCGACGCCATCGCTTTCGTAATTGGAACGAGATGCTCTAGGCCATCCGGTGGGTCCCACAAAAAGAGAAGTGGGATGAGCGAAGCCAAGATGGTAAGGCGGCATCCGCCGATCTTTGCCGTCCGTTGGAGTGCGAAAGAAGGACGCAGTCACTCTCATCGATACTGTCGTTTTCTTTTTTTAGACTGAGCCCTCGAACGAGGCCCCCGCAGCTTGGCCAAGATTAATGGCTCCTCAGCGACGATCAGCCATAATCCGTGTCGCGCGCATTCAGTCTGGTCGAAGGAGTTCCGGTCGCGAAGATCTTTTCAGGGACGAGCGAAAACCCGTCTCTTGAGCAAGGGAAGAGACAGGGAGAGGGAACAAGAGAGAGTGAGAGAGACAGACTCGATGGCGGCAGCCAGCGCCGCCGCAGCGAAGCAACGACTTTTCGAACCACGTCTCCGTCGCATCAGTCAAGGAACGTCGTTTGCGACGATGGTGACGACGCTAAGTTTGGCCGTTGGCCACCATGGCGGTGGCGAAGATGGCGCCGTAAGCAGGAAAGCGCTAAAAGGCACAGAGCTTTCAAATGGGCCGGTCTATATCTTCAGGCCTCCTCCCCCGGAACATCCTTTCACTATCTTCCTTTCCTTTTCTCCCAATTCTCGCCTTCTCCAAGGAGTGGAGCTTATCAAGATGAATGGATCGAGCGTGCTTGCTTGCTTGCTGCGCGCTTGCCACAGTCGGCCCTTGGTACGGGCATGGATATCGACGTGTGTATACGACGTAGCTTACTTGCTCGAGAACGCAACATGCAGGAAACGTTGTGTATGATTTCTTTCGCGCGCGAATAGGGAGTAATGGCGTACCGGAATGTAAGAGACTGCGCCGAGATTAATGCGTCGCCGTGTGATAGATGAAACGTCGTGCGTTATCTCGACGTCTCGCTAACCATACAGTACCCGTACAGCAGTGTTGATAGTACTCCCCACCAGATTTCGGAAGATCTCTTCGCGAGATATGAACAAGAAGAGGTACGAGACTTTCTCCTGCTGCCCGAGTTCTAGTGGTGCTTGTAGGACTAACCTTTAATATTAATAATAGGAAATTTAGCCCGTTTTTATTTCCCATATCATGTTAGGAAGTTCACGAATTTGTGAAGAGTCCCCCCCCCCCCCCTAAAAGATTCTGTTCTGTTCTTTTCAAACTGTTTTGCTGTGGAGAGCTTGAGGTCCATATTGCCTCGGCTACACCATATCGATAAGTTCTGCAGCGAAAAACAAAAACAAAAAAGAGAATATTACTGACGGAAGCTTTTTGCGTAACACAAGGGTATCAGAGATGCATACTTACGAAAAAAAAAGAACTTATTTGCAACAGCCAGCAAAGTTCTTTGTGTGCAAGAGACTCCTCAAAGTCGTGCATTTTGTATGGTTGATCGGACTTGGTGGGTCGTACACTCCAAAGAAAATGCATTGATTGATTGATTGATTGATTGATTGATTGATTGATTGATTGATTGATGTGTGGGTTTAACGTCCCAAAACCACCATGTGATTATGAGAAACGCCGTAGCGGAGGGCTCCGGAAATTTCGACCATCTGGGGTTTTGTAACGTGCACCCAAAGCTGAGCGCACTGGCCTACAACGTTTCCGCCTCCATCGGAAATGCAGCCGCCGCCGCCGGGATTCGATTCCGCGGCCTGCGGGTCACAGCCGAGTACCTTAGCCACTAGATCACCACGGCGGGGCATGAAAATGCAGGCAACAACGTAAGCGTGCATCAAAATGTCGGAGGCAGAAGTTATCAGGGGCGAAGCTCCTTATGGTCGAGACTTGTCTGTGTGCGTTGGCGTTGTACGCTGTAGCCACCGCTGATGATGAAGATGCTGCTGATGACGATGAAGAACAAGCGTGGTCCACACCACACATTTTCTTTCTACCGTCACAGCAGCACACACAAGGTACACACTATACGTCATGACGATGACGATGCTGCTGATGACGATGAAGATGATGATCATCATCATGGACAACGACTGGCTTGTGCAGCACACGACGTGTTGATATGCTCTACGATGAATTTCGTATGAATGAAAACAGCGAAGAACATTGTAATATATCTGAAAAGGTCAATGTTACGGGAGATTTACGATAATACTGAACAGTCCCACGGCTGCACCCATTCATCCTCATTCACTTCGTGGATATGCCGTGATTTCTTGTTGCAAGACTGCTAGTTGCTGACGTATTCCTCTAAGCAAAGGTTTATGATATGAGCCTTACTTATAAATATTTTTAGTTTTATAAATGGTACTATGTGCGATAACACCTTAATTTTGAAAGACGTCGTAGGAGAGGGGTTTGAAGGTATATATTTGAGGTCTAGCGAAAACTTTTGTTGTTGGCGTCGTGGTGGGTGGGGGTGGGGTGTGGAGGGGAGGTCTTTTAACTTGCAATCTGGGTATATTCATACCTCCCTTGTATATGTGTACGTATATATGAAAATGCGAAAGGGAAAAATTTCGGTGAGGGGCGTTGAACCCCCAAACTCTTTGTCCTACTGACTACGCCAGTTGTGTATACTCTAAGAGCGCATAGAGTGATTTCAGCGTGCATTCATAGAGTAGAGATCGACGAACAGTGGCCAATTACAGCCACCAGCCGACATACTTTATCCAATCAGCGCACGCTAATAGCTGTCGTGCTATACTGCCGAACGCCTCTCACGCGTAATCACTACCGTAATCGCACGGATGACAAAAGATCTTTCAGCGGACTTCACTTTTGGAGAACACCATCGACTGAGCTTGCTATGTCATCTAAGCGCGCTGTGACAATGTGAAAGGAGTTTCTTGCGAAGAGCCTTAATCTATTTTCACAATGCTCCTCACCAGAGTATGGCTAACGTATGGATTTCGGTCTAACGCTTTCTCGATAAAGTATTCTTAGTTCTTTCTCGGTAATCCGAGAAACGTTCGGTGAGTGGCGGAGCGCGATAATACAACAGGGCGGATTATATTAACCACGGAGTCGTTGAAGCTCGGGGCTGGGCCACGCAGAATGAGCAGAAAAGTGCCATCACAATCGGCATCTACGTTGAAGTTTGTTGCTTGAACGGAGCGCTCTCTTTGTCCCCTTTTTTCATGTTTGTAGGACCTTGCTAATTAATGTTCAGAAGCGTTCGCTGTGGCTAATTGTTACTGAATACTTCGTTAGTTAAAAACGGCTAATTAGAGCTATGAGAAATATGATTACGCTAATTAGAACAGTGTTAAGTAAGACCGACTCAAGAATATACAGCGTTATCATTCACCTCACGTAGGCACAACGACAGTTCACCGAAAATATAGTTCTACGCTCCACACAGCCAAGCCTTGCAATGCCTAGCCAAATTGAGCAACGACTAAATCGAGGCTGTAGAGGTCGACAGAAGCTAAGTCGACCCCTGATCTTTGCTTTGAGTTCAGCCCTCCACCTTTAGTGTAAACTTGCCACATTTTTTTAAAGATTTTACCGTCTTAAAATTGCCACCATGTACTTTTTTCACCTGGAAAGATAATCAGCCTCTGAGCCCGCCTACGTATGGGACTGTCAAATATCTGAAGCAGGGTTTCTTATATTAATATTGCGAATTAGAATGACATTCTAAATTTTCTCAATTACCCTGAAGATGGTTTTGCTTTAATACATATATGTTGGCATCATGGGTGCGTCCCAGTACTTTTTTCTTGCCAGGCTTATAGTGAACAGTAACATAGTCTGAGGAAATGAACTTACCTTACAGGCACAATACGTGCCAAGAATATGAAGCAGCCCTAGCGAACTCTTATAGAAATAAATTACTTAAGAAATTATCTCTTTTTAGTGCATGTCGTACTCTCAAAAGAGAAGCTCAGCTTCCTACAAACCTTGGCGAACAGGCCCTTGAATAGACTTTGTTTTTCATGTGAGAGGATGAAAATTGTTCCCCCCGCTTTCATGTTGCTGAATTGATTGAAGGTTGTTCGTTGTGCATGCCAGGCGTGTCGCTTCTCGTCTCATTTTTTTTTTTCACGTTCCATCGAAAACTGGTTTCGATGTCGTTAGCACAATAAATTATTTCGTGACGAGTTATTTTCACTACTTTCTGTTTGATCGTTAGACCCAGAGCTGTCAATCTGCTCTTTTGTGGATAAATAACCTTACGCCGTCACACGTCTTTTTTTGTATTTAACTACCTAATGACACACTATGATACCACATTAACAACCATCACTGGAGATGCCGATGCCATTTTCTTTTCATTATTAGTTGCTGTTTCGAAATTGATGCACTGTGTAGACGTGGAGATCAATGTTTACGTCAGCAGTGGTGTGGTTGGCAAAATGTCTTGCGTTTTTAAAGTTGTTGAAAGCTACAAACGATAACCTGATGAAACAAGGAAGACATAGACGACGGCAAGTCTTGTATTTTAACTGTAGTATAACAATTATGAATGAAACTAAAATGAGTTGAAGCAGTGCAAATAATATCTTTCACGTCCATGGGATACGAACCCACAGCCTGAGAATTACGCATACGATGCGCCGCTTTTGAGCGGGATGCTCTTCTCTGTCCACATCATTTGGTATTTCTGTACATGTAGTCCTTGGTAGGTGTTGGCCAGAACCCAGGAATCAGGTGTGCAGAAACACACGATGATCTGGACGGAAAAGAGGCTCCCGTCGGACATCAAGTTGCAGCGTGTCGCATGCGTAAATTTCATGTTGTGGGTTCGAATCACACCGGCAGCGGAACGTGGGACTTCACCTTCGCCTTAACATATTTCAATTTGCCGCATAACTATTGCACTACACTTAAAAAAAAACTGGCACATCCCACGTACCTTGGGAATCGACGTTATGCGAAGCATGCGGAAGGAAGGTGACCATTTCGTAATTTTTTTATTGAGCGAAAGGTCACAAAATGACGCTAAGTATATGTATAAATGTTGCACACACATACATATGTTAAACAGTTGCAGATGTTTATATAACCAATACTTTGCACTTGCGCAACCATACCAACTAGAACATGAGCATTAGCAATACTAGAAGCGATAAGCTGATATGAAGCACTGGTGCTTGCAAGTATGGTATCCCTGGGCACTGCTACATAAATCAACTTCAGCACATGGTACCTAAGTACCATTGACGTGAACCCGACTTGGTGGCTGTATTATAGGAATACATATGTAATGTTTATAAAATCGGATAGCAAGCACTCCAACCGCAATTCACGTTTCACGAACATAGGGTCTACTTGAAAAGTAGTTCGGAAGTGTGGCGAGGCTGTGGGGTAGATTGCTTGATTGCTGCGAAAAATCCTTCGGTTTGATTCCTGCTGCGACCCTGACAGTTATTCCTGGCATTTGTGGGGTCAACGGTGCCGATGTCAGGTTTTCTTTAACGCTCACGCGTTAAAGTTGTCCATGTGCGTTCTCATATTTCCTCGTGTCAGTCACCTGTGACACATATCCGCACACCACTGGCACATAACTCCCTGTGGGTATGTGCCACTATTTGACGGGAAGTGTTTGACGGCGTACGTGATGGGGTTTCGACATTATTCATGTCTGGACCAGCGCGTCATATTCGTCATACCATCTTAACCTCCAACACTAAGTTTGGTTCGCGCAAAGTTAAGGGAGTGATCACGAGAGCACCCATACGTAAGAGGCTAGATGGATAGATGAATAGATGGATGGATGGACGGATGGACGGACGGATGAATGGGTGGACGGATTTTACTAAAGTGCAACCGGAAAGCCTTCTTTAGGCTAATTGAAGCTGTTCGAGACAACGGAACAGGCAAAGAAAGTTATGTCTTTAATGACGGGCCGACGCGTACAAACGCCAAGGTATAGGCACGCCACGCCGTAATAGCGTGGTCCATGTCCGAGGTAGGCATCCCGCAACAACGCAGCGCAGAACGCTCGCACGTTACGCGCTGACTGTGCCCTTCTCATTTCGATCTCAATTACGCTGTCACGGCTCGCCTCCGATAATACGCAGAAATGTGAAATGACGTGCAAAGCCTTGCGCTTTCCATGGAAGCGTCCGCTGCGGAGAATAGTGCGGGAACAGAGTGCTTCCCGCGGGGGACGTGTTTATTTCATCGAGACGATGCTGCACTGACGGGAGGAGGTGGTTGGGGGGGGGGAGGACGTGATGGTGAAAAAGAGCTATCTCGCGCGTGCCCGGCGCGCGCGAAACAGGAGAAATTTATCGGAGGCTGTTTTTCCGAGGCACTTCATCAAAACGGCTGGCGGCCGCCTATATTACGGCTCCGCCGCACGCGCGTCTGCTTGTTTTCCTATATACACACACGCGCGCCACCACCACCGCATGCTCCAGGGTGCTCCTCCAGCGGGTCTCTTGCATCTTTAATGAGACTCCGGGATGCGCGTGCGCCGTCGTCGCTCCGGGGAACCATCAGCGCTGGCTCTGCGCGCATCGAGAGAGCCTTAATTACATCGCCCGGCTATCATCTTCTCCGCTGCTGGCGTCGTCGTCGACTGCGGGAGAAGGGCAACACTGGGCGGAGAGGAAGAGTGAGTGAGGGAAGAAGAGGAGAGAGGTAGTGGAAGAGTCTAATGACTGCCCCACCCCCCTTCCCCTCTGTTTCTTTTCTGCGGCGAGCAGCAAGAATTAAGGAAAGCGAGCACCGCTATACGAATACCGTGCAGAACGCTGCCGTACGAAGTAGCGTAATTCGCAGAAAATGGGGAGCGCAGGAAACGGATGGCGCACGATCCCACAGCACACAAACGTCACCTGGTCGTGTACTTCTTCGTGGTCGTCGTCGTATTCGGGGTAACTTCACGCGGCGCAAGCGGAGTGATTATTGTGCTCCTATGGAAGGAAAATGGCGCGAAGGGAAGGAACAGTTGCGTAGGCGAAAGTGCTCTAGTCATCCGGGAGTGAGAGAGCGAGGTTTCGTGCTCGCGACCTGTGCGCCGTGCCAGCGAATTGAACAACGACGGCCCACTTCACTCAATGAACCTCCGTAGCCCGTATTTGTCGTGCCACTTCGTTCACGAGCAATGCGAGGGAATAATTGGGCGACACCACGACTGGGAGACACGCCTGTCCCAATTATTTGCACGTTCTATGCAGCGGAGTTTGGGGAATGTGAATGGCATCATCATCGTAATCGTCATCATCATCATCATCATCATTATTATCGTTATCATCATCGTTATGATCATCAACTTCATCATCATCGTTATGATCGTCATCATCATCATCATCATTATCATCATCATCATCATAATCACCATCATTATCATCACCGTATGATGATCATCATTATCATCGTTATAGTTATCATTATTATCATCGTTATGATCATCATCATCATCAGCAGCAGCAGCAGCAGCAGCCTGACTGAGCGCCCACTTAACGTTCAACAAGGCGAATGCAAATGCAACTCCCAAGGCCTCTCAACCAGTGGAGTAACGAGGGGAGGGCACACACGTCACGTACAGCCTCCTCCTTTCCCGAATTTCTTTCACCACGGCATTCAGAGTGAAATAATGACCACTTCAAAATGATGCCCCCCCCCCCCCCTCCACGGAAGGCCCTGCTTTCAACACTCTGTTTCACCTATGTAAGCAAAACGTTAGTGGGACAGCACGGGTGGTTTCCTTGTTTCGACACACCTTGCCGATATGAAGTCTATATTAGATGAGGGAGAGGAAAAATATTTGTGACGTGGCAGGGTATAAAAATAAGCAGCAGCGCGGGTTTTGAGACTCGAAAGGTTGCGCGAGGCTTTTCCACAAAATTGAACCTAACTTTTGTTTGGAGAGGAGGGAGGCGGAGGTAGGACGAACGAGAGTGGTAAAGGCAGGTCGATGGAAGCAATTTCAATCCCGGCATCTTCGTCTTCTTCTAATGGCACGGTGTGCGGGACAGTTCTTGATCGATAGGCACGCGCGCCCCCCTTTCGTTCGTTTCGCAAGAACTCCGGGTGGGCCGACACGTTCTGACAGTAACTAACCTTTCCACTCAGTCAACCTTTGGACCTTCTACATGGCCCGACGAAACAGCCGACGCCTACAATCAAACCGGATTGCTAGAAGCGTGCTAGTAAAGGAGAAAAACAAACAAACAAACAGACAAGGCGAAGTGCCGAAAAATAACGTGTACGTGCACCCAGAAAGGTGACAAGGGCGGGTGTAGTCTGCAGTGCTTGAGCTTCCGACAGTGTTTTGACAGTATCTAATAGAGCCTCGAACTTAATCTAACTGAGCTTGTGTTTAGTTCCGCGCAGCGAATGGAAAGTGAAAACTAGCGCCTGGACCAAGTGGACCATCAACTGGACGACTTAAGAACGACGAAGAAGGGGCCTTTTTTGCGTGTTTCTCACTTCTTATTCGTGCGGTCCGTTTGGATTATTACGAATGAGCGGTAGCCAGATCGCCAACGCGTTCTGCTGAACCAAACTAAATAATCGGAGTGTCCTGCCCATGTCTGTTTTTCTTTCTACGTCCTTGTCAAGGAACGCTTGCTCACTCTATCATAGATCATAGAATGCTGTATTTCTTTTTTTGTTTAATGGAGGAAGAAAAGATGAAATATTACCTTGACGGGTGCAAGTGCACTTAAAGAAGGGGAGGATGATAGTGAATGAAATTTGAAAGTTCAGGAAACATTGCTTCCTATTTAATGAACACATCATTTCAGGCAGCGTTTTAGTCACACCGATCAAACATTCAACGCAATGTGCAGTACCCACATGAAAAATTGAGGGTTATAGATGTTGCAATTGAAGTGGTAAGCCACCGTCTATTATATTCAAGAGCTTGATAAATTACTTCAGACAGAAATGAGAAGCGGATAGAAGAAGCGAACCTTCTGGCCTCACGAAATGTCTCTCCCTCTCTCGGCGAATTGTCAATTTGGTTAGGCGTACAGAAGTGTGAAAGAAGCGTGCGATAAGGGGCTTGTTAGTAAGACACGGTAATAAATAGTCTAACCACGCTTAGGAAAAGGGACATATGTAAGAAGTTAGTACTGTATTTGAGTTAAACTACTGAAATAGCAAGTAAATAAATCAGTCGTGTCTGTGGCGTCGTCCTGTCTGTTGCTTTTTCGTTTCATGCTTGTAAGCGTAGTTTTCCGTTTTTTCACTGCGGTGAAAGAGAGAGAGAGAGAGAGAGAGAGAGAGGCCAGTAGAATGAAGGTTGCGAAAGAGAGGAGAGAAACCAGGAGTAACCTTTGCATACTATCAGACATACTTACCTAAAGCCTCCGTATCGTCAACTAGCATTTAGAATGCCGCGAAAAACAAGCAATGAAAAAAAAAAGAAGAAGAACATAACGAGCACAAGCACTTGTGGTCGTTCTGTACTCATCTGTGGTCCTCGTTTGACCTCCGCGCCATTCTACAGGCCCATTTACCAAAGTATGTGTATACTGGTTGCGTAACTTTCATAGCAGTCCATGCATCCAGTAGTTGGTGGCTCGTTGCCACCTTCGCAATCTACGTATGGAGGGGACAACTAACAGGTTAAATATATATATATATATATATATATATATATATATATATATATACATGACGTCACAATTGGTAGTGGTAGCAACGTTGTGCAGTTGCCCTACACGGAGCGAAATGGAAATCTTTCTTGAAATGCTGACGTTTTACGTGCCGTCATAAATACGCAATTTTATTGCGCCTCATGACTCTCTAATCGCGTGCGCGAGAAAAACGGAAGACAAACGAGAAAGATTAGGGAAGCAAAGTTGTTTATTAACAAAATGGTGTACTTGCTATGCACCGAAAACTTCGTAGATGAAATTGCAAGGTGACTGTTCACGAGCGCATAGCGAATAGAAAAGTCATGTTGGCCAGTCGTGGAAAACCACTGCGGCGAGACAGTATCCTGGAGAATATCGCTTTGGCAACTTTAGAGTACAGCGATTTGTTGCTTAGCGTACCGCATGCACCGACACAAACAGGCGAGGGCAGTCGTTTTAACGTTTTAACTTAGCGCGACGTAACTCTATCTGACGGCCTGTGTGCTATTCCGCACGCAGTATTCTACCGGGCCTATATCTCACTGCCCCCCCACCATAATCGTCACTTATAACTAGTCAGAAGCGAGGCATGTAGCAGTCAGAAACTTCAAGAGAAGTTGCGACACCTGCTTCCTGAAGCTGCGATGACCAAGCGGAAACGCAATATCAGTTACTTTGTCATGTGGCGAGCCTAAACGTTGCAGTTCCTCAAATAAACATTGTCGTTCTATCTGAAGCTCACAACACTCAAGTAAATAATGTACTATGTCACTACACTCTTTGCAAGTCGGCCGCAGGGCCGTCGCGGAGAGTCTCATCTTGTGGAGCCGTGCTGGTGTATACGCGCTCAACCCGTTTGGATGCGATCAAGCAAGCAGGCCTCTTCCCTTGATTGCCCTTTCGTCAAACATAGCTAGTGAGACGTCAGCCATAACGAATGCAGAAGCTTGTTGACAGCTTCTCGTAAAAGACGTTGATTGTCTCTGAGAGCCTTCTTCGTTTGTGTACGTTCCAATGCACTCCATGCGGTCGCCAACTTGTATAAAGGGTTTGTGCTGGTAGGTGTTCTATATTGTTCAGTAACAACTATGACCGCTATTAGTCCATTGCTAAACCTTGTTTTGATTCTCAGACTCGCGTTCTGAGCGTTTTGCCATGTAATGTAAATTGAGTGACATAGAAACGATCGTGAGAGCGCTTCTATGTCAAAGCGCCAGTAGGTCTAACAGTCAACTCTTTTGAGTGAAAGTGACATAAAGAGTCGACGACAAAGCTACGCTCTAAGGTTCATAATGTCTACGTTGAAATCTCTGACCAATATAGAGCTGTTGGTGTTTTATTTTCTTCCTGTCACAATTATGATTGATGTTAGTCTATTGCTAAAAATTTTGTGTGTGTGTGTGTGTGTGTGTCTCACATATGTTTCGCTTGTAGCGGTGAGAACGGGCGCCCTCGATGTACAAGCCTCGCCCTTAAAGAGCGTCGGCCCCTCCTCCCCCTAGTATCTTTCCTGCAGCACAATAATTAAATGTAATTAGGCGTTTCGTGTTGAACGGCCAAGACCTGAAGCTTTGTACAAAAAAAAAAGGAAACACTCAGGGATGGCTACTCAAAACGGGAAGAAACGAGGAATGTGTGAAACTTTCTTGAGCCAAGATAAAACACTGATAAACGTCGCTTTCCACGTAGGGCACCATTCATGAAAGAAAAAAAATGAAAAAGAATGGTTCGCCTCAGAACAGAATGTTTCATCACAAGCTGCAGTCTACTCTGGCTCGCTCGCTTAAAATCTAGGCATTTAGAAATCGCGACTCTCGCTCCAGAAAATGGTTTTAAATTCCGCGCCTGGCCGGCAGGCAGCATAGCCGACATTAGCGTTGGCCACAGAAGTACGGCAGAGAGGGCCGAGTAATTATAGCGCCGCGAAGCGTCCATAATGGCGCCCCATTAACAACAGGCCTCCCCCACAGGCGTCTCTCTTGCGTCAACCAGCTCGTCCACTTCCTACCTCCTTCCTCTCTTTCTTGCTGTGTCTAGTTGTGCAATATAGGAGCGCTTAGCGATGCGGTGGCTCGCGTTCAAATGTTAGTCATGAACGAAGTTTGTCGCTACGCGCGCTGGACAGCTCGTTACACGATGTCGCCTGCTACCGTTCCGTATACACTCCGGTTGCCGTGCGCAACAGGACAGGTTCACCTTTTAGACCTAGAGCTACACGCAACGAACACATCGTTCCGGAGGGAAGTTGTGGCTGTACGCAGTTGCGACCAATTTGCATACTTCCACGCAGCGACTGTAATGCGAGGCAGAGGTAACTGCTTACCAACGCTGCAATAGAAGCGGGGACCGCTTCTGTACAACACGTCATCGCGAAATGAATTTCGAGCGGTCGCCTTCTCTCGCTTCAGTTAACCCCGTCGTGATCGCGTTGCGACGCGACGAGTTTGCCGACGACGCTGGGTATAGCTGCGCTCTTGTGATCATTTTGTGTCGCCGGTGTTAAATTACTCGTTGATCAGGTTACGCGGTACGACGAAGTCCGAATCGAGTAGTTTGAATGTCGCGTGATGTGGTTACCTGCGATAGATTGGGATAACAGGGCGGGCGTTCTTTAGCGTGCGTGAATCATTTGTGGAACTGGAGGAGCGTGAGTGCGTTTCAAATTGCAGAACGCGACGCTTAGATGTCGTTTTCGTGGTTAAAATGCGATTACTAGCTGCGTAAATAAGCTCGCCATCCGGTTGCCGCTCATCGCCTAGTAGAAGACGCTGGTCGGGCGCAGGGCTTTCACGATGTGCTCTAAAACGTCATCCTGCGATCAAGTTTACTACATGTGTACATCATGTGCGAGTGGTGACGTCAAACTGCAATTTCGAAATTGAGAAAAAAAGCAACAAACGTTTATCGAAATTGTAGTATTGGGAAATGCGCTCTCCAATTTAGTATTATGAATTTAAAATCTGACGCACATTGCAGTTCAATTAATCATTGAATCGATCAATTGATTACTAAATCACTCACTCAATCAATCAATCAATCTATCAGAGAAAGAGAGCGAGAATAAATTTAGAGAAAGGCAGGGAGGTTAACAAAAAATCGGAGCATCTGGTTTCTACCATAGACTAAGAGAAGGAAGAATGGGGAAGAAGGTCGGGAAAGAAAGCGAAGAACCAATCAAGCAATCAAACTTCATTAGTGATACAATAGGAAAATGCAAAACGAAAAAAACAATTGAAGGATTCTTAAGCTTCGCCTTTGAAAGTTGAACGTGATATAGCGACATTCTTTACCTCGCGCGTACTTCAAACACTTGGTGCATGAAATCTTTCGGAGCTTGCTATGCACTCACTACGTGGACTTAAGGGAATAAGTGCAGTAACGTGTTTGCCTTGTGTAGTGGGTGAGTGGCTTTAAACTATGAAAATTAAGTCACCACGATAATCACATGTTCTCACGCTCGATGGCAATGTACGCTTGTGCCACACATTATTACTGCAATATTTCATGTTGTATTGTGAAGCTTGTATGCAGAACGCCTGTGTTTGTAAAACACAGGCAAAACTAGAATATGCATCTGCCATATGGAGCCCACATCAAGCGTATTTAATCAAAGCATCAGAAGCGGTACAAAACCGTGCTGCCAGATTCATTCACTCATATTACTCATACGATATCAGTAGTTCATCTTTGAAAGCGAAATCTGGACTGCCACCCCTTTCTTTGCGCCGCCGCACTACAACTCTCGTGCTTTATCACAATATATTTCATTATTCCCTCAATCAGCCACCTTATATAGTAGCTGCAGCACGCATATCTCATCGAACCAGCCATCCATTTCAGGTTTCCCGGCCGTCTTCGCGCACCACTGCTTTTTCTGCCTCGTTTTTTTTTCGAGCAGCCACGGACTGGAACGGCCTCCCCCGGGACATCGCCAACATCCCCTCATTATCTGCCTTTCAAGCCCGTATTATTGATCATCTTCAATGCTAAAACAACTCTTACTGCTTATTGTTAACCTAAATAAAACCCCACCCCTTATGTAATGCCCCTCCTAAAAAGGGGGGCCTTTAAGGTAATAAACTGAACTGAACTGAATTGAACATGACAGTTAATTTCACGGCATTTTTAAGCATAGGAAGTTATTTTCGCTGTATTCACAAGCAGACGCAAGACTGTGTTGTAGAACACCCGTTTGCCATGCAAGTGACCCGTGTTCAATACTTACTGGAACCCATGCCTATCCATTATTGTATTTTATTGATTGCGCGCACGCGCTCGCACTACTACTTTTGCTGCCTCATTTTTTCTTCGCACAGCAGTGGACTGGAATGGCTTTCCCCGTGACATTGCAGCCATCACGTGTTCATCAACGTTTGTGCAAAACCTAAATACATATTGTTTGTCAGAAGATCACTCTCTGTAACCTCCATTTGTTAACCCACGCCTTATGTAATACCCTTTCACCGAAGTCTTTAAGGTAATAAAGTGAAGTGAAGTGAAGTGAAGTATTTACATCTTTCCAGATTTTCCGTCACGCACAAGAGCGTGATTTTTCGCTCACAACCAACGACTCTCACGGGGATGCCGGAAATCGTGGGAAACGAGCTATTTAACAATGTCGCGTTAATATGCGGGAGGTGCGCCCAAGGTCACAAACCGCAGGTGGATCCTACGCTAATACTCCGAGAAGCTGGCGTACCGAACCTATAATCAAGAAATCGATTGAAAACGCTTGACGTACTAAAGACGTTCCGGCTTGAAATGCTACTACGAACGGGCTGGCACATTCATAACCGGGGTCGTTCGCTTGATTTTCACGGAGGAAGAGGAAAAAGGATCGTACCTTTGCGCTAGTTGTGCTGTCATAACGATTGCGTGGAAGCCATTGACCTCGCCGTTGCCCCACTCACTTCAGTTGCGGCATTTTTTTATGGTTAGCTTTGTCGTGTTACAATAAGGCACACACTAAAGTATGGAGCTGCTAAACCAAGAAACATGCTTTTTGGATTAGCTAAGTTGTGAACAGTTACTTGTAGAACCAACGTCTTCAGTATTTTCTCACCAGCGGAGGGAGAAGGGGTGGGGGTTATTTCACATAAAATCTCAAGGATAGCTTGATCGCTTGTGTAGTTTATTTGGCACGAACTTTGATATTTATTTTCATAATAACTACCGGTTTTATGACTGGGTGCATTCGTCGATGGCTGCAATACCGTAGGGTGGAGTGCAGTTGTTTGACGTATTTTCCTGTTGACAGTTCATTGCAATTTGTTGTGTTATTGTACACCACGCATTCAGTTAGCGCAACGCGGATCCACATTGTTCGGTGATTGAGGTCATGCTGGTGCGTTATTCAGAAATAACACGAACAAAAAAAGCAGCTGAGAGCGACCGCCACAGAGTATGATATTGAACATTATTATTGAATATTAACAGGAAAAATTCTGAAAATATGAAGAGAATGTCATGTAAACTAGGCCGGGAAAACGTATTGATAGCTTGCACGTGACGTCATGTGGGTACATCATGGCTTCAACCTGGCGGCTTAGATGACAAAGTAGTATAATCGTGCGATGATTAACCTCGTTCAGTGTGATAACTTTGTCACTGGAACATTATTGGGTCTCTATGCGTGAACAATAAAGGAACCACCATGCCATGCACTGACGGCACAAACTTAACATAACAAACTTTGTTTGGCACCATCTTGCTGCTCCAACGGGTCTGTTTTCGTGACGTTAGCGGACGCCGGCTGTACGAAACCCAAAGCGCGTATCAGGTTGTGTGCTCGTGAAAGTAAAACTTCCTGATTTGAGGTTGCCTCAAAGGACTCGAGCTGATTGTAGCGTCGTATTTGCGTAGCGATCCCTTTACGTCGAAGTGCGTGCACATTCTGTGCGTTGACGGCAAAATGAGGAGTTTTTCTTTCCTTCATTTGGCATTACAAGACTTAGAAAGGGAGGCAAAATAAGGGTGATGTGAAAGAGGGTAAAGACCGATTTGTTGAACGAAAAATTGCTTTCAATAGCGAGACTCTTGTGCCTCTCTGCTTAGCTAACAAAAGCATACGCCCGTTCATTCCGTCGCGTCGTTTTCGAGAATTAAGTTTATTAATACGGAATTTTCTTTTCGCAACGCGGTTCAACTTTTTCCGCTTCTGGACGCCCTTTTTCAATCGCCCTCTTCGCTCGTCGTGGGCTCGCGAACTTCTGAAGACACTTGAATAGCTCACGGTGGCAGAGGGTCAAGATTTGGTTTTTTCTATGTCTTCTTTGGCCCGCGGGGCCCGGCGTTGCCTCTTGAGACACGTCACGCAAACAAGGGCTTTCGGGCTGACGCGGGCACAATGCCGGGCCCCCTGGGGCGGTTCGCAGCCACCTCCTGGGTTCCGGAACTCCGGAACCTTCCTCCAGCCATTTTTTTCTCTCAATCTCGCTCTCTCTCCCCCCAGCTTATCACGGATCTTTTTTTTTTTGTTCGCTGTGGTGACGTTTACCCACGCGTTCCGTGTTACAGCGGTTGCAGTTTTTGCTATAGATCAGGACGGGTTGCCCACTTTGACGCGATCCCCTTGGAAATGGCTGTCGTCGGGCTTTTCGGCTTTGACGTCATTAATCAGCGGGTGTGCGCGAACCGGCATTAAACGTGCGCGCGAGACCGCCCGCCGTAATACGTCGGCCGGGCTTCTCGATATTGCGTGGCTCGCGTCTTAGCGATGTCTCGCCTTTTCTCGTTTTACTTTTATGTTTTTTTTTTCTTTTTTTTGGAGGACGTCCATGGTGCACGCGCCTGTCATTCCACAGCACGGGCTTTTCGAAAGGGTTAATCAATGTTTGTGATGCTGCAGCTGCCAGTGGATGGTTGGTGCGATGGTTCTACTGACGCAATTAATGTTGCCCCCCCCCCCCCCCTGAGCCATGGTAGGGATTATCATACCGGGGCTATGGATTACTACCGAGAAGCAGAAGTACAGCTGGAGCAGTTTTATTAACTTCACGCATAAGATGATTTTTTTCACATGCAAAAAAAAAACAGAAATTCTGGTAAACGATCGCTTTAACGCTATCACGTTAATATCTGGTGTATAACGGTAGCCCCCAGAACTCATCAACGTGTCCATGCTTCTTATAGGCCATCGTAATACAGGCAGTTTTCAAGCTGAGGCACCAAAGTCTGAGAAGAGGCTTCTACGCACCTAAAAAGAAACACATCTTGACGTTCTGTAAAGTGCGCGCAGAACTCTTCTGGATGTAATTCATATACCAGTCTTCGCACCATCTGCGCACAAACTGCGTATCAGTTTTCGTACCATGAATGCCTGCGCGTCATTGATGAACCAAACTCATGAACACAGTGCCTACATTGTCTTGTTCAGTTGCGTATCTATGTCCTATTAGAATGTCATTTCTCAAAGAACACTTCGTCTGAAAGTAGTGTTGGGTACATTAGGGGTCCATATGTAAGCAAGAACCGAAACATTGTCATCTCCATATGCCCGCATTATTTTATGTACATCAAACTCACCGAAAACCACCAACGCGATTTCGATAAAACTTACGTTGGGCCTAGTTGGTACATAGTACAATAAGAAGAGAGCTTCTTTGGCGCGAACACTACAGAAAAATGAAAAAAAAAATAAGGAGGTGGGAGGCAATAAATTTGTTTCTTTTATCGCCTCCTTTTTTTTAATCTTTCCGTAGGGTTTGCACCAAAAAAGTTTTCTTATTGTGCGATTTCGATTATTTTTGGGACAAACATTTGTCAAGACCAGTTAGAGAGACATCCAGGCAATAGCTATCTAGTAAATACTTGTGGTCGTTTTATTGCTACCTCTCATTTGTTTAGAGCGGATGCTCTTAGATGAATAAAAAAAAATGTTTGCTTTCACGCAACTTGGAGGTTGTGGAAAGTGCAGAGAGGCGATTTGCCTGTCATTCAGAGACGCTGGCGTTTTACACATGCAGTCCGCTCGGCATCTGTGGCGGACGGCCATCACTTGTGACGGATAAGCATCCTCTCTCCTCCTTCTTCTCTCCAAGTCGCCCTCCCCTCTCTTTCCCACCTTGATATAATATGATATAATAGTCTAGGGTGTGTTTTATCTGCTTGATTTTTTTCCACCTTCCTCATCCTCGCTTCTCTTTCCTCTTTCTGATATGCTATTCATGGTGACATTGCGTCTTAGCCTTTTCCTCTTTCTATCACTACCCTCACATCTCTGGCAGTGCCGTTACCGTTGAGGCGTCTGCATCTAGTGGAAGCGATAGGCTGGTGTCCTTTCATGACATAACGAATCATAGCTAGAGCGGGGGTTTTATCCGCCCCAACACAAGCGGTTGACTAAGGCGCAGGAATGCGTCTGGAGAAAACTGCAGACGTGATCTTTTCCCAACCCTTACGTGTTGAACAAAATGTACCCGGAGGAGATTAAGCCGCAATGCAAATGGTGTCAGGCTGTGGCAGCTTATGATCACATAGTTTGGGAATGTAGCATTGTGCTGCCGCCTGTAGATATTATGAGTGATCCTTCTCTTGAGCACTGGGAGGCCGTGTTGACCAGCTCAGACCCAGTCGTCCAGTTAAGGGTCGTGGAGTGGGCCACACAGGTCGCCGCCAACCTTGGGTTGATGGCCATCTAACACGGAATCATCCGCAGTTGCTTTCTGACGAAATAGAGTTTTACCATCCATCCATCCACACCGATATCCATTCGCGGAATGCAAAGATAAAAAATAAATATGGCGGCGTATCTGCGCGATTCGCAGGCAAAGTTCGTCGAAAGACGATATTCTTCTGCTTGAGAGAGAGAATAAAATGTTTATTTGACATTCTGCGCAATTAAATCGGTGAATAGACGCTGCGTCACATATGGACGCCATCCAGGAGTAATTTGAAAAAAAAAAAAACGTTTTTCTGGAACGCAGAATCACTTGTAGGGGGCAGCACCAGGTAGTTTTAACTAAAGCCCCTTGATATTGGGATCAAGGAGCTTTAGTTTTACTAGTTTTAGTGAAGCGTAAGAAACACTGGTCTTTTTCGGTCATAGCGTCACATTGCCAGCGCCGCCTAATAAGCACTGCGGTCTTTATACTCGCGTATCTATGAATTTTAGAAATAAAGTTACACACTGCCTAATGACCCTATAGTGATTTAGTGCCAAAGTACGTGTAATAATTGTTTTTGATTGACACTTTCAGTACGTATAAATGCATAAACCAGATAAAAATTGCTGGTCACTTAGGCACGGGTTAAACTTTCGCCATTCTGCCAAATCGGGTGGCAGCAGCAGAACGACAGACACACAAATAGACGGACACTTTTTTATGGAACAGGACATTTGTGTTTTAAACTTTTTGTGTACTTTGTGCTCAGTCGTTTGTGTGTGTTTATTACTGTCCTTAACGTTTGAACACTGTTTCCTATAATGTGTTCCGTCCCTCAATGGAATAAATGCTTTCTAAACACAGGCAGACAAGCGGCAGTGGTGCCAGCGGACAAATACGGTGCCTTGCGTGTCCCGTGTTCTGATCTCGTAACAGTTTTCGCCTGAAAAAATGTGGGGTTGACTTCAGGCCCGTTTCAGATTTAGATAACTAAGGTAGAGGAAAGACGGCAATCTAGAAGTGTGAGCAATGTAGAAGCAGTGAGCTACAATCCTAGCTTCTTATATTTTTTCACTCGCTACAACATCAGTGGCATCTAGCGTCGAGACGACGCGTAACGGGGACGTCGCGGTGAAGTTGTACCTTCTTATACGACTACTACAACTAAATTCAATACACTTCCGTGAGACTGGTGTGAAGAATGAGAAGAAATACGACATAAGCGATTGCGCTTGACGTGTCGATATAGAGGAACATTTCATCCGGATTCGCGCGCCTCGGGGTTAGCTGGAATCTTGGAAGAAAAAGGACGCAGCCATAAGCAGGAACGACTACCAATTCGCAAAACCTACAAACTTTGAGCTATAGCGGTACTGCAGGAACAAAAAAACAACAACAAGAAATTTAACTCGAAGGAAGGGAAACAGAAGGTGCTTTTTCCTTCGCCTGGACGTCGCCAAACGTGACGGTAATTGCGTCGGGCAGCCGCATTCAATGTTGCAGCGACTTTGCGAACAAAGGAAAACGGTAGAGCGTTGCCGTCACCCCGGCGCCCACTATACAGGGAGACAAGTTTATCGGCGTCGTAATTGCACCGGCAGGCTTTGACGACCCCCACAGGCCGCCGTCACAACTTATAATGACATTTTAGTCAGCCGCGTCCTCCTCGCGTGCCGGAAAAAGAAAAGTGCGGGATACACAGTGGTGACTGGTTTTTCCAAGCTTTTCATTCCCAAGTAAACTGCGTTTGTTTTTCAATCTCTTCGCGCCGTAACTTTCTTTTCGCGGATTTCTTCTTTTTTTTTTCAAGACCAGCTGTCGACACCATTTAAAACACAGCGTGGCACCTGTCGCCTCTCACGTTAAAGCAGCGCTGCAGAAGACAGAGCCAACCATGACAACAAAGGTGGCATGAGAAGAACAAATGTTTACCTCCATCTATTAACCTACGGGCTGCGGCCCGTTAAGGGTCATTCCTTGAGACTTAGTGGCTGTTTGTCGGAAGTTCAATCATCATGTAAGATATCATTTAGGTTGTCTTTGCGCAAAGGTGTTGAGTGGTGTTTAATGGAGCAAGGGCCAAGTCTGGTAAAGAAGCTCCGAAGCAGTAGCTTGACCGTTGGGCTAGTTGGTAAGGCAGCATGTTTGAGTACAAAGCGAAAACCAAGGTATATCTAAACGGTTAGCGTAACTTATATAGAAACCCATGTATCCAGTAGTCGGCGGCTCGTTGTTACCGTCGTCATCTACGCATGGAAGGGGACAACAAACACCAGACATAATAACCGGAAGCGGTATAGCAGCGTCGAGCATGTTCTCTACATGGCGCGAAATCGGAAAATTTCTTAGTTGCTGACCTCCTACACGTGCTTTGATAAATACTCGATTTTACTGCGCCTTTGTGGCTTGCCATTAGCGTGCGCGAGAGAAAAAGCAGACCAACTAGAAAGATTGATGAATCAAGGTTGTCTTATTAGACAAATAGTGTACTGGCGATATGCACCGAAAAATTCGCAGATAGAGGTATTATGATCCAAATGCTCACGAGCAGAAGAGTATAACAGTTCGAAAACTCACGTTGCCCAGCCACGAAAAACCACTGCAGCGAGACAGCAGCCTTGAGAATATCGATTTCGCAACTTTAGAGTACAGCGTGTTGTTGCTTAGCGTATCGCATTCATCGTCACTAAAGGCGAGGGAACGTTGGCCGTGCACCAGCAAGCAGTCGGCAGTCACAGGAGAGGCTATGCACGCATTCTCTGCGCCAGTTACGCTCTGACATGTCACGTCAGTGAACAGCACATAAGCGAGTAAACAAACTACGGAACATACGCACGAAAACATCTTGCTCCGCTGCGGTGGTCTAGTGGCTAAGGTACTCGGCTGTTGACCCGCAGGTCGCTGTATCGAATACCGACGGCGGCGGCTGCATTTCCGATGGAAGCGGAAATGTTGTAGGCCCGTGCGCTCAGATTTGGGTGCACGTTAAAGAACCCCAGGAGTTCGAAATTTCCAGAGCCCTCCACTACGGCGTCTCTCATATTCATATGGTGGTTTTGGGATGTTAAACCCCACATATCATCATCATCACGAAACCACCTAGCAAAAAGTGAGTGAGGCCTCGTTGACCCGGCAATGCGTCGAACTAAACACAAGCCCTGATAGCAGATTGCCTGCCTACACCCCAAAGTTATGGGGTTCGACCAAAAACGGAGGCTTAGAAACGGTAAAGTGAACTTCTATCTAGTTTACATTGCCATAAATAAAATAATTAGTGTTTGAAAAATTATCTTTTGAATTTTCAGTTTTTATTTATTTTCCCCCCTCCTCAGCTAGTCGCACTTCAATCATACGGATGGCTTTGACGCCCGCGGCAACAGGTTTTCGACTACTTTTCATTCCAAGTTTGACGAGCGATATGATTTGAACATGACTAAAACGACGACGACGGGAGAGTGCGAAAGAGTACGAAGACGAACGAGTGTACATTTGTGTCTCTTCCGTACTTTTATCTCTTTGTTTCTTTCACGCTGTACCTAAAACAATAGCCATGATTATTCCTTTTAAAGGGGTGGCGATAACGTCGCTCCTAAATTGACAATGCAAAACCACCGGCAGCCGCACTCACGAGCTAGGTGACGACAGCCTAACAACGGTAGACCTGCATAAATGATAATCAAAAGGCAAAGCGTCCATGCTCAATAAACTTATCAAGGCTTTGCCTCGATAAACGTTCATATAGGTGCACTCTTCTTAGGCTGACGTCACCAAGTAAGTGGGCGTGGCTGCCGATGGTTCTGCATTGTCGTTTTAGGAGGGACATTTTCGCGACCCATTTAATCATCCACATCGTAGTTTTGCGCAAATGCCGACCTCATAATAGATGTAATACACTTCACATGTTCAAGTATAGAATATGGCCGACTCTACAGTCAGGTGTGCTGTGAATATGGGGAAAGTAAAACGATACGATGGTATGGTAACGCCTCCGCACTATACCATATACTAATATGTTATGTTTCTGTTCTGTGTAAGCCAAATAAGTGGAGCGTCCATTTTAACGAGGCCTTATTCGATACAGCTCAAGTCCCAGCGACGCAGAGCCAGTTGTCATATCCTACTTACGCGCCGTATCGAACCAACTCTTGACGAAATAGAAAGCGTAGGCAGTCCCCTCATATCTCTTATAGAATAGTAACTCGGTTTGAATTGTTGATACAGCGGCCACCCAAGATGGCGTTGGTTCCTTGTTCAAATCTCTCACTAGAATAATTCTTGCAAGCTTTCTCCCTGAAAAAATATTTATGTTGATCGAATTGCTTGTTCGTGTTCATTTGCATAACTTACCAGAGTAATCGATGTAAGGGGAAAAAAGCGAAGTTCTTTGTGATATTGTGACAAGCTGCTGTAACGTCTGCAGGTGTTTGTATTACATGTCTTCGTATCGCTTTGTAGCTGTATTAACCACTTTTTTTAACTGTCCCCTACCATGGTCTTTGAATTGTGTCTAAAGTCCTACCTGTATAATAAAAGCCGGCGATTACATTGATAGTAGACATTACAAATTTATTGATTTATTATTTGAGTGACCGATTGATTGATCTCCCTGTAGCTTTCTGCTTCACACACTAGCTTCTTACTTTTGTTGGCCTTCCTTCTCCTCGTGAAACCCTGCTAAATTGATTTGCCAAATTAGAGAAAAGCTTTCATGGCTTTGACAATCGACTGGAATATAAAACGAAATCACGGGACTGCTTAAACACATTGTGCTCGCGCCGTGGATTGCTCTATGCTGAGTGTAGAAGTACTCCTGCGCCGGGAGATTGAAAACGGGGCAACTCAAACCCGTGCACCGGGGCAGTGCAAATCTAGAAACGAAACTGCAGCTTCGACGGACCATCGAAGACACGCTCGATAGAATGGCTGGCCCGGTTATCTTAAAGTAGGCCGCGTGCGCAGCTGGAAGTCTGCGTAAGTAAATTACAGAGACAGTTGGCAGCGTTGTTGTATGGGACAAAGAGCGAGGTAGGGGTGCTTTAAAAAAAAAGCAGGCTTCGGAATAACAGGACGTCAGTGAAAGCAGGATTGGGCGAAGTGGAGGGGAGCTGTCACTACAACGCTACCTGGCCGGCTTTTCTAAATACAGGCCTTCGCGGCGTCCAGATTTTGTCAGCGAAGCGTTTTTTCAACGTTGTATTGCGTCTTTTTTTGGGAAACATTTCACCAATGAGACATTCGGCGCGAAGCAATTTATGGGTCTTCGTAGAGATATGATATTTTTCACAGGTAGATAGGTTTCTTTCCAGCGTCTCTTCGAGGTCCGCCTACTATGTAATTAAAAAGGAACTCAATTTAGCGTCAACGAGATCGCGATACGTGTAACAGTCATTATAGTAAAGAATAATGTCATAAAAGTTTACTGCATAGAATGTTTCAATGGATACGTCGCGTTTTTATCCGCCTTCACTGAGAAGTGCCGCTATTGCAGCTGCACTTCATTTGCGCCACAATGAGGGAGCTCTTTGTTACAAACAGTGCCTTTGACGAGGCACAGAGCACAAAAGAAAGCACTTACGCGGCAGTTTCCTTTCACCTATATTGTCGTGCTATGTGAAGTGTGATGCTTTAAGGGAGCCTTGAAACACTTCTTCGACACTGTAAAAAACATGGCCAATTGGCAGTCGAGGGCTTCTGAGTTGCACGTGAGCAAGCAGGTTAGCTCACCATGCGGCCTAGAACTTACATTTAAGTCCCGAAGTCAGCTAGAAATTGTGCCCCCTTTTCAACACTTGACGCCGTACATCAGGCTGAACACGGCCACTGGCTGATTGTGAGCGTCGCGAACTGCATAGTTAATGTGGCTCCCGATGGAGGGCGCTACGTGCCAGCGCTCGCGCTCACGATCACACTAAGAGTAAGCAAGCCGCGCGTTATGAAAAAAAAATGTATTAAAAGCTATGGACCATCTTCCCGAAAGGAATCCTGATGGGATGCGAAGCAGCAGTGGTGAGCAAGGCGTCCACCCGGTTGAAACGGGGCGTCGACGCGGGTGTTGGAAGAACAGTTTGAAGCGAAACTCGGTGTAGCGTTTACTCGAGTAAACGTTTGTTTGAAACGCCAGGACACGGTAGGCGGGACGCGTTGAAGACGTTTACACTCGGCTTCCCTGGCTCACCTCTCGTCGGTGTTATCCGCGCGTTGTGTGTATTCTCGAACGTGATCGGTGTTCTGAAGTGGTTATAAGAGATGGACAAGAAGAGAAAAGTGAGCCCCGTAGCTGTCTGCATCAGGGTGCGACACCTCAACAGTAGCTCACAGGGGATGGGGGTGAGGAGGGATTAAAAGGGTAGAATTAAAGGTATATAATATAGAGAGAGATGCGCTGAGCCAGCGAGCGAGGACATATCAAGGGGATAGGAGAGATAGGAAAGATGGAAACACGGTCACAGGAGTCTGATGACGGGGCACCACTTGTGAGAGCTCTTGTCGGCGTCAAGAGACGGTGTAGGGCAAGTCCAGTAGGTCAGAGCTACGCTGACGTCGGAGATTGTGAGGGAACAACTGGTCGGCACGGAATCCAGCGAGCGAACTCTGATCGGTGTTCTTGACTAGCACCTCGTATGTGTCGCTGGTGTGCTACTGCCGACGCCTGCGTCCGGCTTCCCTTGCTCGCGCCTCGTCGGTGTTGACGTCGCTATCGATAGGCTTCGCTAACCCTCACAACACCGGCGGCTGCCGGGAAAGGTACGCGTACACTAGCGGGGAAAATGCTGCGACGGCGTCCCGGCCGTCAGCGTGATCGCGCGGCAAACAGCGGCGCGCTGTGCACATTAGGGCTGGTTGACGCTAGCGGCAAGTATGCCCTGACGACGTGGTGTCGTGAAACGGCGACTGGCACCGTCCGCAGGAGAGCTGTTCTAACTGCACGGCGAGCTTTGCCGGCGAGTTATTTGAGCCTCCGGCAAACATGGCTTCCCTTCCGAATGCAGTTGTCGACCGCCTCGAATCTATCAAGCGGCCGCCTTGAGCTCTGTAGCTCAGAAGCTCCGAACTGATGCTTCCACTTGCTTTATGCTCATGTCCTTTAGCTTCGACAACACAGTACTCGAATTGACTAGGCGCCGTTTTTGAGAACCATACTCAAATAGTCGATGTTCTAGGCCTAAGCTAGCCTTTCCAAGTCTCGGAGGGCATACATTACACACTTGTATGTTTATGCTGACGCGAGATAGCTGGCGACACTTGTCCGAACGCCTGCTTTGGGGGCGTAATTTCGAATTGCTGTGCGCTTTTTAAAATACCGGACAGGCGAAAATGCTCTATTCACTGCTGGAACGTAGTCTGCATATAAAACGTACGACATATCGTGAAAACCGCGAAGCAAGAAGCAAGCCGCTCGAAGTGTCCCGCGGAAGACGCAGACAATGCGGAGAGGCGAAAGCAGACGACGCGGCTCAGCCATGTCGCTCCTCCGTCGCTGATTGGCTAAACCACTCTCCGGCAAACGGCAAACAAAAAGTATCGGGCTCATTTTTCGAACGGCGAAGAACGGAAGACGTGCGCGAAGCAAACAGCAGCGCACGGCTGCTTGAGAACGTGAAACGGCGAGGCATGGCTGCCGCTAGCGTGAACCGGCCCTTAGGGAGGTTCAGAATAACGTTCCGCAGGCATTGCGGGCGTTGCTTTAATTGCGGTCACCATATAAGATTTATTAGAATAGTGTTCGCTCCCCGTTGGGAAACGTCTGGGTACTGTCGCTCCGACCGCAAACCCAAATGCACGGAAGCTACAGAGAGCACATTGCGGGCCTCGCGGGCCGTGATCGCCGCACGCTATTTCGGAATTTCTGCGGGCGGGCCGCAAACGCGAACGGTGGCTCGAGTTATGACGCATGCGCAGTGGCAGTGACCGCAGCGCAAGGGCTTGCGTCGCGCTATTCTAAACCTCCCTATTGTCGGCTCCTCGAGGTCTTCGAGGCGCGCGCAGTGCGCGCGCCTGCCGGCTCGTGGCTTCTACTCGCCGACAGATGGCGGGAGGTGGCGTTGGTGAGATGGTGCCCACGTGAGGAGTGGGCTCGAGCATTGCGAGTGATGGAGAGGTTGAAACGAGAAAGAGCCTGGTGGAGGAGAGAGGAGGAATAAATACAGTGACTGGCTTCAAACTTTGATTCTTATTTCTTATAATATTCTATAAGGGTGCGTGTGACTTCTTTCGGGTTTCAAGGATCAGGCAGGTTAGCGGGGCGTGCACATAATTTATTACCCGGCACTGGTCCGAAAATATTTTCCCATGCACGTCATGGTTACTCCAACTCCCCGCCAGCTCACGGGAACGCACTCACGCAACAAACTGCACTCAAGGCTCAGCCTGAGGGCTCCGCTACTGGCTTAGTAACTCTATGGCGAAGCCAAAGTCAGAGAAAGAGCGCTCAAATCGTTCAAAATGTATTCTGATATGCATACTCTCCGTTGGCTTCGCAATGATGATAATGATGATGATGATGATCATCATCATAATCATCATCCTTATTACGCCTAAAGTAGCGCAAAGGCATCTCGCATGTTTCTGCAATCAATCCGATCCTGTGCTTTCTGCTGCGACATTATACCTGGAAACTTGCTTAATCTCATCTGCCCACCTAATTTTCAGTCTACCCATCTCGCGTTCGCTGTCTCTTGGAATCTAGCAATCGCAACTATAAAGCCAAGTAAATCACGACTAACAATTAAGTGCGAACTGTGGACTGTAAAGCGTGCTCTGCCTTTAGCTCACCAAGTGTGGGGTGAAGCAAAACAAAAGGAGGCATCAAGCCGTGATTTGTGATATATGCTCCACTATCAGCTAAGGGCGTCTCAGTCAATGAAATAAGATGAGAAATAGTGCTCCGGAAGGAAAGAGTTTTATTTTGATGAAAAAAATAATCTCACAAAAAATAATTTAGAAAAAGTCGGCAGGCGAGATTTGGAGACACTGAAAAAAGAAAGAATAAGTACAGCGTGAAAGGAAACAAAGTCGGAGGCCTAAAAACCACACACAGAAATAAGAACATAATAAAGAGCTAAAAAACATCGGCATGCATACAGGGGGATTAGAATCACCTCTAAATGTTAGAAAAATGAATTTGCGAAATTTTTATATTGTAACCTCTGTGCCCCAACTATGCCAACGCTTACTCGACAGCAACTCGTCTGTTCCAACGTCGACACAAATGTATACTTGTTTATTAAGTAGCTATACTTTGGAAACAGTGTATTCTAATTTTAGCCACATGTTCTGTCAGAGAAGTACTGCTCTAATGACACCAGAAGTTATCTCTCTCGTGAGAAAAACTAAAAAAGCATGTTTGTCCTAAAATACGCTCCTATTAAGCGCAGTTTAATCTGTTTTTTTTTCCGCTTCTAGAAAAACAGAATGTTGTATAGAAGCGGTGGCCCGAGATGTTAAAGCAAAGTTTTTCCGGGTTGGTTAGTTAATTAAGATTGATGAAACGCAAATGCTACACGATGCGTGTAATTTTCAAATTTGGCCTGCTTTCGGCACCACGCGTGTTTTATCATGGGCCCACAACGCTCAACGTTCGCGAAAGGCCAAAGGTAGCCAACGCGTCATCTAGGGTAAACAAATCGCCAGCGGTTTACGCTCTGCGGTGGCGTTGGCTGCAAGCGATAAACTGTCGCTCGTTAAATTGGTACGGAGCTCGGAGGCGTGCAGAGACTCGCGTTAACACCCTACGCATGTAACGTACGCAGCGGAGAGGCGCACTGAAAGGGCAGTATCAGCACCGACCGCGATAGCGCAGAAATATTTGCTCACATGCATGTGGTACGGATGAATGGATAGCACGAGCGCCGCATTAGAGGCGCAAAGTTTCCTAAAATTAACTGGAGGGGTCTCTGGGGCTCCCATTGTTCAGTAATCGTGGGGATGACGGGTAGTACACCAATTTGCATAGTCTTCGTGCTTGCGGGCCTCGACCGCCCCTGTGGCTTAGTTTACAGCCGTGTTTTTGTTTTGTTTCGAGATAAACAACGGACTATTGGGAACATCGTGACCCGATTTGAATTGGTGAGCCTATAAGATTCAGGTGGGGAAGTGAAACTGTTCAACATTTGCTCATTGTCGTTTCGTGACAGAGCAGCTACAAGCTACATGAAGCCGAATGGATTACATCCACGAATATTAGACATGTTCGTGTGTTACCCATCATTCCCATGTGGGCTGAAGCGCAGTGCGTTGCTACTCCCGTAGACGTTAGCTGCAGAGTTCTTTCCGGTGTATTTATAGGTAACTCTATGCTTAAAGGGACAATGAAACAATGAATTGCTTTAGACTGATGAAGTGTTCTCTGAAAACTCGAGTATTGTAAATCTTACCATCCTAAGTTCATTATTATAAGATTAAATCATTGTAAAAGTGCCATTTTAAAATTTCGCGCCGCATTCATTGCGCTTGACGTGAGAAATTTCAAAGGGTATTTTCCGTATTTTGCTGACATTTGGTCGACTAAATTTCCCGAAATTAGTGTAATCAGTGTGTCGCCCCATAATCAGACACTGAGCCTTATTTGTACCGACTACGAGCTGCGCAGGTCAGAGTAAACATTTCAAAAGCGATGACGTCACGGCGTTTGGGGGCAGGAACTTCAAGTCTCTACCCAGGTTTTCTTTTTGCGTGTTTTCTCGTTTACCGACTGCCTTCTCGCGGTGAGCTTGGTATTTTCGGAATTGCGAAAGCCTAACCTACTATCACAATTATCGTTTTCCTCTTCAGCGTTCCTTTAATAAACGGCACCGTAATCTGTCAGATACGAATCTGCCAGGCCTTTATACGTCTTACCTAGCAGAATTATATATGACCCTTGCCAAAGAAAAAAAAAGACCCAATAAAGTGAAAGCTTAAGCTTTTGCACTTACTTCTGGGAGCACGCCCCCATGCGGAAAAATGCATACACTTAAAACATACACAAATAACTTGAGTAGAAAGGCTGTCTTTTTTGTCCCACAACAGTAATCGCCACCTCGTTTGTTTCCGTTTTCTTTCTCGTAATCTTGGCCCTTACCACATTCTTGTGGAAAATGCTATGCCACGCTGATAACTCACATGCCATTTGTGACCAGAAAATACCGGGCGTGCAGCAATAATGCAACGATAGGCACGCAAGATAAATGAAGATAATTGCCGCGAGAGAAAAAGACACTTCCTTTGCTCGTTTTTTTTTTATTAAGTCGCGCATTTCTTGACGTTATTACCGTGTCCGGCTGTGCTACTACCACGCGAATTTATTTGTGCGTAACATGCTAGAGCCGTTCATACTTTAAAGTTCTGTTACCAGCTCCAGAAACACAAATATGTGTAGACGTAGAGAGAAAGCCGGAAAGTCAACTGTAGGCAAAGCTTACGGTTATTCTCCTTGCATCAATATTAGCCTTACCGATACAGCTACTCGCAAACTTTTCTGTCCGTAAATGTACATTTTTCTAGGCTGGCCGCCGTCGAGAATGGAATGGCTGTCGTCAGAATCGGCCGACGTCTGACCTCGCGGGGAGTTCGAACAGACAATAGGGTTGGGGAAAGGCGGGATGTCAGAAAAGGGACGTGCCTGCCTGAGGGACGAAAATACTCAAGCACTGGAAGAAAAGGAAAAAAAGTATGGGGAACATCAGCGCCAAATTTCACCGCGAGACACTTTCTTTCACAGCCGTGTGGACTATATGGTCCTGAAAGAAAGGAAACGAAAAGGATGTACACTCTATCAACGCGTCGGGGATTTTCACAAGAGCTCGCCTGGTTTGCGTAAACAAACACGGTAAAGGTATTGGCGACGTGGAAAGCGGCTGCTCTGCTGGCTTGTTACGACATCGTCAATCGAACCCGTGCGGGCGTCCGTCAGGTGCGTTTTTTCCCACGCGTCGATGCGAAGACGGTGTCTCTTCGTGCGTGTTTCTCGTGTCGCGAAAAGTAGCGCCTCGTTGAAGATGAGTCCTTGGCTTGCTGCGTCGCGTCATATTCTTCGATGTCGGTGCTCTCACGTGCTTTACTGCTCTTATAGAACAGCCTTTGAAAACTGCCAATAGCGATGAACTTTCTATCATTCATTAATTCATTCATGCCCGCAGAGAGAGAGAGAGAGAGAGAGAGAGAGAGATAAAGCTGCAAGGAAAGGCAGGGAGGTTAACCAGACGCACACCCGGTTTGCTACCCTGCACTGGGGAAGGGATGTCCGCAGTAGTGGTGTAGTTGTTATGGGGCTCAGCTGCTGGTCTGGATTTTAGGGGTCCGACTCCGACCATGCAACTCACATTCAAGTGAAAGCAATACGCTAGGGGCCCGTGTACTTTGCGGCATAGCGCACGTCGGCGAGCGCCAGACGGTGGAGCTTTCAAGAGCACACCATTATGACGTGTCATATATGATCATACTGCGATTTTGACGCTTTGTGGTGTCATCCAGACGGAGTCACAGGCTCTTGGGAGTCATAATTGGCTGGAACCTTTCTTAGACACCTTACGTAAGCTACACGAAAAAGTGGCTGTCTTCACTTGTTCAGGTACCTTTCTAAAAAACCTTAGGTGTGCGCCGAGTCTATGTTACAGCTGTACAAGCTATTATTTTTTATTTTTTGGTTTCCTGCGGTACAGCCTACGTGTGATATCTAACTCGTGCAAAGCAAACCTGCACACACTCCAAAACATTCAAGCCCAGGTTCTTAGGATATGCATTGGTTTACCACGCTCTGCATCGACGGATGAAACCATTGCGCAAGACTACTCTATCATGACGCACATCACCATTGAAATGATGCAAAGCGCGATACTGAAACTCTTCTCACCACTTGATGAGCCTCGCTACTTAGAGGCTTCGTATGATGTTTAGTACAATTGTCTGTCCGCATCGTGCATCGTTTACGTCAGATTATACAGCTGCGTGGTGCTTATCCTCCGTGGTGCCCGACCCTTCGACAATTATGTCTTACAATTTCAGGAACACTGAACTCAAGTTGCCTTCACCAGCAGTGAAACAACCAAGCCTGGTCCTCTTGCACAAAAATTTACGGTAACCACGTTTACGGTAACCACGGAAATTTAAGGTAACCACAGGAGGGGCACTTTGTTTCGTCACTTCTATCCCCTTCTTGTCGTTTGCGCTGTTAAGCAATCTTTAGAAAAGTTCTTGTGATATATTCGGAAAACTAGAATAAGTTCTCGGCGGAAAGACTCTGCGCAAGCCACGCCACTACAAAAAAAAAAGAACGATAGAAACAGAGACAGAAAAAATCTCTGTAACCTAATTGCAGTGTTGTCCGCTTCAGCGGAATAGTGATTAAGATGCTCGGATGCTGACCTAATCGTCGTGGGTTCGATCCAAACTGTGGCGGTCGCATTTCGATGGAGGCGAAGAAGAAAAAGAAGAAGAAGCAAAAAAAGAAGAAGAAGAGAAAGAAAAAGAAGAGGAAAAAGAAGAAAAAAAGAAGAAAAAAGAAAAAAAGAAGAAGAAAAAGAAGAAGAAAAAGAAGAAGAAAAACGAAAAGAAGAAGAAAAAGGAAAAGAAGAAGAAGAAGAAGAAGGAGAAGGAGAAGAAGAAGGAGAAGAAGAAGAGGAAGAGGAGGAAGAGGAAGAGGAAGAGGAGGAAGAGGAAAAGAAGGAAGAGGAAAAGAAGGAGGAGAAGAAGAAGATGATGATGAAGAGGAAGAAGAAGAAGGAGGAGGAGAGGTCGGCCTTGAAAGCGGGTTTCTGGCCTGCTACTCCACACGGGGGTAAGGGAAAAGGGAAAGAAAGAGGAGGGTATGATGAGGGGTGATTGTGGTATAGCAGATGGAGGCGAAATGGTAGCATCTCGTGTACTGTGCAATGTCAGTGCACGTCAAAGAAAAACAGATGGTCAATATTACTGGAGCTCTCCACTGCAGTGTCCCCCATTAAAACCCCAGATAATATTGTTATAATTGTAGTTCACTCGTTAGCCTCATCTCGCCTCGACAGCTCGGTAACATCTTCGGTGATTGCGCAAAACGTCGTCTGGCATCCGTTTGCTCACGACAACACGGAAGGCGACGACGCTAAATTAGCAGACAGGACGTAACTCGACGAACAAACGCCCACCCGCTCGCGAACACTACGTTTTGCCTCGCAGAGCACAAAGCGACTGCTGTGCAGGTCCGTACTCGGTCGCACTTGGTCGGGCGCAAAACAAGCAATATTTGTCTGGGAGAACGACGAAAAGAGAAAACGAGCATGACATACTTTGCGCAATATGTTGAGCAGTCGAGCAGTGACGACGAGGCAGGAATGAAATGCTGGATAGCGCGGGTTCTATGGAGCGCCAAGAAAAGAAATGAGCATCGAAGCTTAACACAGTTACTAAGTAAGACAAGCGAGGTGGAAGAACCGCCGTTGGAGCTGCCCGCAGGATGAGCAACAAACAAAGGAGTTGGGTCGCCGCGAGATTCGAGGACAAGACTGAGAAGGCAGTGAAAAGGGGGAAAAAATTGGGCAGCACTAAGCATGCTAATAGGGACAAAAACTCACTAGAGGAAGTGGCAACGGCTTAGCGATGGTACGTAAACTGGTCACTTGCGCTGGACAATGGAAGAAGGAAGGAAATGAAGGGGTGGCGCGGAAACAAGCTATATAGAACAAAATATGGACGAAAGAAAACTTCGGCGCCTTCCACCGCCGCCATTGAGCGTGATTACCTGGCCGCGCCGGCGGCGCGGACTGGAGCGAAGCGTGACCAACCAAGCGGCAAACTCGGCTTGGCGCCCCAGCGCATCTCGGTAAAACGAGGTTGCCTTTGCCCCCCCTCTCTCTCTCCTCGCATAGCTCGCCGAATGTTGTTGTGCTCGGAGTCGCAAGAAGCGTCGTACTTTGGGGATGAAGGAAATAGAAGAGCAGAAGGGCATGGAGGTTTAGGCAGAGCAACGTCTGATTGCCCATCCTTCTTCGCCGAGTGAAATAGGAGAGGCAAGCAGGTAAGTGAGAGAGGGGAAAGTAGGAAATCTGCTTTGGGTTGTTCGGGGTTTGAGGGGATGTTTATGGACAGCGTTGAGCCCTTGGGGACGGGGATGACGCAGGACGACGTTTATGCGGTGCGCAGGAAAGACGGGGCGGATTGTCGATGCATGGTTTGGTCGCTGACGAAGTTGCCGTGAAAAAGAGGTGGACGCTGCGCGCAGGCGTGGCACGGGCGGAGACAGCAGGTCGACGAACGCTTTGCACAGGGACTCTGGTGACGTCATCAATTTTTTTCCCCGGAGTGTCGCTTGTTTACGGCTCTGAATTATGCACGCGACGATGCGGCGGGAAAGCGACGTTGTCGATTAGCACCTGCACGTGAGCACTAAGCGGAAAGCTTGTAGTGTGAAAGGAGCAGTGCGGAAAAGTTAGTGGTGGTTGAGCTGTTCGCATTGTCAGTGGTCTAGTGGCTAAAGTACTCGGCTGCTGACCCGCAGGTCGCGGGTTCGAATCCCGGCTGCGGCGGCTGCATTTTCGATAGAGGTGGAATTGTTGTAGGCCCGTGTGCTCAGATTTGGGCTCAAGTTAAAGAACCTCAGGTAGTCGAAATTTCCGGAACCCTCCACTACGGCGTTTCTCATAATCATATGGTGGTTTTGGGACGTTAAACCCCACATATCAATCAATCAATCAGCTGTTCGCATTGTTGTTTGATTTTAGAAAGATAACTGTCCTAACGTCTAGTCTGGAGGGAAGAAGTCACTGATATTTTGTATTTTACATTCCAATAAGATTATCTTAAAAAGTAATATCATAAGGCGCGCTGTAGTAAGTCGCGAGGAAAACGGCATGTCGTAACCTTTAAGGAGTTCAGATGTCTAGTGTCTTGCACTTACTGGTTTTGCTATTAGCAAACGGCGCAGCCTGAGAAAACGCCGGAGTGAGAAGATAAGTTGGGCCAGTTGGTTGGGATTCATCGTCAACTTGTAGTACAGCGCAAAACCAGAAACACAGACACAAGGAAGAAGCAAAGGAGACAACGCCGTCTTTTTTCTCTTCTGTGCTCCTTCCTTGTGTCTGTGTTTCTGGTTTTGCGCTGTACTACAAGTTCACGATGGAAACACCAAAGGTTGCTGTCAGGTGATATTCAAGGATAGAACCGGCTTATGTGACGCCGTGAAAGTATGCCAGTTCTCTCAGATGGTATATATATATATATATATATATATATATATATATATATATATAGAGGGAAAGAAGTGTATGCCTAAGGGCTCGTTCTTCCGTGTTTTGACACAATAATAATGAGATATAACAGACAGTGATGCCAAGGAATGTATAGGGGAAGTTATTAGAACCAATAGAATGTGAATAAGAAGAAAGAAAAGTGGGTGAAAAAAACACCAGGCGTGACCAGGAATTGAATATATATATATATATATATATATATATATATATATATATATATATATATATATATATATATATATATATATATATATATATATATATATATTGAAATGGTCCAGCCGAGAAAACGTCAATTCAGCAATTGACTACAGGCTACGACGACAGTACTCTACAATAAGTAACATCTCGTAGAGAGTACTTTACATAGATGAGTACAATGATTTTCTTTAGAAAGAGTAATTGTTGCCTTCTTTATTTTTAGGGAACCAGTAGTGAGTAGAGGAATACCCAAAATCTGTACTATAGTCACATCTATATAGATCATAGTTTTCTGGTGACCACGGGCATCGTACGGCTCCCTATAGCAGCTGCGAGGCCTTCCCTACTTCTGTTTTTTATCGTTATTGTTTGTTTTCTTTGTTTCTTTTTCTCCGTTACTCTCTATTTTTATCTATCTTTTTGTCGTTGTTTGTTTCGTTTAGTTCGATTTCTCCGTTTTGTCTCCACTTCTTTCTTTTTTGCTAGTTCTACCCCAATCTCTATGTTTCACTTGCTTTTCGACTGCCTCTTCCTTTCTATATATCTCTTTCTCTCTCTTTCTTTGTTTCTTTCTTCCTCTTACTGTCTTGCTTTCTGTATTTCTATGCATTTTTCTGTATCTATTTCTTTATAACCTTTCCTTCCTATTGTTTTTTAGCCATTTTCCTATTTTCCCTTCTCTTTTCTTCTACTTGAGCTAGTTCTCAGGCCAATCAGAGTTATTGCACCCCACGTTGAGCGAATTGGCTCACGTTTCCTGGCACTGAAGCTGAGAAGATGAATACGCGGACCATGTAGGTGCGCACCAGTTCGGGATGATTATAACTACCCGTCAACTCTGTCCTGTATAACAAAAATCTCTACAGCTCCACAGCAAAAAAAAAAATAAAGTCGACCAACATCAAAACAATATGCAAGCAAAGCTCCATTTCCTGGGGCAATCGGCGCTCGTCTCTTATTTGATCATCCGACGTGCGAACGCCCTAATCTTCGGGCCCGGTTCACGTATGCGAATGGCTGAACTCTTTTGTGTCTCGCCATAGTCCACCCAAAAATTCAATTTTCAGATTACGACGCACGCACGAATAGACAAAAGGGCCATTGTTTAAACGTTCAGTTTGCGCTGTGCAACCTCTCGAGGAGATCCGCCCAAGACCCGTGGAAAGTTCTCGCGTCAACGGCGGAAAACGTTGAGCTTGTTCCACAGGCTCTGATATTTACTGTAGTCAATCATTGCTCCCATGCGAAGAGACAATAGCGTGTCAGTTTGACTTCGCTATGAAAACAGTACATACGCAAAATTGGCTGAGGTGAATGCGAATCACGCAAAAACGGACTCGTGCACACTAAGCGTGCACAAAAAAACGCCTGCGTTAAGCAGCTCAGCTGCACACTCCTCTTCACGTTGTTCTTGTAGTAGCCTTTATCATTCAGCTATTCAGTTGCAGCCTTAATCAATATTTGCCTATGATAGTTTCTTAACAACACAGCTCAAGGACATGTACCTGTATGCTGTTTCAATATTTGCCCCTGCCACCAGGAAAACTCGCGCTGTAAGCTCTACTTTTATTTTCGGGTACTTAGGCGTGATGCAAGAAGAAGCATCAATGTTGCAAGAAGCCCTGACTTTATAAGTAGGCTTTATACTACGACAAATCATGATATTTGAGTCCTACCTAGACCCCTATTCACAGCTGCTCAACTTAATAAAATACACCTGATACCTAATGATAAATTAAACTTGAGCGAGAGCTCAAGTTTAATTTATCGTATAATGCAATTGTTACATTATTGTATTATTAGTCGTATAATGCAATTGTTACATTATTGGACTTGGCAGCGTCTTCGTACTCTCTTCTTCTGCAGTGTTTCAATTATTTTGTACCTAAGTTTCTTGTATATTGTGCTGGTCAACATTTCATCTAGTTTATATCATCGTCTTTCATTTGCCTTTCTTTCCCAGTGTGTCTCAGCGCCCCGCCACGGTGGTCTAGTAGCTAAGGTACTCGGCTGCTGACCCGCAAGTCGCCAGACGGAATCCCGGCTGCGGCGGCTGCATTTTCGATGCAGGCAAATACGCTGTAGGCCCGTGTGGTCAGATTTGAGTTCACGTTAAAGAACCCCTGGTGGTCAAAATTTCCGAAGTCCTCCACTACGGCGTCTCATAATCGTATGGCGGTTTTGGGACGTTAAACCTCATATATCGATCAATTCTGTGAGTCCCAGTGGCGATGCCCTTTGGGTCACAGAAAAGCTAATCTCGAAGGCTGTGTTTGTGCTTAATATACATGCACACAAAGCTCGCTTCGCGTGAGCTTTGCTTCACGCTCACCTGTACGAGCTGGAAGAACTGTGACGCCTTGGCGATGGGGTCTGTGACGGCGTTGCATGCTGCGCCGAACAGCACCAGTTTCTTTGGCCGCTTGTCGATCATGTCGAACAGGGCCTTCATGCCCACCGCTGGGTCGCACTGCACGTACAATAAAAATGCAAAAATACATTGGCCATTCCTCTTCGACGTTCAATAATAACATCAGAGAAAATGTCAAAAATAATACTACGCTGAAGTACTGCTACACCTTGCTTACCTTACAAGAATACAAATAGCCGTTTAACAAAACACACACACACACACACACGCGCGCGCGCACACATAAATAAATGACAATTATGCGTTAGGGATGAAACACCCTTGAACAGTGGATATCCCTGGAGTCAAGGTTTCGACAAAATGGTCGTATCCTTCAAGATAAAACCACATGGTGCTTCCGTGAAGACACCACTCCTGAAAACGTTGGCTCCAGCGATACTCACTGTTCAAGAGAGTTGTATGGCTTTAATCTTGGACTTTCTGCTGAACTTCCACCAAGTGCGCTTTGAGAATGTTTTCTCTGCGTCCAAATAAATAAAATAAGCTAAAAAGACGAAGAATTGAACCATACCAGTCTTGTAGTGTTAGATACCGTGGTACCTACGCGAAAAGCGTAACTTGCTTTTAAACTAAGCTGATTTTTGATCCCGTAAGTGTTGATCTCATCTGAATTCTGGTGGCACGTGCGTGTAATTAGTCAGACGGAATAATAATAAGAATATCTGGGGTTTATCGTCCTAAAACCACGATATGTTTATGAAAGCCACCGTATTGTGGACTGCTCCGGAAATTGCGATCACCTGGTGTTCTTTAACGTGCACCTACCACCAAGCACACAGCCTTCAAACATTTTCATTTGCACAGAAAACACCACCACCGCAGCCGGGATTCGGTCCCGTGACCTTCAGGTTTGCAGTCGAGTGCCATAAGCGTCAGAGCACCGCGGCGGGGCAACACAGAAGGAAGGATTGTTGCCGTGATGACAGTAACTTACAATGCAATTTACGCGTGCGCCGTATATGTGTGTACGATATAGCACATGCACGTGTTAATATGCCACTGTATAAATGTTAACACGCTTCTGTTCCCTTCGCCTTTCACGGCTATGGTGAATGCTAGAACCCGTTCCAGTTGGTTCCTTTGTCAATGTCTTGCGTTTCAGCTGCTACTGGCGTGCGGTGTTTGTTAACACTTCATGGTGAAACAGCATACCCTTACTGTTCGCCAAATATATTGTCTCCAGCACGCCTGAATTCTTCGTTTCGACGAGATAGTAAGGACACCAGTGGTTATTGGTATTATATCAGAAAATATTATCAGGGTATATCAATACTAAGCACGTGTAAACTAACCCTTTTTTTATAAATAAGGCACTCTTGTAGAATATTGAAGAAATATCTTTCAGATGACACGTGGTAAGGACTATATCTAGTTCATATATTGAAGTGAACTCTGAAAAGTCCTCCGTAAGATTTTAGCTCTGAGCTGGGTAAGTGATCGTGTGCAGCAGTGTAGCGCTACTGCTTTTTTTAAATTTTAGTGTTAGAAACGGCAATGAAACTTTAAAGGCAAGAAACGCCGATAGTTCAGGACCAGAATTCGTCAACTTAACTGTCAACAGTCATTTCCATTTTTTTTCTTAAAACCCATAAAAGTACTACAAAAAATAAGATGTTGCCAGTCTTCCCACAAAGAAAACTGTGTAATCAGAGAAATGATGTAACGACGTGATTTGAATTCATGGAGCGATAAGGCAATCGACTTAAAAAAAATGGGGAGCTGATAAAAGGCGAAAAAACAAATCACAAGGTCGCATGTGGGTGGACTGGTGAAAGGCACGCACAATGACATGCATAAAACACCAAAAAATATCTCTCGCAGCAAGGAAAGAATAACTTGGTGGCAAGGCCTACACGTTGTTTTGTTGACACGAAAGTGTTTTATGCCGGGTCCATAATGATTCCGCTGACGTACTTACATCACGGAAGTGATGTTGAAAAATATATACTGAGAGACAGCAAAGGAAAAAAAAACAACAGCAGACAATCAATTGTCGCGCTGAATTGCACTCTTAACTACTCGATTTTCAGCGCGTGGCGCTAACTGCTACGCTACAGAGCATACGTTGTCGGACATGCTAACGACAAGCTATCTATATATATACCCCCTGAACCGTTGGGAAGTACTTAAAGCTTCGAAGCTTCAGCGCGTTCTAGTTATCAGTGGCTAGATGGCGCGACAGGCTCACGTTGGGCGCGCTCTAATGGTCGTCGTCTCCCCGAAGCACCGCCTCCACGGAGCGTGGTCTCTCTTGCACGCGCACTTATCAGGCTCGAAATTATGGAGAGGACGAAGGTCACTTCGCACGCTGCCACGGCCGTCTTTCCATCCTTCTTTCCACCCACATCTTTCATTCCCCTCACCTCTTTCCACAGCACAGGGTAGCCAGCCGGTCTAAGAACTGGCTAACCTCCCTCTCTTTCCGCTTAAACTTTCTTCCTCTCCTCCTCTGCCACGGCCGCGTTTACGAAAGCAGCGCGCTGCAGACACACGACGCAGGAAGAATTGTGACAGTTGTTTGCACTCGTCCTGTGTATCTTTTGCGCTTCCTTCGTAGGGTTTTTTTTTCTGTTTGAACAGTGCACTTTAAGTGTTGAGTTGCCAGAATTGGTAGTCTGCGCTCGTCCTGTGTATGCTAATTTCGTGCGTACTTTCTGTTTGAGGTGCGCGCTGCAACTTTTGAGCTGCTTGCCGTTCCTGTTTTTTCAATTTGTTGCTGTTGCTGAAACAATGCACAAATAAACGCTCAACTACTTCTGTAAACTCGCGTTTCACTTTCGTGTCATACCGATTCTTATATGGGGCATCGTACACGTCTTTTTTATTTTTTGTAACCCATGAAAAAAAAAACGCTGAAAGCTTCACTCTCAACAATAAAAGCAATTGCATTTCTGCTCTAAAAATACACAGGAAAGTTTCTGAAGAAAAAAAAAGATACAGGCAGGAAACTAAAGAAGAAAGTTATTCTTGGCCTCTATTTATGCGTCTTCATGCGTGCGCGGTCTTTGTCACTTCAATGTTGACGTCACAGCAAGGCATCGCCTGCTTTGCATTTCAGAACACCACCTTCATCGCATCGCAAGCGAGGTGCGTAGGTTCCGGTGTTAGACAAAAACAAACAAACTCATCTTAGTTCAAAAAGCGAAGCCATTCTTGTTTCTATGTTTACAGCACTCCCATGTTGATGGGAAATTCCAAGTTGTCGCAAGCGATGGGCGAACTTCTGGCGTAAACAGGCCCTCGCCTTCGCTCATCACTTTATAGCGAAACTCCGCTTTGAATACGGCCGTTAGGCTCACGTGCTTTTGTCAGACCGCTCGTAGCAGACTCGTCCTACTCGTAGCTTCTGTAGCAGTTCGTGCTTGTCATTAATATAACGTGGACAATGAAGAGAATAAATTGCTTGGTGTTCCAAGTTCATTTGCGTGCTTTTAAAATGTTTATGTTTGATACAGAAGAAGAGAAGTGCTGGCGGGTCGCAGAGCACGGCTAAGCAGTTCTCAAGTAAGCGTTTGTCGCGCCATACGGAAACCATCAAGCTCGTTTCCTTCCCCTTTTAACGAGAGAGAGGGAAGAGACACTGAAGTGGCAACGATGGGGATCCGACTAGCGTATGTTTTGAATGCTGCGTGCTCACTATAAAAGCCCGGAAGTCGCTGACGCCGCCACAGGATAAAAAAAGGAGCTTCTTTTCCGCTGCGCCGTTAGTTCGTTTTTGAAAAGACCGTATGCAAATTCGCAATTAAACTGCTTTAGCGCCGGAAATACGACGGCGATACGCAACAAAGCAACAAGGTCGACGTGGTGGCCTTATTTAAAATTTTTGTTTACTCTTCCTGTTCAATAAACACTGCCGTCGCTTATCTTATGCGAAGTACGGGTCCGCCAAGTTTTGTTTCGTAATTTCGACTGCAGCTGCAACAGTTCGCGTTTGAATGCACTCATCCGCATCACGTCGTTCTTTTGTGTTGGATTATTATTACTGCGTTTATATGTGTGCCTTGCTCTGGCGATGTTTTTCGTTGCCCCCGAGGCACTATAGAAAGCCGTCGGAGTCAGCCTCGGCGCAACGCTAATGGCTCCGTTTGCAACACACACTGCGGCCCCGAGTTGCCAAGAGGCGACTGGCAAATAGAAGCGAGTGCGAGGGCGTCTAAACGAGTTTGTTGTACTTTGCGTCGAGCAAAAATCACTTTTTCTTTTTCTACAGACAGATTGCGGCGTCAAATGACAGTACAGTAGCTAACCACTAAAAAGTTGTTTTAGTGGGCTATTATCTGCCGTTATTGGTTTAACGTGCTTACCAGCACCAAAGAGAGAGAGAAAGAATATAAGAAACGTAAGGAGGCTAACTAGATTAAGCTCAGTTTGCAACCCCACACGTGGTGAGAGGGGACGTTCTCTCTATTACCAGCATGAAGTAGCTGCGAAAGTTAACGCCTTCAGCAGGGCGCAAACACGCTGTTGAAAACGGCCGCCACATTTCGTACGCACTTGTGGAGTTCGCGCATTTGTTATACCGTCCGCAGGTAATACGGTGCGGGATGATCAGAGCTGAAGAGATTGATTGATATGTGGGATTTAACGTCCCAAAACCGCCATATGAATATGAGAGACGCCGAAGTAGAGGGCTCCGGAAATTTCGACCACCTGGGGTTCTTTAACGTGCACCCAAATCTGAGCACACGGACCTACAACATTTCCGCCTCCATTGGAATCGCAGCCGGGATTCGAACACCACGAATGTGGGAAATCGAGTTGGATTCCCAGCCTGGAGGAAAGAGTGTGTCCCGAAGTGGTTGAAGACACGTTGCTACATCCTTTGGTGCCTCAAAAAACGGGAAATCTGAAGCGTCGGGGGTGACCATCCCGTGGCTTTCACTCTGGAGTCATCTGAGATGAACTCGCAATGTACCCTGCCAGGTTTTTTTTTTGTTATCAACACATCACGCACAGGCATTCCCGCCACGTCATCGGCAGCTCGAAGCAGGTTAACCGCAACGTCGCCCCACCACGGTGGTCTAGTGGCTAAGGTACTCCGCTGCTGACGCGCAGGTCGCGGGATTAAATCCCGGCTGTGGCGTCTGCATTACCGATGGAGGCGAAATATTGTAGGCCCGTGTACTATGATTTGGGTGCACGTTAAAGAACCCCAGGTGGTCAAAATTTCCGGAGCCCTCCACTACGGCGTCTCTCATAATCATATGGTGGTTTTGGGACGTTAAACCGCACAAATCAATCAAATCAAATCAAATAACCGCAACGTCTAGCTCTGTCGTCAGAGCCGCCATCGTGGAGCGCCAGTGCGTTCAGAAGCTGCATCCACGACGTCACGTGTGAAGATAGCAACGTTCCGGATTATTTTTTTTTTCACTGTCGCATTCAAGTTTAGAGCAAGCATTCATAATCTTCACCGCAGTTGTCACACGTCGGTGAGGTCAGCATAGGGGTTGCTAGATCGTTGCGTTGCAGCTGCATGGCGAGCGAGCAATGGCGGCCATAGTGAATCAAGAACAGGCTCGATGCTATAGCGTATACAGTCGTCAGTTCCACGTCATCAGCAGCAGCCGGTCCAGCCCCCCCCCCCCCCCCCCGCCAAAAAAGAAGAAAGGTGTCCACCATCCAAATCCAACTAACCTTATCAATATTGTTCCTAACAGGCTAATGCGGCACTCTTGAATACAAGCTCAGTAGCATAGTACTTGTAATTTTAATTTATTCTATTACGCAGTATCTCCGTTTCATTTCTTAATTTTTTAAGCCCCTGCCATTCTTAACATTTTCAATACTTAATGTCACATTCTTGGCCAATCTCCCAGAGCGGGTACGTGTCATATATAGTAGGAAAAACAAACAAACAAACAAACAAACAAACAAACAAACAAACAAACAAACAAACAAACAAACAAACAAACAAACAAACAAACAAACAAACAAACAAACAGTTACGTGGTGGTAGGGCTAGAAACAAGCTTGTTGGCGCTGTTGCGTGTCAAAGACGTTTTTACAGTCAAAGTGCACTTGTAGAATTATAAAAAGAAATATAGTTGAAGAAAATAGTTGAAACTCTCCATGAAACGCCCCGCACGAAGAACAAGATCGTGCGAGAAGAAGAAAAAACAAAAATGGAGGAGAAAGACAGCCCACCGTCCCTGAAATACGCGGTGACAGGGTTCTCGGTCAGTCGCGGGCAGCTCAGAAAACGATCGAGGCCATTAGGCGATCGGGCCACGAGTCCGTGTCTTTGCGGAGGGCGGAAGGAATACGGCGGTGGGCGACGATGGCACCGGGGACACCGACGAGACGCGTGGTCGGGGAGGGGGCAAGCGGCCGGGAAATCGACACCGTCGCAGCGCGGCGGCGCGGTTTGCCATCCCTGGTCGATCAATGAAGAGCTTGCGCCGCTGTTACGCCGCCCCGTGCTACTGTTGCGAGTGGGATGCGGTGAGGTTGACGGAAGGAGCTAGAGAAACGTCGCGGCGCTGAAGTCGGCCAGTGTTGCGCTCAATCCAGCTCATTTCTTTACTTCTATCGTCATTATCACCACCAGCCTGTCTTACGTCTGCTACAGGACGATGGCCTCTCCCAAGGACCCCCGACGCAGACTACATCCTCAAAAAAAAAATAATGGAGGTGGGAACATGAACGAACAACACTTCCGCTAGAGGTCGCGTGGTCGTGTCGTTGACGAAGTCAGCAGACTGCTGAAGATCTCACTGTTTATTTGGCCGAACTTGTGGCTAGCAAACGGAAAGTCAGATTACAGCGACACACCCCAGCACTTGTAGCGGAACAGAGCGTTGATATCGATCGGCGCACCCGAGCCAATGCACGTTGGCATTTATGCATGTGGCGTCGAACGTTCGAGAATTATCACTGGTGGTCGCGAATGTTCGAGAATCGTCTCGGCTGTTCGCGTTTGCACGCTCAAACCTAAAAAGTGATCGCAAAATAATCTCGAATGCTCTCAGACATTCTGGCGCTAATTAGGCAAGGCTGTATCTACACGGGCGACAGGCCGGCAAACATGAAGCACGCGAAGAAAGGAGCATGCGTGGAAATATGCCCGATTTACTTGAAGTTTACGTACTGTAACGAAGAACTTCGTCGTGGAGCCACGTCGGCAGCGCAACGCAATAGTAGTTGCATCTAGCAACCATGCGCGTTTTTTTTCAGGTGGTTTATTGAAGAATTAAAGCTTGATTCAGGACAATCGCTGAGAACAGGCGTGTAGCCATGTGAGTCTCTGCAATGAGTATCGAAATTTCGCGAGCCTGTGCGCCGGCAAGTTTCCGCTCTAGTAGCTCAGCTGTTTGAAGCATTGCACCAGTCTCTGTTCGGTTTTTTCGCGAGGTTCATATTAACGGCAAGTCATCAAACATGACAGGAACAGTTGTAAAATCCAACCCAGAAAAAGAAATTATACTGGCTTCCTGGTTAGCTCAATTAGCAGAGCGACCGCAGCGGGAATTTGTTGAATCTGGGTTTGCAACGCAGACCAGGATGAGTTTTTTCGGCAACTAAAAAGCTTTTCTTTTTGAGAAATCCGTACGAATTTTCTCGTGGCTTCGTGCCACAAACGAGTGGTTGTCTAATTTCCCCTTCTAAACTCTTCCACCCCCGTTCAGGTTTCCGCAGAACTCATTTGCATTACTTACAATCCAGCCTAGTTCCACGCCTGGAAAACTTTAGTGAACAGCGTAGTAAGCGCGACGGCTTGGCAAGCGCAGATTTGTTTTTTAATCTTTCTGCTTTCATTCATCTTTCTTTGTGTCTACATCTTTTCTTTTCATCCTTTTGTCATTTCATATCTTTGAATATTACCTTTTCTTTTCCATTCCATCCTGCTTAACCCTCACATTTCTCAACCTCCCTTATCCACCTATCCGACCACTTGTTATGGTATACTCCACATGCCTACGCTCTTTTGTTACCCTCTCACCTCCTCCCATCTCTCCTCCTCACACAAACATTACTAATCCTTGACCCTATTGTTCTTTTCACACACCTTTGCTAAACTATACTATATACACACTATCACAAGCATTACCGCATGGCGATGTCCGACTTCGCTGACTGGAGAAACCTCGGCTATAACAGGCGAGCGAGTCCGGCACGTCCGCCGTGATCGAAACTATTTTAATGACTTATTTCAACGCCAGAGAGCGCAGGCTAGTGGCAGTGGCACCTGCCTGGTGCAAGAGCGAGCGTCTTGGTTTTTCCAGGCGACGCCCATACTGCTGTTACTACAGTGTTCTCCAGTCCTCCTTGCTTTCCTTCTCACCCTTGTATCACTTTTTCTTACCATACCCTCCTTTCCTAGATTTGCTATACTACACTTTACTATACTATGCTATACATAGCCTTGTTATGCCAGGAGCTCCTTGGCACACACCCACTTTTTGAACCACATAGCCAGCGAGTTTTTGCGCCCGACCTCGGCCCGACCACAAGCTCGGACAGCCCGGCTGCTAAGGAAAAACCTTGCCGAAGAGCAATATTCACCGGAGCACCCAGATGCGACAGGCACGGAGTCTTTCGCACCGGAGAAACAAAAAAGAGCTCCTCCTTCGACAGGATGGGACACGCTTCTCTACTTCGGTCCACTAACGTCCCCGACACTTCATCCGGGAAGGCGCCTTCTCACGCCTTTCTTACCGCCTCGAGACGTCCCTACAGAAGATGCGCGAAAAAAAAAAAGCACCTCCGGAGTTTTCTTCCTCTTTGGGGAAGCAAAGGCGGGCGGCCATTACTCCTCTCCTCTTCTGCGCCGCCAAAACTCTTCTCGCATCGTTCGCGGGCGTCCGTCCTCTCCCTTTTTCGGAACAGCGGCGTACTACACGGACAGTGGACGAGATCAGAAGATGCACGCGTCGCCGCCAGATGCACACAAACAGGCGCGAATTCGCTCCGCACTGCAGCGTCGGTCTTAGCCTCCCCCCCCCCCCCCCCTCTTACCCCTTCTTTTTCCACCTCGTAGCATCCCTCTATAGTGAGCCGTCGCGAATGCAGGGGGATTTTCTCCGCTCCACGTCGTCCTGTATAGTGGCGAGCGTGCTCACGCACGCACGCACTCCTAAGGAATCCCCAATCTGCGGCCGGTGCTGAATAATGCATTAGGGACAGGGTCCTTGTAAGGACTCCCTCGCCCTTCGTCCTCTTCTTTTCCCCATTCCACTTTTTTCCCTCTATTTAGGTTATGCACCGTGCGTGCGGTCTCGTTTTGCTGTTTCCCCATTGCGGTACAGCTATCCTTCCTGGCGCTTTTCGCGGTGCACCTCGTCCGCTGTGGGTCCCGCGATGATGTAGGCATGTGAAGCCAGGGCTGAGAAGAAGAGAGAGGGAAGAGGGAGGGGACGGGGGTGCGCAAGTTTCTCGAACAAGGGGAACAAACGGTTGACGGGGCACGTAAGGCGTGTATGCTGCTCAAGATTGTTTCGCAGCACCTCTCACGGAAATTATAAGGTTAAGTAAAAACGACACGTCGAAGTTATGCCAAAGGGAACATCTGAAAACGAAAGCTACCAGAACTAAGACAGAAGCAGACGCGACAATAAATGAAAAGAAACTGGGTTTACATAAACAAAAGGCAGGATCAACGGGCGTTGCTTTACTATGTTCTGCGCCCCTCTTTTCGCCGACATTGACATTCAGCGTGTCATTCAGAGATGAAGCCGGCGAAGAGACAAGAACTCCTCTCGCCATCTAATCCTTTAGGCCGTCCTCCTGAATCGATGCGCGCGTGGACGCTCCCAGGTGTATTCACAACGGGACCGTTCAGTGACGGTTCATCTCGCCTTGACGTATGCGCAGCAGGCGTGCCAACTTTTTGCGCTTTCATATTCGCCTATGGGAATCGTGCGCGAACCGTATCGGGTATTCGTTTTGGTGAGATGGTGTTGCGAAATAAAGGTCCGAAAAGCAGCGCAGCTGCGCAAGACAGGTAAGTAAAGAAACAACGTGAACGGACGTGAAAGTGAAACAGCAGTGGAAAGAAAGGCACCCCCAAGAAGGGGTCTACTGACGTTATATATATATATATATATATATATATATATATATATATATATATATATATATATATATATATATATATATATATATATATATATATATATATATATATAAATTACGTGTGTGTGTGTTTGTGTGCAGACGTGCAAGAGGTATAGCAGTTGCAGGTCCCAGCATTAGACGGACGGGGCGGAAGCGCTGTTTCCCTTTTGAGATGAAGAGGGGGAAAAGAGAGCTCATTTTCATTTTTATGAGATGGTCACTTGGGGATAAACTGCAAGAACGACAGGAAATGGCAAGATATATGCTAAAGACACAAAAATAAGGAAAGAAGGGAAGGAAGAAAAAAAGAAAGAGAAAAGGAAAGAAAGAAAGAAAGAAGGAAGGAAAGAAGGAAAGAAAGAGTTCAGTTCAGGAACGCCACATGCCCGCGTCATACGCGTTCACCCACACGGACACGAGCTTGGTCACCGTCACAGCAGGATGTCCCCAAAGGAGACGGCATATCCACTGAGACCGGAAGGCGAAAAGAACCAAAGAGTGAAAACGTTGAAGGTGTATTGCTAACGCGTTGTCGACCACCACCTCTTTCATCATTTTTCTCATGTTTTTTTTTATATTTCTTGCCAATTTAAACGCTCTCAGCGAAAGTGTTCGGGGCTCATTTCAGATTCCCGAAAGTTCCAGAGGCCAGCCTGCTGAGACCTCTGAATGGTTTATGTGTGGTTAGATTAGGTCGTGGCATCCATAGGTTGCTTCTATATTTTCGTGTCGTATCGCAAGAACTAAGAAGAAGTTGACTCATTTTGAATGCAGTGGGACGCCTGAAAATACGCAGAACGTGTGCGTATAATTAGATTAAAGGAATAAATCGATGTAAAACTACAATTTCGAAGCTTTTTTTAGGGTACGCAATACAAGGCTGAGAACGTGAAAGTTAACCGGATGAGTTTATACCGAGGAGAAAGAATAAATAGTGAATTATAAATTATCGAGAAGAAGAAGTTGCATTCATTAGTATACGGTGTTTTCAATTTAGTCGAATGACCTCGTGTAGGTCTCAGGAACTCAAAACTGAAGCACTGTGTCGTCTTAATGAAGTGTAGAAAACACATTCTTTTTTTTTGTTAATTACGTCGCATTGTCAGCGAAGCAAAAGAAAATTTACGGTCTCTATAAAAATACTCAAGCTGCATTTTTTACTAAAGAAACACATTATCTAACATTTACGTATTCATGTTGCTCCTCAGATATGCGTAATATTTGCGTTGGGATCGATAACGTTGAAAAGTATGAACGCAGCCACCAGGTAAAGTTGGCTGGGCATGAGCAAGGGCTTAAAGTTTCTCCGCGTGGCTGAATGATGCGACGGACAGCCGGCCAGCCAGACAGACAGATCGAAATGGGCAGCACCGCTCCCCCAACCGTGGCACGCCTGCCCTCATCCTGTGAAGGACTGTCGGGTTATTGCTGGTTTTCGCTCCTACCGCAGATTTTTCTCAACAAAAGTAAATAACACGTTTATTGAGAGTTCGAATTTCGCTGTTATTAACTAAACTATTACGTTTGACTGGGGCAGCGGAGGTAGATTCCCTAGTCCGATTTGCCAAGGCGTTCAAGTTTCTGAAGCAAAACCAACGGCCAAACCGTGAGTCTGTATGGGCAAGGGGTCATCTGAAAAAATCCAAATGTACTTCCCGTCAAAAATTAAGATCCTCTTGGATAGATGGTCTGTGTGTGAAACGGCTGGAATCAGACGTTTTATTAAGTTGTGACTGCGTTGTAGTAGTACTACGACAAGCGGAACATGCAACACACTGTCACAAGAGAGTAATCCGAAGTGCAGCTGGACTGGTTGAATATTGATCTGTGTGTATTCTTCCCACGAATCATGAACCTTGACGCCGACGTTCGTGCAGCGTTCACTGTGGAAATTCTGGATGGATGAATACTCTGAGCGTCCCCTTTATAACGCAGTGGTGACATGTTCCACCAGCCTCGACAAAAATCAACGAAAAAAAACTTCATTCGTTTATTATATGTTCTGGCCTAATGTATTGCGAACTTCGATTAAAACGGTCTTCCTATAAAAAAAAGAAAAGCTCACAGTCTTGTTCTTCGCTCCATGCGCCAGAATCTCCTTGTTCTCACCATAATTTATTTTTGTACGTGCTGCCTAGTTTTCTGCCGATACTCTAATAGTCTCTAATTTCTATCGCAGGCGTCTTCAGCTTTCCACTTTTTTGTCCTAAAACCCAAGTCTTCTTATAGGTCATGCCCGAACGTACACCTCTGTGGATATCTCAACATTCAATAGTTTTCCATATCCGCTCTACAGCATTAGTAGTGGCGTGGCCAGGGAATAGCACACCGAAGCTTTGCTCCCCCCAGCTTCCCCCCGAAATGTTTCTTCGCCATGGCATACAAAGCGAAATATGGCCATTTCAAGAAGGTGCCTCCCCCACTCCTCGAAAAAAAAAATGCTGCCTACACATCCGTACTTTTGCACTATTCTTTCTTTACTGAGTCTCACTTTATAAAAATTCGTTCTAAGGCAACCAGACCTCGATTCATACAGCAAAGATATTCCCTTTGAGAGAGAGAGAGAGAGAGAGAGAGAGAGAGAGAGATAAAGATGCAAGGAAAGGCAGAGAGGTTAACCAGACACGCACATCCGGTTTGCTACCCTACACTGGGGAAGGGGAAAAGGGGAGAAAAGAGGTTGCAGAAAGATGAGAAGGTACACACAATCACGAGCACACTCGAGGAGCACACACAGTCTACAGGCGGTCGCTCAGGTTTGTTGTCTTTAGGTAAAGTAGCAGTGCTTTAGTTGCTTTCTGCGCAACTGAGGCAGATGCCCAAGGTCCTAGTATCTTCTGCACACAAAATGGTCCGGGCTCAAGTTGATTCAAAGCCATGTGGAGCTGGCATCGCTGTGTGTCGTAGCAAGCGCAGCTGCACAGGACGTGTTCGATGGTCTCTTCACCTCCGCAGTAGTCGCATGTAGGAGTGTCCGCCATACCAATGCGAAAGGAGAACACCTTTGTAAATGCAACACCCAACCAAAGGCGGCATAACAGTGTCGCATCGGAGCGGAAAAGTTGTGATGGTAGCTTTAGCTTGAGCGAAGGATCCAGTTCATAAAATTGACACCTTTGGAAGCTGGTAGACGACCAGAACGTGCGTGTGAGATCTCGAGCCAGCAGGTAAGGTTGTCTTGCTGCATCATTCCTTGATAGAGGAATCGGGAATTACCACAAGATGCCTCCCTCCTCACGTTTCAACCAGGAAGTCTCACCCCTCTTGCGACCGCAAGTTGCACATTCTTCTTATTTTCGTTGTGACCTAGTAAGCCTTCATTATTTTTTCACGCGTTAGCAAAAGCCAGTCAACGCGAGGGCGTGCACCGTATTGGTGGCACCAGGTTACGCAGCACGCCCAACTCGTCCACGGCGTTCGATATCGGCGCTGACCTGAATACAGCCTGCTCCGAATGCCCGAAATGGGTGGGTTTTACGCTAAGTGCCCCGGCACGTGGTTTGAGTGAACCCGCATGTGGGTCAGGGCAAGCCGGCTGGGGTCAAGGGTGAGTCGCGGAGCTCGCCGTTAGTCGGGGCGGGCTGTAAAGCGCGATATGTTGGCGCTCTGCGCGGTCGCCTATTGGTGACATACCGTTAGTGTCTTGTCGGAGCTATTGCACTGCGATGAGTAACTTCAATGGAGGCTGATGAACCGTGTAGATGTGGACAACCATTTACAAGCATTTTTTTGTGTGTGTTTACCTATTTTTATTCAAGTCTTTGTCATATTTCTTTCCCTTGCATTCCTAAATGCTTCCCACTTTCTCTCTACCTACCTTTCTTTTCTCTACTTCTTGCCTACTTCAGCAAATGCTGACAGGTTGTGTGCCCTGCCCCGCCACGGTGGTCTAGTGGCTAAAGGTACTCGTCTGCTGACCCGCAGGTCGCGGGATCGAATCCCGGCCGCGGTGGCTGCATTTTCGATGGAGGCGGAAATGCTGTAGGCCCATGTCCAGAAATTTGGGTGCACGTTGAAGAACCCTAGGTGGTAGAAATTTCCGGAGCCCTCTTCTACGGCGTCTCTCATAATCATATGGTGGTTTTGATACGTTAAACCCCACATATCAATCAAATCATCAGGTGTTGTGCCCTATAGGTGGTTGCTGTCAGCCTCCTCCCTCCCTATTTTTCTCGGTGTATTTGTAAACGCATGACATACTATTATTATTACAACAACAACTACTAGAACTACTACTACGACTGCTACTAGTAATAATAATATTAATAAGAGTAATAATAATATTATTGAGAAAACTAAAAAAAGAAAAATCGCAGGTTTTCCTATGCATTCTGTTTATATACAATATATATGTTATCACTTCTATCTAATTTGTTTTTTGGCCAATTTTTTAGAGTGTGTGTGAGCCATACGTATAGGCCAACATCATCATCATCATCTGTGACAGATTTCACCTAATCAAGACTCAAAGAAGGCGAAAGGCAGGTTTCTCATCTCAGACGATGTATTGATCCTGTGCGGAAACTTTCGGAAAGCTTTCCGCACCTAACGCGGTTTAGCGTGGCCTCCGGGATCGGAGGCAGGTGATGCCTCTGTGATCAGGACACCTTCGACCATGTTACGGTGCCGTGTGATGACGTCTTCGTGTAGCGTTATGTCACCTGAAGTCATAATTACGCCACCAATCCCAACCACTGCTGACGTCATCATCTAAACCTAAGCACACGGGCTTCAAGATTTTCTGCCTCTTTCGGCCGGGATTCAATCCCGCGACCTGCGAGTCAGCTGCCGAGTGTCTTAGCCACTAGACCATCGTGGCGGGTTGCATATGCACATTTATTTTACCACGTACATGTTTATTATTCCACGCATATATGGGGTAGATATCTGACAGGGTAATATTCTCTTTTGCCTTTTGTTTGTTGTACTGCAGTGACGCCTGGTCATTACTTAACTCAGTGACATATGTTGGCATGGAAACGCCAGAAATCGACGAGATGCAGTGCTTTTTCCTCTCAACTAGCGGCTGGGGGGGGGGGGGGCAATACGTAAGACTGGGAGATGTACAGTAACGTCCCCACACAATAGGTAGGACAAAAAACAATCTTTTGCTGAACGAGAAAAAAAAAAGTGGTGAGTGCATGAAGATAGATGAAAGTAGAAAATCTCACTGAGGGTGAATTGATGCGAGGACCGTTTTAGGAAGTTTTATAGCTGTGGCAAACATTACTCTGGTATACACTTTCTGAGTTTGTCACATTCAAAAGAGACGAGAGAAACAAATCGCAGTTTACGTGCAAGGGTGAAACAGTGAGTGCGATGGCAACGAATTGCATACTGTACCAAGTAAGGCAAACAGTCAGCTCCTGTGTGTCCTCTCTCCCTTAAATATACAAAACGCTGGTATGAAAAAACACGACTTCTCCAGGGAACGAAGCGATCTTCCTACTGTCCATCGTTTCAAAACGAAAAAAGCGATGAAAACACAACACGTACGACGGTAGATGAGCCGCGTACTGACGTCTGTCTAGAGAACGTGTGTGCCCATGTCCTCGTGATCCAAGTTCGCAGTTTCTACTCCAGCGACGCAGCCCCCATTTGATATTCGAACGACGTAATTCTAAGGTCAATGTTCGGGTGGGCCATGACATGTTCTTGACGTGTCCAAATGCGGTATATAATGCATTGTTTTTTATACCCTGTAGAGTTATTACGATATTGTTGACTGTTTGTTGAGTTGTCATGGCTATGCTTTTTCTCACTTGGTCCAGCTGAAGCGTCCAGTTCTTTCCTGAGGCCATGGCGAAATGTTGATGGATAGCATAGGAAGTGATTTCGCACTGTAGAGAACAGCATTGGGACCATTACCGCCTCAGAGCGCATTACGTCACGTGAACTCGCTTAGTGTGATCCGGTGGTATTTGCCGTGCAGCACAGACTAGCGGCGTACCAACGCCGCTCATGAGAATACAGACAAAGAGAAAGCTCGTCTATATTACTGGCTTCTTGGCTGCCGACTGCGTATAGTTGGTTTCCTCTATTGCTCGGTGCCACTGGAAACTATGTGGCGGCGATTTCGTGCTAGAGGAAAAAAATCGTAAGAGGCACAACGGTAATCGATCCGGACTGCCACTCCTGAAACGGAACTGCCAGACTATTTCAGGCTGTAAGCCAGGAGGAGCAAAACAAACAAATATAATGAAACAAGGAAAAGAGCTTATAGGTGGCCAGGAGCTGGACAATTTGCGCGAAGAAAGGAGCTTCTAGAGCACCGTGAAAACGGCTCGTTGCGAAAAGAATGCGAGGCGTGCCAGGCGATAACGACGCAATAGGCCGTCGATGCGAGCCGGCCGCCACTGGGATGGTATCTGTATCGCGCTTCATTCTTATATAGCGTCCGATATGGGCCGCTACCTAGACAGCGCCCGCCAACTGTCTATCCAGCCAATACGCCGTGGTGTAGCGCATCATTGCACGGTATTGCGAAGAGCCGTATTGCGTTGCGTTGCCCTTAAAGGCACTGCGTAACATTGGTGGACCTGCATGGTATTGCCTGTGAATTAGGCCGGCCAAGTTAGTGGGACATTTGCGGAGTCAACCAACATGAAAGACGAGGCGAAAGACGCGTGCATGAGCAGGAATCGTGCAGAACTACCAACTTAGCTTTAGTCGACAAAGGTGCTTTTTTTTATGGTGTCACTATTCGGAACCTTCAAGAAGGTCTTGTTGTTACCACCGTCAGCACTGGTCATGTATATAATATCTGCGTCTTTCGTCTCGTCTTTCGGGCCGGTTAATTGGGCAAATTGTAAGTGACTGTGTGCCACTGCGCAGCACGGTTCTCGCTGTTCATTTTATGCATCATGACGCTGCAGTACAGTCTTACACACGATTACGCAGTATTCCGCAACATTGGGCGTCATTGCGTAATATAGTACAGTGTCGTACTCACAACATTTCCCCGGCTGCGGCGGCTGCATTTCTGATGGAGGCGGGAATGTTGTAGGCCCGTGTGCTCAAATTTGGGCGCACGTTAAAGAACCCCAGGTGGTCGAAACTTGCGGAGTCCTCCACTACGGCGTCTCTCATAATCATATGGTAGTTTTGGGACGTTAAACCCCGCATATCAATCAATCGTACTCACAACATTGAATTACGATGCCTAGCGTTGTTTAGCCCGTCAAATAGCCTAGTTAAGCTTATCATAAAACATCGTTTCACATCGTAAGCGAAGAACGGTATATAATGCATACTTCCCGCGTGATAAAGACGCGGTTGCGTTATTGTTTCCACGAAAATGTGCACGAATTAAGACGCTTGCTGTGACTGTATTAGGGATATGTTTTAGCCGATCGCTTAAGTAGGGGTTCGAACATGCTCTACCCACCCTACACTCTTAATCAGGTGCCGCTTAATGTGGTAGATATAGCCAGGAAACCGGACGGTTTTCGTCTGGTCCCTGAATATAGCCAGCGTTTAACCAGGACCTCGTCGAGGATGTATCGCACGACAGCGCGAAATACGACTCCGAAAAAAGTCTACCGAACCTCGTTCTATCAGACTTCATCTGTTCCCGACTACTCGATACCACTAGGGTGCTAATCAAGCAGTGATTATGATGCCGTCTTTGCTAATGTGCCCGCCAGCTCAATAAAATCTGAAGTTAGTACTTTTATACATGTGACCGTATTAAAAATACTTTCCAAAACAGTTATTTTGGCAACGTTTATCCTATGCAGCACACATTGCACGCGAACTAAAAAAAGAGGGGGGAGGGGGGTTGTTAAATTATTTCATAGCTTCATTCAGTTCACCTGCGTTGCGTGATTATGACTACCCCTGGCATACTTCTCGTGTACCTAATTGCCCTCAAACATATCCAAAAGATCAATTAGTGCGAAATCAACAAGAGGACCACGTTACAGCTTGTAGCGGATGACACACGTCTACCTCCGCCACAAGTAAGTGTGTGTGCACTAGCGGTAGGACAAACGGCCCTGCATGCAAACGATGTTCATTGAAACAATCCGAAGAACAATTTTTCGAAACATTAGAGCAATCATCATAAACGTAGCTATGCTTCCTGCAGGGCAAAGGCCTCTCCAATGTTTCGTTCATTCACCTGATCCTGTGCCTTCTACGGCCAGGTTGTTTCCACAAAAACTCCTTAATCTACATGCTGCGCCTCCTCCCTCGTGCGTTTGATTTCAGGTTAGAATAAAAACAGCGCCACACTGACATTGAAAGGGGCTAGATAGAGGCGTTTGTGACAATACGATAATGGAGTGTATTTAATAGTTTATGAGGCTACCTACTAAGCATTTGGATTAGACTCTTAATCCCAGACAAGTTGGTGCCCATTTTCGACGATTAGCGTCACGGCTTGGTGAGTGGAGGATAAAATTTGCAGTGACAGGTGTCACTTAAAGCGCTTAGCGCACCGTAAAATGATGTTTGGAACGACGGTAATCACGGGGTCAACGTTTTAGAGTTCACGCTACAAACGTGCTAAATGAACAAGCAGAAAGAACGAGGTGACTGTAAATCAGAGTTCTCGTGTTAGCTGCTTTGACAGCTCAAGCAAAATATTGCCATCAAAAGGTACTTACGTTTTTAATAAGAGCGCAGCTTCTATGAAAACATCAGCTTCAGAGTCCGCTCATTAATAGATATATTCGGTGGGCAAGTAATTTTGAGGGCACGTTGAATCACGAGGGAAAAAAAGTTCTCGTCTTTGATAGCTTGCGTTGGAGGGAGATGGGTTGGGAGCATTTTCTCAGCGCAAGCATTTTTCAACTGACTGCAGTAATTTCCCTAGCTGATGGACGGCAAACACCGACATAAGCTCGGACTTAATTACAGTACTTGGATAGCGTTTGATCGTAGCTAGAAGTTTTGTTCACTGACAGAAACACATTAAAGAAATGATTTTGTGAGATTGACTATTCGTAGTGAAGTTTTTCGCAAAGGTTTTGGTAAATGTGCTGATAGTAATTGTAACAGCAAACATACCAACGAGTGCAAAGAGCTTCCAAACTGAGTTTGTATTATTCAGTGGCCTGCAGGATTTAATGCAGATTAAAATATGAGGCTGGCTTTAAAATTACACGTTAGCCAATGGCTCACATGTAATGAATTCTTCTTTGTTTGCACATATATTATTGTTACGCAAACGTTTTCCCAACTCTAGCGCGAGATCCCCCGTACGCTCTATTGACTAAATACCTTCATCATCTGTGTGAGATGAAGTAACTAACCATATGGAACATACGCGATAAAATGATACTCGAACTGAAAAAGAAAACTGAAATGAAGGCAACCGCTAACTACACGTTATAAGTACGATTGCGGATGCATCTTTGGCCGTCCTGTCGCTCGCAGATCGCGACAGGCGTCCTTGTCGCCTCATAAACGTTTTTCCGTCCCGCCATCGGAGCTATCCTGTCTATCGCCGAATTATGACATGCTTTAGTCGCGCAACTCGCTTTGCTGATACGCGGCTTTGTCGGCAGTTAACTAACTTCAAAAGTTAATTAAATTATACTTAAATGTCACGAATTTCACTCTGAAGGAAAACGTTGAATGCCTGTCGTTCCCCGATTACTTGGGGCACAGAGACGAGGAACATTTCGCGATGGCCTCTTGGTTAGTCGCTTAATTTTACCTGAACACTATATTTTATTGTACTGTCTGCGCTCAAAGCTCTCCTCATTTTTCATTTTCATAGTCTTGGTATTTTACTGTCTTTTTTGATTTTCAGTGGACGTATATATTACGCACCTTTGAAGCGACTGCTTTTAAGCTCTTTTTACATCCACGCTACACCCATGCAATGCTATTAACGAATTCCCCATTGCTTTACTAACGTTGTTCTTCGCGATATTTGGCCATATACGGTCCTTGCGCTAGTAAGAGTCAATAATCATTCTATCTGACGGGTCACTTTGAATTTCAAAAAATGAAAGAGAACCCGTCACCTTGCTTGCATCATTCCCTTCGACCCGCCTATACCACTGTTCAACACATTTCTTGTACTGTGTCAGAATGCATATCAGGTGGCATTCAAGAAGTAAAAGGGTACTTCGAGACTTCTGACACGTAACGTTGGCCGTTTATCATCTGCTAGTTGGAGGAGGGGGGGCACTATAGGTGGCCAGCGGCGGCGTTAGCAACCCAGACGCATGTGGGTCAAGGGTCAAGGACGTCTGAAAATGTCGCCAGCTGCTGCCGTGCGGCCTCCTGCCGCCGCCGCACCTTTTTCTCTATGTGCGCGCGAAGGCCGCATTGATTGGCGGCTCCTCTCGCCTACTGGACGCCCCTTTCCCCCAACCCACCTACACCTCGCCTGTGGCGGGGCACACCGGCGTACCGGCCCAATCGATGTCTGAGGAAGGCTCGGGGCAGCCGCAGCCCGTGATGGTTCGCTGGTTCCCTGAGCGCCGTCGCCGACATCGTGGTCAGTAGACGGAGTACGGTTGCCCCCGTCTCGTCCACGACAAAGCCGGACGGGGCAAGCAGACCGAGACTGCGGCTCGATTAGCAAAAAAAAAAAAAAAAAGCTGTCGCTTCTTATGCGGGTTAGTCGCCCGTACACTGTGAGCAGCAGACTGCCCAAAGACACGCGATATTGCTAAAACGCCTCTGCATTTTAACAGCGGAAGAAGAACGGATGTTCAACAGTGTTCCAGCGTTTATACTCCTCAATCAAATGCAACGCTTTGGGAGAGGCAGAAATGTTTAGTGAAAGGTGGGGACGCTAGCCTGGCCATTCGTATGACAAGCTGGATGCTGGGTGATGAATACATTATACACACTGATAGTCACTAAGAACGCACAGCACTCACACCTAAACACACACGTAGACTAGAAAAATTCTGGCGGGCTCATGGCCCGCAAAGATTTCAACATCGCTTTGGTGCTGCATAACGCACATATGCTACTTTGCTATTGAATCTAATGACATGGCTTGCGCAACATCCATTCGCGCAATGACAGTTCAATTGTTTTATCACCCGTAATGTTATTCCATTCCCTTTTTTTTGTTTTAGACTGAGTATAAAATAAATGATTATGCTGCGCGCCTTAAAAGTAAGCAGACCTTGGTACTTATATTTTTGTCAATAGGTTCTTGTGGCTCGCTTAGCGCCTCATCGCTTGCGTACCACGGCCTCTGCTTGCTGAATGTGCGGTGACTACGCGGTACACAATATCATTTTTACATTGTCGTTTGGCGAGCCTAAACTTTGCAGTTCGTCAGAGAAACAGTGACAATGTTTCTCAAGATGATGACGATTGAGCGAATAATGTGTTTGGGACACTGTAATCTAAGCGGCAGACGCGCAGAGTTGGATTTTTTTGAGCGAGCACAATTTCATAGCTTCCACAGCGTCGAATGTCGTTTATAAAACTGGGTACACCTTCGCAACAGTGTTTTCAGAACACAAAAAAATTGAATAATATCTTCTTTATAATATCTTTTCAGAGAAGGAAAGAGTCTGGAAGACGAGTAACATTCAAATAGTGATAGTTGAACTGGGTGTTGGACAAACATTCGTCTAGACGCGTCTTAAGCTTTCAGCTGCGCGTGAGCGCCACAAAAACGGTCTTGAAAAACAAAAAGGTTTTTGACAAATTAAAATGAAAGTATTTTAGAGTAAAGTGTCAGGCATGGCGGAATTCCTTAAATATGAAAGTCACGTTAGGGTTAGTTAATCAATAAACACTCATTATTTATCGTGTCAATTAGATACCCGTAAAACGCACTTGAACTGAGGATTTATAGCTAGTCAATTTAGTAGACACATCCCCTTCTAGCGTAATTGAAGGGCGACGAAGATATTGAGGTATGGGCCAATGTATCGCAGAAACTGTGGAATATGCCTCATCACAGGGTCACAACATCGTATTCCAATGGATACCCAGCCACATTGAAATAAAGGGAAATGAAGATGCTGATAGTCGCGAAGAAAGCATTGAAGGAAGGACGGGATTGCACAATACCTATATCTGGGACAGATATTTGACATTTTATGTCGCAAGGAGCTAACCATTGTTCGATGGAGAAGTGGTTTGAGAGCCCTAAATCAAAGGAAACGGTACTTTATGAAGTTGATCCACACAGAAAATTTTCCATAGCGACAGACCTCCCACGACACCTAGAGACATTGATCCACCGACTTAGATTGGAAGTAGCATACACAAACAGCTTCCTGCACAAGATACATCGATCCAACTCACCGGAATGCCATTGTGGTCATGCAGAAGAAAATGTTCGCCATATTCTTTTGGAGTGCGTTAAATACGCGAAGGAAAGAGAAAAATTAAAGAACAAATTAGCAAGTTTGGACAGACGGCCCCTCACAATAAAGAAACTACTTGGACCATGGCCTGAGATGCATCTTCAGAAAAAAGCAATAATATTCCTGACAGACTTTTTAGTGGAGACCGGACTGGACAAGCGCCTATGACTGACAGCCAGAGATGGGTATTATGTAAAATGTGGTCATGTATATACTGGCATTAGAGTAGTAAGGTGTGCGTGTAAGTAGTTTATGACTGCGTGAACTGCGTGAAGAAAACTGTATTGGCATGTTATTTGAACTGGTTTCAGTGTGCTATTATGTGTTTTTTTTCCTCTTCCGTATTGTTAATTTTTGGGTACCGTTCTGTATTAGTATTTTATTTTTCGCTTCAGAACTTTGTGATATGGAGTAGCCGAGGCAATAGGCTCCTCAACCTCTCCACAGCAAAACAGTTAAAACAGAACAGAACAGAACAGGTATGTGCCATCAAACTTGCGGCGGGGGGGAATACCAAGGATCCTTTCACCTTTCTAAGAGAGATAATGCGTCTCGGCGCGTTAAGACGCATAGTTCACTGAAAACCGGTGAATCTAGTATAGCCCATTTTGGAACTCTTGAAACTTGCGTCATTATGAAAATTCGTTCGAACAGGAGGCAACATGTGAATCGACCGGGCGCGATTTTCACACACACGATGTGAAATGCACCGAGTGTGGTTTGATGGATAAGAATTCTGTGAATGAATATGAGTTCCAGTTCGCGCTTGCTTGTGTCCCCTTTCTGTGGCCCGTTAGTTTGCTCTGCCGATATTTTATTATAGATATCCCAAGTGGAACGCGTGACGTGAGGTAATTGATTGGAAAATAATTCGTAAGTTTAGTTATACGACTACTAACTTAGCTTTCGTCAGGTACGCCAGACCCGGAAGCTGACATCTGACTAAGTGTGAATACTTCCGTGGAAATCTTATTTTTTGAGTGCCAGATTTCCACCAATCCAATAAGCAATACCTGTAAATGCTCGCTTCCTGTTCTGAAGGCCATAACACGTAATTACGCCACGCCAACCGAACTCCCGTAATTAGTGTTAGTATCTCGCCCCTTACGTTTAGCACCGTGCAACGTTACCAATAGGTAAATGGCCTTTACGGCAACAGTGACAGGCTCGTAATTTCTTAACGACTTCCTAATGACCACGCGATCGCAGTGCCAGACGTGATTCGATCTTACGCCAACTTGGAAAACAAACAGACAACCCATTTCTGTAACAATCGTCCTTTAACATGCGGTAACGAGACAATTATTGATTTCATATGAGTTTGGGTAGTTTGTAGCTCTAGCTACAACTAGAAAGTCATAAAAGGGGTGTTTCGGCGTATCTTAAAGTGTTCAATACTAAATAAAGTAATTATAAGCCCAGTGCCTTCATAATTACTCTTTATGCAGTGGAAGACATCCTAAGCGTACAGGAGGTGTCAATTACGAAAGTAATTATAGCAATCAGTATGTGAGATTTTCTATTAGTAAGGATGGGCAGTCGGATTAAATGAAAGATTGGTTCAATGGGTACCATGAAAGAACACTTTCTCAAGAATAACTCATTACCGCTTCGAAATTCGGTAAGATTAGCCTCAAGGAATATTGTAAGGGTCACGATATTCCTACAACTTTGCCTGCCCATAAGAAACCGAAGTGGCGATAAGCGTAACTACCAGGCAGCCAGAACGACATAGGTGTTTCCTATTACAAATTGCAGTTGTCTTTGTTATTCGACATTCGCCAACCGACGCGCCCCATATCTGCTGTACTGAGAAGCACAGCCCACGAAACACCGATTCCATGCTTAATATAACGATCGCTAATATAACAATGAATAATATAATTATGTATAATTCGATCGATGGTTAATATAACGACGCACGCTCATTTCGAAAGTCTCGCAAAAGTATGGCATTTGCGGTCTTCGCCATTTCGATCCTCGTTTTGCCAGTTAAGCTGGTTGGATTGGATCACTTCGCAAATATTATTAGCGGCTTTCTCTTAGGCCTCTGCAAGTGGCAATGGACTCTTGGTAGGAACGGCTTCAATTACCACACTCTCCTCTGGTTAAACAGCCAGGTAACCTAAACTTTCTAGTCATTCCCGTAACTCATGTCTCCAGTCGTCTTTAGGTGTCGGTCAGGTTAAATGGAAGATTGGTTCAATTGATGTGAGTAATTATGACGGTAGCGAGCAATCACCAGATTTCTTTTGTCCTAAACTTTTTCGAGTGCAATTTATGATACGCCCTGCACATAGGGGACAACAAACGTTCCGTCTGACTGCCGTATTGAACACAGAAACAATCATTAAAAGTTACACACACACACACACACACACACACACACACACACGCACATAACTTACATGTGTGTGTGTGTCTCTTCTTTACGCACTTGACAAATTTTTCATGCACCGTTCCAAAATCAACCAATGGTCTTCAGGCTTTTGCTTTGCCGCATAGCAGCTACCCTAACAGCGGAGCACGCTCTACAGGCAGAGACTTACGCACAACTACTTCCGCTCAAGTCGTTGCCTGTAGAGCGTGCTCTGCTGTTAGCTAGGTCGCTGTGTGGTGAAGCCAGACCTTAAAAACCTTGGGTCGATTTTGACAGTGCAAGAAGAAATTTGCCAAGTGCGTAAGGAAAAAAAAATGCGCGGGTAGAGTGGAGTTGGAAAACCCATTAAAAAATAAACAGGAGAAACGCAAGGATATATGGAAGCGCTCAAGATATCTTTGTGCGAAATAACCGAGCTGTACATGACAAGCATAACGCTACAGCTGGAAAAGATATCGAGGATCGAAATACATTACACGATATTTAAGAAAATGGTTGATACGACAAACAAGAAGAACAATTCTTTAGTAGCGACAGGATGTCATTGCCGCAAGCGATATTGAAAAAGTGTTCATAAAAAACGTTACGAAAGTTAGGATAATGCAAACGAGAAAATACAACCGAAACCAAAAGCAAATAACTTGTTTCTGATACTGAAGTTTCTGATAAGCTTAGAAGCTCTTTGCATTACAACAGTGAACTTATTTGCAGATGTTTATTGCAACCGAGACGCTCAATTCTATGGCGCTACTGTTTTCATCTCTTAAATAAAACAACAGACGCTTAATGTATACATCTTCATTGTACTCTTGATGTTCACTATGTAACAAGGTATTAATTCTCACCAGAAATATTTGGGCGAGTCCCGCTGGAAGTGCTATAATAGAGCATCTTAATACATTCTTTGACTTCAATCCCCGTATATACTTGTGCGTTACAAGTATTATTTGCACTGGCTATGTCGACCACTGTTGCCTATATGTGACAACTGTCCCCACATGCTGGTTGTGCTCGGCTAAACATGGCTAAGTCATTACTTATGTATAGCTATGTCATTTGCTTTATAACACTACCACTGTGATCGTTGAGCCTAATGTAAGTGATTAAATTGTCCACCAACTCCTTGGAGTGCTGTTCACGCCGTCACGTACCTGAAGCAATTACTTGGAATAAATGGGAGTGCTTCTTTATGACGCATTCTATTTACTAATTAACTAACACAATTTCAGGAGAGCCTTTGTTGCAATCGAAAGTTCATTAGAGTGAACGGTAGACAGATCAAAGTTTTGTATCACTGCATTCAATGTTATTTAATCATCCTCAGCGCCATTAACCTCATTACTCTGTCTCGCGCGCAAAAAAAAAAAAAACTAACACCGAAGGACTGTGCGCCACAGGAAGAAATTAAGTGGCAAAACAAGCAAACAAGCGTCAGAAACGAGCGCCGACCTCTGTTAGCAAGAAAGTCCTCTGAGAGTTGAACCTCCAGCTGAAGGGGAGAGAAGGGGCGAAGGGGTCAGGGAAGAACGGGTTGGGTGTACTAGAGCGGGTATTTTGGTGTAAGGAGAGGGGGGAGGGAGGTACACATTTAACTCGGCTGTTTTCGGGGTCGCAAACAGCTCGATGGCAAAGCGCATACGTGTGTCCCCCGGGGAAACGCGCCCCCTCCCGGCTGCAGCCGGAAACCTAATCGGCCCGCCTTGGGAACTCCCGAAAAACGGTGGCATGTACCGTTATAAGCGAGGAAGGTAGAGAGCACGAATGGTTGCGGAAAGAGAGGAGTGAGAGGGAAAGAAGGGACACTGGACACCGCACTTATTGATTGGGCCAAGCTCCACAAACGATCAGGAGCGGGCGGTGGTGCGCGCACTGCCTGTATCTGCTACCGGTCTTTTTGGGGCTGTCCTAGAAACACCGAGCGGCCGTCTCTCACTCTTTCGTAGGCTCGTATCGCCCATATTTTGACTCGTATTTTTTTTGTTACTCGCACGTGTACTAAAGGACGATGTGTGGTTAGCGGTGGCAGATAAGGGAAGTGGGGGGGGGGGGGGGTCCTGTATCTATAGGCACATGCACGCGAAACCGGAGAGACTGGGGGTAACGAGAGACGAAGTGTGCACGCGTTTGCGTTCGACGAGACAAGAACAACAACAAAAAAAAAACTAGCAATAAACAGACCGAGAAACGGAGGCAACACGGCTATTTGAAACGTTCTGGAAACTCAAGACATGCAACAGCACGCGCCCGACGTGCGAACGAAACAGGGGCTGATGGGATTGCTTGCAAGTATTGGAGAAGCATGCCGCTTCCTATACCGCTTTCGCTGCTTGTTTTTCGGTGTTCCGCAGGAAAAAAAAAATAGGACATCCAATCTTGGGAAGCAAAACTTAGTTATTTTTTTCTCCTTGTTTCAAGTATCATCCTCTGCTTTTTTTGTGGCTGTGTATATTTGGAAAGAGCCACTGTTTTCTTTTCGCAGTGTTACCGGTGCATATTACACTGGCGACCGTTCCCGGTTCTCGTTCGGCGCGCTTGCAGTAGCGAACGCTATCAGTTTACGGAAGGCCTCCGCGCCGAAAAATGCAATGGAAGCGGTGGTGTTGCTCCCAAGTGATTCTGCGCCGTCTCTATTCTGGGTAAATGGCGGCTGCGAAGATGGGAACTGCTGCAACATGCGTTGTTGTCGGTGTGTTACGGCAGTGAAGAGAAAGAACTGCGCCGGCGTTATTGCTCTCTTGCGCGTCGTAATCTGATTGTTTTGTCCGGAATGACATCCTGAATGTTGTTTTTTTCGTGGCCTATTTACAGTATGCAGTGCTATCTAATGCAATGAATACGTGATAGAGAATAGCTCTACAGGATTCCTTGTCGAAAAATTATTCAGGAAGTCTCCCCTTCGGCGTGCCTTGTTATTTTATTTCTGATTGCCGCTATGCTTGCGACGAATACTTTCCCGGAATACAATCCCTATGATTTTTTTATGACATTGTTGGCGAGTCTGATGAAAAAAAAAAAAGAATTCGCGGGAATCGAAAAGTAGGCTTGAGGCAACATATGGCACGCAATGCGTGTATTTAATGTTCAATGTGGTGCCTGTCAATTTATAAATTTAATAAAACTAAAAGTAACCAAAATAAACTAAAATAAATATAAAATTAACATATTGTAGGTTTCCAACGTTAAAAGGTCATCTTGTAGGCTAAAACAGAGTTGACTAGCATGTATATTACAAACTCTGGTACACACGTAGGAGAAAGCCTGATTGCTGCACACTTGGTAATGCATTAAGGTGTCGAGTCATGAAGCAGGCTTTTTTGCAAGAGGTAATTAGTTGCCGATTGAGAGATACGCGTTAAATTACGTTGTACTTTTTCTGTCTGCCCCATTGTTCCTCCCTTCTACCAAGCCTTCTGCCCCTAAAGTGGTGATGCGTGGCCTCCAGCATTGGCTACCCTATGACCAATGGGTGTTGCGTTGTGATTACGTTGTGACCCGACGTTGCTCACGTGGGTTATCGCACCGCTCCGGTTTTCGGCCGCGTTTTACCAAACCGGCCGCTTTCACCTTAAAAACATCGCCAGGCTTGATAGCTTTCGCCAGCTGAGTAATAGTACTGAGTAGTTCATGATGCGGAAAGACACGCAGCGCGCAGCTCAGTGCTAAGTGCCTTGCACTGGCTGGGTACGCACACGCAGCGCGCACCTCAGTGCAAAGTACCTTGCACTGGCTGCGTAGGCAGTGAAATAATTCCATTCCGTCACGAAACGACGGATTACAGTATCGCTGTTTCAACGAGTACACACTGATCTAACGAAGGCTAGTGTTTGCTCGCGTGATGCTTGGCTCGACAGGGTAAACAATGCTCGCACACGCCAGCCAGTGCGGGTCACAGTGGGCATGTACCTGCAGTCGGAGGCTATCGGCTGCCGTCAGCATGGCTGTGCAAACACAGTAGGTGTTCTCAAGCGGGGACACCATGAGGGTGACACCGGGCGGGTGACAAACGAGGACCGTGGTCGTGGGCAAACACGAGGCAAACAGGCGACGATGCACCGAAGAAAACTGTGGGTGTTGTCCACTCCACAGTTGATATTCCGCGACGATTGTTGTACGTTCTCTCTAGGAGCGAAATATTGCTCTGAATTTTTTTTTCGCGAACCTTTCCACTGAACAGTGATTAAGTACCGACAAGCTCAGCTCTGTTACGCTAACCTGTACGCTGGCCTCGCTTTTGTGAATGCGACAAAGTCTGCTTTGTCTTGACTAACACGTCATGTTTATCTCGGACGGGAGAAAGGAAACATTTAAATACAATAAAAAGAAGAAAGAACAAGCCTGTACATGGAAAATTCCTTAATGTCACGAAGTGCGAACCCACAGTTTTTGCGAGGACAAGTGGTTTATGTACGTTTCGCTAGTTTGAATACACAGTGGCCGCGGAAACAACGTGATTGACAGTTATGACTCCTGCATGCAAATGCAGTTCCTTTATTTATTTATTTATTTATGTATTTGTTTATTTATTCATTTATTTATATGTGATGTTTCTTCAAGATCTCAAGACCTTGGCAGCGTGGTACATGACAGGTGGACTCAACAGAAAAATAACAATAGGAAACGAACACACAAATATCTTTCTACTCGCGCTTTAGAAATGAAAAAAGGAAAAAAAGAGAAAAAAAAGTCAAGCGACGTTATTCTAACAAATTTGAAATCAAGCGGAGAATTCGTTTAGCACAAGTAAAAAAAGGAGAAAAAAAGCACATGAAACATCTCAGCTAGATGAACCGAAGTCATCGCTAATGATTGAAACGACATGATTTTAGTTGGTGTTGTTGTATTCATTCAATTTATATGGACTTCCAAAATTTGGTTATGTAGTGTCTCAAGGCAAGAGAAAGCTAAGATAGATAGATAGATAGATAGATAGATAGATAGATAGATAGATAGATAAATAGATAGAGAGATAGATAGATAGATAGATAGATAGATAGATAGATAGATAGATAGATAGATAAAAAAAGGTGAAGGGCGAGAGTAACGAGAAAACTTTGTCGATGAAGCAAGACGTAAGACAAAGGTAGAGCGAGAAAAAAATCACAGCGTGTTCACGGAGTGAATGATGATGAATAGGGCAAAGCGTCCATCCATCCGTCCAATCGTGCTTCTAGCCGTCCGTTCAATGTTCTTGTTTGCGTCTGTCCGTCCGTCCGCATGTCTGTCCGCCTGTACGTCCGTCCATTGATCCGTCCAAACGCCCGTCTGTCTGTCTGTCTGTCTGTCTGTCTGTCTGTCTGTCTGTCTGTCTGTCTGTCTGTCTGTCTGTCTGTCTGTCTGTCTGTCTGTGTTTCTGTCTGTCTGTCTCTGTTTTTGTCTGTCTGTCTGTCTGTGTTTCCGACCCGCCACGGTGGTCTAGTGGCTAAGGTACTCGGCTGCTGACCCGCAGGGCGCGGGTTCGAATCCCGGCTGCGGCGGCTGCATTTCCGATGGAGGCGGAAATGTTGTAGGCCCGTGTGCTCAGATTTGGGTGCACATTAAAGAACCCCAGGTGGTCTAAATTTCCGGAGTCCTCCACTACGGCGTCTCTCATAATCATAGAGTGGTTTTGGGATGTTAAACCCCACATATCAATCAATCAATCTGTGTTTCTGTCTGTCTGTCTGTCTGTCTGTCTGTCTGTCTGTCTGTCTGTCTGTCTGTCTGTCTGTCTGTCTGTCTGTCTGTCTGTCTGTCTGTCTGTCTGTCTGTTCATCCCTCTCTCCGTCCGTCAACTATACAAAGACCACATACGTCATCCAGTGATATTATTGTCAAAGGCATTAGACGCAAAGCAATTTATTGAGCCATTCATAAACTGGAGGTGGCTACATACTACTTCTACTACTACTACTACTACTACTACTACTTCTACTGTTACTACTGCTACTACTACTACTACAGAGGACGAAATAACCCAAAGCCTGAGGAGCTTCGCCCCTAAAAAAGTGCTTCCACCATCCCCTGTGTTCTTTCTGAGAGCCCGCAACTTGATTACTCGTGGTGGCAAAAGCGAGCCGTAGCGGAGCGTGGGTTCTTCTTTCACCTTCTGTCACAGGCTTGCGCGGCACTGCTTTCGACGAGAGCAAATATTAGTCGCCACACGGCACGTGGGCCTTGCTTACACACATGCCCAAACAATGAGGGGCAGGCATGCTTCTGAAAGAAAGCGCTAGATGTACGCACAGTAGGCACGATGTATTATAAAAGAAAAAGAAAATGAGAAAGAACGAGATAGAAAAATGGAACAAGAAAAATACGCGCCGTGAAGGCAACGTGCACCGTCTCTGATTTCTCTCTTCTCTGTTATGTTGCCTTAGCTGCGAAGCAGCTCTGTCCTGGCAAACATGTGTGTGTGTGTGTGTGTGTGTGTGTGTGTGTGTGTGTTTGAGTGTGCGTGCTTGCGTGTCCAGAGAGCAGCTCGTCCAGATGGCGCGTATTCTTCCACTTTGCAGCCATGCTTGGCGCCCGCGAAATGGGACACAGCCGCACTTACAATTGGAACCCGCAACAGGTCGTTAGTTCGAGCTGGTGTTTGTCGTCTTTCTTCATCTGCTTTTGTTGATGCCTGTCGTCGTGCCTTAATTCTCGTTTTTGCGAGTGTGGACGACGGTACTACTAGAAAGCCCACAGGGATGTGACTGAATCAAAAACACAACACATGGACACTAAAGCTTGCGAGTTCAACTGCGTCGCCTGCGAAGCTTATGTGGTAGCGGTATTAGTAATGTAACCAAACCATCACATTCAATGAACCACGAGTTGTCCGTTCACACAACCAAATCTTAAATGTAACTTTTTGTTTTTAGAATAAGAAACGAACAAGATGATAAAAACGTCACCATTCTTTCTATCATTGCTGCTCTGTTTGTCATTACCAAACTATCGTGATGGCGTGACTATCAAAGTAGCCGTGGTACTTTTTTACGTTGACGGTGAGTATGAAGTGAAAGGAAAAAAACGCTCACGCTGATCTGTAGTTGTTCTCTGGTATCTAAGATTGTGAGCTGCGCCTAAATAACCAGACCACAGCGTCAGTGATGTACACTTGTCTTGATATTGTTTTTATTTTTTGTAATTTCGCTGAATAACGCTTTGCATGAAGAATACAATGCAAAAATTGTATCTCAGAAATGGCGCACAATTGTAAGCTAGCAGCGTAACCGTTCTTGATAAAAGTATACAGATCATTTCACGATTACGTTTTGTATCTGTGCCGGTTGCAATATGGCTGGCTAATCACGTTCATTTTTCGACGTCGCTATTCTATTCATGAAACCGTCCTCAAACTTTCTTCCATCCATTTACGGCTTTCGCAACGCTTAGTGAGCTGGTTAGTGTTGCGATTCAACTCGGACATCCAGCTTTTGTTATAATTGGTTAGGTTAAATTGTTATTATCTCTATATACCGCAAGAAATCTCCCTACATTTTTCGCAAGACTGGCAAAAAATGTACGACTATAAGGCGTAATATAATGACACAGTGTGCATGGCTATATATTGATAGACTGTACGCTGATGTGAAGCAGTGGTTTCGGGATACCGGAAAGATTGAGCTTTACGCCAAAAAAAAAAAACGACGAAGGACCTCCTGAAGTTTGTGCGATCGACCCACCTCGTCGAACGTTTGTGTTTTAGTGTGTTTGTGTGTTTTCGCTTCCACCCCGCTCTGTTTCTCCCATTCCCTTTTCCTTACTTTTCTGTCTCCATTTTGCCCTTCCCCAGTGCAGGATAGCAAACCAGACACTTGATTTCCAGTTAACTTTCTTGCCTTTCTTCATACCATTTCTCTCTCTCTCTCTCCCCCTCTATGGTGCTGCTTGGCTGCTGATGAGAAGGTCGTTGGTTCGGTCTCCGTCACGTCAGTGCCGTTTTGGTTGAGCCTAAACGTCAGAGGCCCGTATACTGAGCGAGCTAAAACACCAATTCGTTGAAATTTCGGCAGCCCTCCATGACGGCATCTCTCGTAATCATGCCGTGCTTTTCGAACGTAAAACTCCTCGTATTGTTATTAATATACAGAGGCTGTCAAAAGGCGTGCAAGAAACAGCTCTGTCGGATCGCGCTCTGCGCTCACGTTTTTTTTTCTTCTTTCGCGGGCAAAACCACGAGATGAGGAGCACGTCGAAGGGGGTATGGCTTAATGAGCGCCGACAACGGCGGGCGTCCGCGAAACGCCGTTAACTTCCACTCTTCGACGAACGAGCGAGGGATGTAAAGAAGTGGTCGGCATTCGAAAAAAAAAGCCTCGCAATCTGGTTAATACCGAACCCTTACGCCACGCTCGAAAAACGACCGCGTAGGAGTTGCCGAGTACCAAGACGAGAAGCTCGCTGACGCTGACGTTAAAACGAAAGAAAATCAAGAAAAAAGTGTACAAAGTGGGCGACTAGTAGGGGAATGAATGGATTGGTGAGGGAGCACAGCTTGGATTCGCCGACCTTCTGCGAACTTCCATATAGCGGAGAGCAAAAAGAGACCAAGTGGTAGAGAAGGGTAGAGAATGGGAAGGTACCGAACTTCCAAAAGATATTTAGGGGTGGGAACAGGAGGGGAAGAACGTCATTAGGAAGCGAACTGCATCTCTACTCTTTGATAGTGCCGTGCTCCTAGCCCGCGCTCTCAAGAGAGGCCCGTAGCGCGCTGCTTCTCGCATAAGTGCCGATGTTGGAGAGGCGGCGGACGTGGAGGCGGTCTACTCGACTACCCGAACACGTCCTCGAGTTACGACCGCAGCCGGCGACCAACTCGAGCACCTCGAGCTTCCGCGGAGTGATCGGATATAGGCTGCTCCACTGTTTGGTATAGACGAGCGTAAACCAATAACATTCACCACCGCTAAACTGCCGGCGGTGGTGCGGATTTAAAAGCGTACCCTTCCACCGGCGGTAAAAACCAAGCCATCCACGGTGGCTCCTTTCGGGGGCTCTAGAAAACATCAACCACAAAAAAAATATTGAGCCCGGTCACTAGCTTATATTGCCGAAATACACCGGTAATAACGCCGACTAGCGCTTGGGACGGAGCGTCGTTTCGCCTGACGATAGGGCAACCACAGAAACGCGTCCGGGCTGCCTTTTTGGCTGTGGAGAAAGCCACGAACAGCTGACTGACTGTTCGGGGATAATGTTAGCGCACCTGATGACGCCGCTTCACGTGCTGACGCTGTTTCTGCGGATGCGTTATTTGAGGGGAAGTCGGCGGTAAGTTAGTATACGAGTGTTGAGATTCTAGCGGCACCACTGGACGAGGAGTTATATTAAGTATTTGTTACGGCACGGAATGCCACAAGTGAGTAGCCGGGACAGTGTATTCAAGTCGGAGTTTGAAGACCGAGGTGCCTAAAGCGTGTGAGGAGAACGCGTACTATTATGCCACACATTTTCTTTCTTCCTCTATCTATCTATCTATCTATCTATCTATCTATCTATCTATCTATCTATCTATCTATCTATCTATCTATCTATCTATCTATCTATCTATCTATCTATCTATCTATCTATCTATCTATCTATCTATCTATCTATCTATCTATCTATCTATCTATCTATCTATCTATCTATCTATCTATCTATCTATCTATCTATCTATCTATCTATCTATCTATCTATCTATCTATCTATCTATCTATCTATCTATCTATCTATCTATCTATCTATCTATCTATCTATCTATCTATCTATCTATCTATCTATCTATCTATCTATCTATCTATCTATCTATCTATCTATCTATCTATCTATCTATCTGTCTGTCTGTCTGTCTGTCTGTCTGTCTGTCTGTCTGTCTGTCTGTCTGTCTGTCTGTCTGTCTGTCTGTCTGTCTGTCTGTCTGTCTGTCTGTCTGTCTGTCTGTCTGTCTGTCTGTCTGTACTCTTTTTATTTTTCTTTCTTCCTTTCCTCTTTTTCTTTTTTCTTTCTTTCTTTCCTTCTTTTTTCTTCCCTTCTTTTCTCGTTTCTTTCTTTGTCTTTTTCTTTCTTTCTCTCTCTTGTTTACACATTTTTCTTTGCAAGAAAATAGCCACAGAAGACGTAGAAAATAAAAAAATTACGATGGAACCTGTCCATGCATGTTTGTCGTGGCCAGTGCGTACAATATAGTCGTTGTTAAACAGATACGACGGCGGCCTAACGACACTATGTCAGTGTTGTGAAAACGGGCCAAGCGTCTCAACCTGAGCCGTCGCTTGCATCGTGTGAAGTCACCCGTGCTCTGTAAAACGCATACAGGATTTGAGCGCACCCGCGTCTGTATTTCTTCTGGCAAACTATGCGCTGGTGAGGCTGTCGCTAAAGCTTCGTAGGTCTTCAATGAGATGCTAAAGCTTTGTGCTTTGTTAATACGTATTGCTATCGCAACACGCTATACAATAAAGTAAATTAGTTCGTGCTTTCTGTTTATGGCAACACGAAAGTTGCTATTCGAAGTGGTTTAGAAGCTTACGATTGGTCGGTCCAGATCACTAAAGCCGGTTCTCAGTGGGGAGTAGAGCAGTGGAGGAGGGTATCGAGTGTCTATCGTACATCCTTTTGGCGCAATTATTCTAGTGTCAACGCCCGCAGAGCAAGTCCATTCATAGCCTCGCTAGCTCGAACTGTAGCCCTCTCATATGCGACGCGGGAGTGATTAACTTCGATTTGTTTCGCTAAATCTGAAACGAAGGTACTGGTGGGCGATATAGAAATGGTTAACATCGACGGAGCTATTAAATAAGGAAAGATGAAGGAAGCGGGGAGGATGAGTTGGCTGTCAGTTGATTTTCTGCTTCCATACGCTGTACTTATAGGAGCGGCGAGATAGAATAATCTGTGAGGATACGATAAAGCCGGGTAATCTCGCTGATCTCGACAAATATCTACCTCTCGGCTGAGTGGAAACTGGGCCGGCGGCAAATAGTGAGCGCTCCTCGTCGCACAAGCCAATCACCATTGGCTAGCGGAGCAGATCAAGAGCGCTGCGGATTTAGAGCCTCCCCTCATCCACGGATGTACGTCGATATATAAGCGTGGGAAGCATTAAGACTGACGAAGCTGAAGCATCGTTGAGCCCACACAACGAAGCAAACGAAAAGACGGCAAGATTGAGCTATCGGTTAGAAAAAGATTATGCGAACGCGAGGCTACTTTATCGCCCAACGGTCGAGTTGAACTGTTTTTCTTTGTTTTTATTTTGACGTTGTTTGTTCCTATTTTAACTTTTAGTTTAACGTTCGCTCGTGGTCAGGAAGAGCGTATAAGCAGATTTTCGGAGATCGGTTCATGATTCGCTGTGTTTTCATTGTTGGAGAGGGATTAAAAAAAGATAGACAGATTGGGAGAGGCTTTATAGAGACTTCTCGGCATAATAATTGCATATGGCCAAGTACCGGTGTTGTTGCGTAATGCCACCTCCGGCAAAGATATCCATCGATTTTTGCGAGCTCAAGGAATCAACGATAAGGAAGACTTGAAAGGCGGAGAAATTACTATATAAGAATATTTTTCAACAAGCTCGTATATTCTTTTTTTTTTGCTTTCGTGAGTTTTTTTATTTCTGTGCAAAATGAAGGGGACTGCCGAACGATGTGCTTCAGATAAACAGTTCTATAAATATACAAAAATACGTTTTCTATGAACCAGACAAAGGGAGTGAAGCCTTTTTTACAGGGTTATTCAAAGGATGCAGTGAATTATTTAGACTAGTGCTCTAAAACTTAATATCGCTAATTTCACCAGTATAGGTTCAGGTTCAATTGCACCAGTATAAGTGCAAAAGTAAATCAATAGTAGAAGCTTCGTTTTTCTATTTTCCTACGAAGTCTCGGTAAATGTGTCACTCAATTCAAAGTGAGTGACGTCTTCATTGAAAAGACGTCACTCACTTTGAAATGAAACTTGTGTGTGTGTGTGTGTGTGTGTGTGTGTGTGTGTGTGTGTGTGTGTGTGTGTGTGTGTGTTCCGCCAATGCTGGCTGAACGAAATTTTTAGTAACCGGTATGTTGTTTCCTTCTCTTGTTTCCTCATTAGGCAATACACTCTATGTTTGCCAATGAGTAGGCTCAGACATCGTTGAAATCTGTGACGTCACGGTGAGACTGCTACGGGCATTCAAACATGGCGTCGCTACACCCCACCCCGTCTTTTTTCTGTGCGCTTTTTTTCGCTTACAAAACGTCTTCTTGCTGGAAGCATGGTGATTTCGGTATTGTAATATAGTAATTTACTAAAACGAGAAAAATTGATTTTTTCTTTTGCATCCCTCCTTGTGCACCGCTATAAGATATTACAACGAGTGATCAAGTGTGAGGGAGCAAGAGTACTTTCTTACGCTTGCTGCAAAGCCATTTATTTGACTACCACTTTGTTTGTTCATCCGGAAGCAGTAACGCCATCATGCGTTGCCACATAAGCACGAGTAAATGAGCGGAATAACGGATGTCGTTGAGGACGCATGCGAGAACGAAGCGCGAATGATCTGAAGGGAGCATTAAAAGGGGGCACCTAGACACAAATTTTGACCACCAAGGGCAAGAACTCCTTGTAAGAAGCGGGACGTAAGACCCAGCAAGTCCAGCAATGAGCTGTTTCCTGATACCGTCTTTGTTATGGAGTAGCTAGCGCTCGTGAGGAAGCTGAAAAGAAGTAGAACGATTCCAGAGGCGCTAGCAATAAGACACAAGATCTGTGTTGTCGCATGTCATCGCCATTTATAGACGTACGTATATCCCACAACTAGCCAGGCGTACCCCTTCCCCCTCCCTCCCCTTCGTTCTCTTTCTCAGAGTGTCTCGGACGGGCCATATAGAGGTGTCGTCACGGAAACCGTACAAACGACAGGCCGTAAGGTTGTGATGGTCATGGCGATAAGGTGGCCGATATCGGAATAACTTACCTCCCCTCCCCTACCAGATCTGTATTAGTGCTCCTAAATCCGTCGTTCTCGTCCCGCTGCCCGTAATGACACAAGGACTTGGCGCGGCTGCACTCGGGGAACGGGCGAATAAAAGACGTATGGTCTCAGAGAGAGTGAGTAGAGCAGCGGGCAGATAGGAGGCCAGGATATCCAACGACGTCACCCGAAAGTTTCCTCTCGGCGCCCAACGTCGTCGGCGCTGAGTGACAAACGAGGAGAAGGCGCGATAACGAGATAGAGCAACGTCCAAAGGGCCGGCGCGCGGCGTCGGAGGGTCCGGGGCCAATAATAGGCGCGAGCAGCGGCACGGTTGGCAGCGCCGTATCGGCAGGAACCAAGACCGAGCGAAACTTGCTGGCGAAACAAGAACACAACGGGCGTGGCGGTGGATGAGATCGAAGGCAAAGTGGAAGGTGCTGGACGGGTCTCCGCTGGAAGCTCAAGATGCCGGTCGAGAGATCGAAGAGAAGAGGGGGGGTTGCCGCGGCCGTGGACATGTTTTATCGACACGAGCTCGCAGAGTCGTAAAAGAACGGGCCGACCCGGCCCGGGCTTGCTGGCCGAAGCGCTTTTTTTTTTTGTCTTCCCGGAGGAGTGGAAGCAAAAGAAAGATGGGGGCTCGGCCGTCAGCCCCCTTCGAGTCTGGCCTTCGGTCCGATGGTGGCGTCAGCGATGTCGGGCGATGGCTCCGAATTCCAGAACAGGCCTCCCGGCCGTCGGCCAGCTTCGTTTACGACCAACGAGAGCCACCCTTCCTCCCAGGCTACGGTTGAGCTGCGCCTCAGTGAGTCGCCGCTGCTTCGGCTGCTGGCAGCGTTTTGTACCCGTAAATGCGTGCAGGCTTTTGGACTCGATGGACCTCGCATGATGTGAACCAGGGACGGAAGTCGCGCGATTCTCGCTGCGTGTGAACTGCCTCTAATTTGCCAGCCTTGGCTCGACTCATCACAGTGGGTGCGCTTTTCCGACGTTCGCAATCGTAAGTGGTTGTAGCAGCAAAATAGAGTTCTCACAGATCATTAGTTCCCACTCTCCGTCATCCCGTAGCGTTTAAGCTCGATAAAAAGGAAGTAAGGGTTCAGCGTGATTTCGCCAAGTGAAGCAATGCAAGGGCAAGCAGTTTCAATTTCTTATAAATGCAGTACGAATGGGCCTTCAGCTGTCATGGCAGGCACAATACGCCTTGATGTTTGCGTCCCCGGAACAACTTTTAAGCTTAAAGTTTGCTGCGTTGTAATCATTCTCAGCCACTTTGATCGACATTATTGTCACGTGGACCGAGACTAACTGTCACAAATGCTTTTACTCTGTGCCTATTTTTTGTACTTTTCTTCCGCAGACATCTCGGCGTTTGCAAGAGTGTGTTACAAAAAAGAAAACAAATTCTCCACAGACACCACTTGCATGATCTTGGGCAACATGATAGCTCTGTTTTGTGATTCTTTCATATAACGTATATTTCACTCTAGAGGTACACGCCTTCAAATACGAGCCTATACCCGCAATTCTTGCACGCTGTTATGCAACCTCTCTAGGAAAGCCCGTGGAATACAAATAAATTGGGAGCAACCTCCATCCAGAGAATTCATTTAGGTAGCATGCCTTTTATAATTCACTGCACATAAAGCTGCAGGTTTCTCATATTGTTAGGAGTGCGGTGTGCGGTAGGCTCGCATAATGCGTAGGGTTTATTGCCACAAGGCGGGATCGTTAGCCTTTCGGAACACTGCACGCTATTAAACGTGCGCGCTCCACTGCCCCGAATCCAAGGATCATCTGCACTCGAAGCGCGCTATAAAGCACCGAGTACGAAACGACCGGAGGCGAAAGGGTTCCGAGACACGGAGGCGCAAGTAAAAAATATACATGCTCAAGGCTTTAGACATAGATTGAAACAAAGCGAGCAAAAAAAAAAAAAGAGAGTGGAGAAAGCTGCCAAAGTCGGTGGTTGGTTCCGCCGGCGAGGCGACGGTCACTTGATGTCTCGCACGGGAAGGAAGCAGAGGGCGGAGCTGTAAGCTGAAGAGACGGACGTCGAAAGAACTTCCGGCCAGATACCGGACGTTGTCAAGGGTCTTTCCCTAGGTGCGTGTGCAGGAGAGAAGTGGTTACCGCTTTTGGAACGGGAGTTTCGGGCGACCACTTCAGACGGGTACAGTTAAAGAGAAGTGGTGAAAGCGAGGCAGGAGCTTTAACAGGCTGCATCCGATTCGCTACCTTTCGTTTGGGAAGAGGAAAGGAAGTTCATAATTGAGGAGGAGGAGGAGGAGGAGGAGGAGGAGGAGGAGGAGGAGGAGGAGGAGGAGGAGAGAAGTTCGTAGTTTGCGCACAGAGAATCGCTTCTACTGATTTCTGCACATGAAGCCAGTTCCATTGGAGTTATCATTGAGGACTTCCGCGATTATCATGAAGCCCGGAAGCTGCCGCCGTATTCGAGGTACACCTTTCGCGGTCTAAATAGCTCAACGGAAAAATGTAGCGTGATGAGAGTGCAGAGAATAGCTTTGTAGCAGTCGTAACCATGCAGATCCCCACATGGAGATCCAGGCACTGTACGGGCGGTGCGAGTGGATTCCTTGATATATCCATCTATTAGACACAACGGTTTCCAAAGTTCGCAAACCTTGAGAAATTTGTTGCAGTAGTTTTGCCAATAAATTATGGTAATTTGTACATGAAATCGCAGTTTGTTTAACCTAAATTTAGGGCTGCCAACATCAGGAGTCAAGTTCGCACCAATTTTGTTCTTAGCAGGCTCGTTTTGCAATTGGCCTGTGGGCTTTGTCAGAACATACCTAGCTTTAGGGTTGATTGGAATGTTCTCTTTCCAACAAATGTATTTGATGTCTTTATTTTTTAAATGTCAATTTAGGTTCAAGTGTATAATAAGGAAGGCGGAGTGGTAAGGTTATCAACAATGAATACAACAAAAACGTGTAAGCACAAAAGAAAAATAAAGAAAATCTTGCTAATAGGTGGCATTTGCTCCCCCCCCCCTCCGTGCGTCAGCACACTGAAAGAATTTTACAATGCCCAAAAAATAGCATTTCCTTTTTGTACTCTCTCCTCCCGCTTAGTTAGACCTCAAACATTGATGTTCTTTAAGGGCTGAACCAGTAAAATCAAAAGAAAGGTAATTCAAATCAGCGTTTTTTTCTCTCTCTGATAATATTGTACAACGACAGCCTTTTCCCGTTTATGCCCAGCCGTAGCTTTTTTGCTTGCGATTCGTGGGGAAAGACGTTGTAGAGCTTTTATAGGCGTTCTTTTCATTATTAAGGAAGTTTGCGTAAGAAAAAAAAAGTAATGAAGCTGAGTGCTTGGAGCAAGTCTGTGATGCTATTTTAACGATTTATTTTTCATGTGCATCACTTCTCACAGAGTGCGCAAGCGCAAGAGGCTTGAGTAAAGCGGATGTTTAGTTTGACCAAGAAAAGTGATAAAAGGAGGGGGGAGGGAGATAGACTGAAAAGGGATAAAACAATGTGTATCGGGATCGGATTAACAGGACTAATGGAATCGACTGAATGGAATGAAATCAGTGGAATGAACGGGGATGAGATATAATGAAATGAAATTAACTAACCAATGGAAAAAAATGGAATGTGATGGAGCGTATGAAGCGTGTGCGAACGAAAAGGGACCAATGAAATGAGCTGAATGGAGTTTAGCTGAGTAAATGGAGTAGAATGGGATGAAACAAAATAAGTGAAATGAACATTTATGACACGGAGTATGATGTCAAGAAATAGTACAGAGCGAGCTTAAGTGAACGGGATGAATGACATAGAAGGAATCTAATGAATTGAATAGAATTGAATGAAACGAAAGGAGTGTATTGAAATGAAAAGAAAATGAGGGGCGTTATAGATTGATACGCGGACGTGAATGCGTTTCACTCATTGGGGTGAAACGAACCCCTTAAACGGAATAAACCGTGGCAAAGATGGTCTTACGACAATTGTAAATTTGAAAATTTTAGCTAAATACAGCCATTTTTTTTCAGGCGCTCTTATATTTCAGCGCATTCTATCATTTGCGAGAAAAATAATCTAGTGCGCAGTTTACGCCTGTTGCGTCGCTCGCAAAAGGAGTCAATAAACATGACTGACGCCTTTCAAGCGGGTCAAGCTTACACGGGCAGTCTGACGTCAGCCCCGCCCCGGTAATCCAGTGGCTAAGGTACTCGGCTGCTGATCCGCAGGTATACATATAGCGGGATCAAACCATGGCTGTGGCGGCTGCATTTTCGATGGAGGCGAAAATGCTGTACAGGCCCGTGTGCACAGATTTGGGCGCTCGTTACAGAACCCCGGGTGGTCGAAATTTCTGGAGCCCTTTACTACGGCGTCTCTCATAATCACAGGGTGGTTTTGGGACGTTAAAGCACACATGTGAATCAATCAGTTTGACGTTGGACAGTACAAAAAATAAAGAGGGCGCTTTGACGAAACCTCCACCAATCTTACGTTCAAACACGGGGCGAGCTGCGCCATCGTTTCTGCGCCTATGCATCGGCTGCTGACACGCAGGTCGCGGGTTCGAATCCCGGCTGCGGCGGCTGCATTTCCGATGGAGCGGGAAATGATGAAGGCCCGTGTGCTCAGATTTGGGTGCACGTTAAAGAACCCCAGGTGGTCGAAATTTCCGGAGCCCTCCACTACGGCGCCTCTCATAATCATATGGAGGTTTTGGGACGTCCAACCCCACAAATCAACCAATCATCACTCAATCAATCAGCGCCTATGCAATTAAATGTGACGCGAACAGCGTGTTCCTTGCAACGTTCCCATCAAGACAACGTGCTTCACGTTGATATAGGAAGTAAGGAAAAAGTAAGTCAGAAGGAAGAAGAAAAACAATAAAAAAACTCTTTCAATACTGTCAAGATGGAAACCAGTGACGCTGTTACTATGGTGGGTCTAATCAATAGTTAATATCGCAATAACTAATATACATAGTATCATTATTCACTTTATTAAGCGAATACAGAGACATACATTCAGAGATCCTGGTGTGTTTTTTGCGCATGATGCACATTATCGAGAGTTGTCAATGACAGCAACAATATGAAATACTGTACGGAATGGCTATACTTAGGAAATCCCGTTGTTGCGAAAATAGAAAAAAAAAGGCACTGCGTTCGCTTGTTATGTAAGTGGTCCTGTTCTTTAAAGCATAATTGTTCGTGGCATTCTGCCGTGTTAGCAAAATCGTTCATCTTTTGTGCTTACGTTTACGCCATGTGTGTTTTTTTTCTTGCCGACTGGATTAGTCGAGTTAATCGTTTAGCCGGCAAGTAACATTTTTACGCGTCTTTTGTCCGTGAACGTGATCCTACAGAACCTGAACGTGTTGCTCAAAAAAAAAAAAAAACGGAAAGAAAGGTAGGAGAATATCTTGGTACGTACAGGGGCGCTCCAATTCGAACAACGGAGTGCGATGATTGCCCTTGAGGCTCTCCTGTTCAAACAAAAGAGTGTGATAATTGCCCTTCGACTGGCGATGGCAGACCTCGCACCGTTGACATATGAGCTTGTGAGCCGCTGTTTAATGGCAGCGCGCGTCAATTCATAGCGCATGGCCACCGCACCCAAGCGAAGTCACGGTACACATGCAAACAGCAAGATAAATAAAAGAAATAATAAAGAAAGACAAGTCAACGTGTAACAAAAGTCAGCGTGAAGACTCAAGTGCCACGTTAGGCAACTGTGGTCCGTTGTTTATCTTTCCTGAATTTCGTTCTTACCTAGGTGCTCTGACTTCATTTTAAAACAACTCTCACCTGATTTAGACGGCCGAATAAAAAGCATGCGCGCAAAATAAAAGACACAACACTCAGCAGCGCTACAGGGAAGAAAGGAGTTCGATCGATACACGGGACCCGAAATTTGCATAATGATGGCTAGGATGGCGCTTGCGAAAGATAGTCTGCTCTCTCTATTGTCGTTTCTAGAGATCGTCCTCTTTGGCACGAGGATAGAGGCGGAGAAGAGACGGGAAGGGAGTTCGTTGTAAATTCAATCCGAGCGGCTACACAATGACCTGTTCATCGTCGTCCTCGAAGGAGGCGCGCGTAGAATGGTGTCGGCTGTGTGAAGCTGAGTCGACGGCGTGCCGTGTTTGTGAGACGGCGAAAGTGGTCCACGTGAGTATAAGCAGAGTTTACCACAGGGAGATTGAAAGTGAACTTTAAAACTGCGCACGGTGTGAGGAGATTGCCACATTCTCTGAAGAGATCCGCAAGCGGGGGTAGAAGGAAATGAAAAGAGATGATTCAAAAGTGGAGAGCGAGAGAGGAAGTGGCTCCTTACTGAACGAACGCGTTTCTAGGTAGTGCAATTAGTAGGCCCGCCGCCGTGGTCTAGTGATTGTGGTGCTTGAATACTGACCTCAAAGTTCGCGCGAGATCGAGTCCCGACCGAGGTTGGCCACATTTTGATGAAAGTCAAATGCTAGAGTCGTGTTTGCGTTGATTTGGCTCCACGTTAAAGAATTTGAGGTGGTCGGGATTTTCAGAGTCATCCACAGCGTTTCTCACATTCATAATTATACAAAGAGAATCTTACTGACTAGTAAACACTACATAGCTACGATCTGCAGCCGTTATTTCATAATCTAGCTCTTTGTCTTCCCCATTATACGGCGGCGTTCCTTGCCACCGTTACAACATTGCGGTTTTGAGGCGTGACACCCCAAGTACGTTTACTGTTAAATTAAGTGTATATAATTTTAGCTTAGTTACTCGGAGTCGTGGCAACAAAAAATAATAATAATAAGGATGCTTCCTGCGCTATAGTGGGATTCAAACCTGCGTCGTCCCACAGCATGGGTACAGGTACTGCCAGGTGCAAGTTGTGTTGTGTTCACATTAGTTCTTCCTCGGTATTGTACACATTTAAACTATAAATAATGTGTTCCTTAATTTGTGGATTTAAATGAATTCGAAATTGAGCATGCCCTGCTCACGTTCATCTGTTGGAATCGAGCTTCATATTAATGGCTCAGCATCAGAAAAAATATAAGAAAGTACTTATGTGCTATACAGACATAAAAAAGAACAGGAAATGCCCTAGACATGAATTCCTGAATTATATATATATATATATATATATATATATATATATATATATATATATATATATATATATATATATATATATATATATATATATAGTCGAAAAAAGGAAGACGACAAACGTACGAAACGCAGTTTTTACTAACGTTTCGGCAGGTGGGCCTGCCTTCGTCGGAGTAAAAATTTTTTACTCCGACGAAGGCAGGCCCACCTGCCGAAACGTTAGTAAAAACTGCGTTTCGTACGTTTGTCGTCTTCCTTTTTTCGACTGCATTTCCTACCGGAACCATTGGATTTATCTCTCGCCTATATATATATATATATATATATATATAAGTGAAAAGAAGGCACGAGACCCAGGTAAAGAAAAAAATTTAATGCAAACCTAAGCCTAAGCCACACGCTTTCTGTGATTTTAGTGAGTGTCAGCTGGAAATTTTATTGTAACATTGCGTTGGCGAAAAGTCGGACTTACCTTTTGGTCTCGTCCATGTATATCGCATCAAATTAAGGGCGACGGCGCGAGTTCGTCTTCTATGCAAATTGGACTCCGACGCTAATGTGACGGACTTGTCGAGAAAATGTTCCAGGATGAGAATGTTCCGGCATCGAAATTATTCCTTTGCTGCCTCCGGGCTTCTTTGACGGCGGACGGCTCGACGCGATGAGACAGAAAAAGCATTCCGACCTTTCTTTGATGTACTGGCGTACAGCGCTATACGAAGTCACGGCTCATGCCATTAAGAAGACGCTGCTTGCGTGCTTCTCTTGTTTCACCGTATTAGAAAGTCGTTTGATGTGCACATCCTTCTCTTTTACGTCGTTACCTTTGTTCCGACTTTTTCGTACCTACTACGTGAAGTCACTTAGCAGCGTATGACAGTGCCAAAAAATGGGGATGTCCTCGGGCATAACTCTCTGTCCGTGCATACATTTGCGTTTGTCTTTATGAACCGCCGAAATGGGGGGGATGGGTGTATAGTGGTTGTAGTGCTCGAGTGCTGATCAGCAGGACGCGGGATTGAATCCCGCTCGTAGTGGCCGCATATAGATTGGGTTGAAATGCCAGAAGCACATGCACCTATACTTAGGGGAACGCCAAACAACCTCAGGCAATCGAACCTGACGGAGTGTCCCAACTACGGCATTCCTCTATATCATGTAGTTCTTTTTCCCGGCCGCTAACCCTAAATAAGATTACGTGTTCGAACCCGGCCATGACAACTGGCTTTCGATAGAGCCGAAATTCTACTGCCCCGTGTACCGTGCCACATCAGTTCGCCTTAAGCAACACCAGGTGGTCAAAACTTCCGGAGCCCTTCGCTATAGGGGCTGCCTCATATTTATAGTGTGGCTTCCGTACGTAGAGCGGTGTGTATTTCTGTTTTTATAAACTTACGTATTAGAGATCGGGAGAGGTTTATTTGCAGAAAAGTCAGCCTGAGCGATAGTATGTTCAAGGGCCAGTAAACAGGCTCCGAAACGCGAAGGATAAGCTCGCGCATTTTTCCTGCGCGTGACAAACCTCCTTCAATGCGCAGTGACGTCAGCTCGGCGATCGTCGACGTGACGTGGCACGCAGCTCGTCGATTGGTCTAAACCAGGTATCAATAAAGAGTAACTTAGTCAACGTCGCCGGTCACCGAGTTGAAGTCACCACGTGTGGAAGAAGGTTGGTGAGGCGTACGAAAGATGCGCGAGCTTTTCCTGCTCGTTCCGGAACCTGTTGACTGGCCCTTTCAAGCCTGCTATTGTACACTATGGGAAGAAAAAGGGAAGAAAATAGAGTGATGGATGGCGATGTTAAGTTAGAGAGGTGAAGTATGTACAGTCCCCTAAAGTTTGCGCAGTCATGCATTCAGTCCCGTGGCTTTTGAGAAGGCTATGACCACTCTTACGATCGAAGTTGCACTGTTGGTGACTGGTCAAAATCTTAACAGATTCTTGCAAGTCATATACCCAATATGAAATCGTTCATCAATAAAAACCACTTCTTGGTGTTCACGTGGGTGAGCTTGTTACGTGAAAAAATAAGTTGGATCTATTTCTGGCACGTGACAGTCAACATAACTTGGACCTATGTTACTACAAACGGCGATATGTACCTCAAGTTTAAGTGTTTTCTACCCCAATCGCCACATATTTGAGTCGTGGTTCTCAGCGGGAGTCTTCGGATCCATTTTGACAACCTGGGACCGTTTAGCGTGCGCCTAAATCTTGGTACAATGCCTTACTCTTGCATTTAGTTCACAACAAAAAGCGAGCACTGTGGCCGGAAAAATTGAACTCGCTGCCTGGAGCTGAGCTGTGCAACACGTAAGCCGCCGAGCTGCCACGACCTGAGGCGGTTTCCCCTCTTTGACTTTTAGCAATCGGTGGCTCACAAACTCAGCATTGCTCATTTGTTCCCCTAGGCTTTCTACCCCTGGAAGGGCATAGAGGCGTTCCTGTGCAATCATACTGAACCAGACACTGCAATATTTGACACAATAGGTCTAACAGTAGTGCATTACGCCATTCAGAACCTTGGATAACGAATAATACGCTTATTTGTGCAATGTGCCCAAAATCAGTCGAGTCTTCACTAATGAGCTAGAAGTGGTTGAAATTGCGCCGGACAAGCAGCGTTCCGATATGAATATAAGAATCTACAAGAATAGATAATAAATACACATGGAACATCGCAGCGACGGCACAATCGCACCTGGGGTGTCCATACAATTGCTATCGCAGTGAGAAAGACAGGTAAATACCTGGAGCCAAAAACTTCACGCCTGACTACTTTTGTGTTTATCACACGGAGGAGTCATGTTCTTTGAGTACCAAATTACGCAGCGCTTTTATTTTTCCGACGGTTCTTTATCGCGCAAGTATCAATTATATGCGTCCAGTGAAGCGGAATAACTAAGTATCAAACAAGGCTGATCGTCTCTCTTTTATGCTTGTGAACGTGTCCTCTGTCCATCAGAAATCAGCGAACGAAAAAAAAGGGGACGTACTTATGTCCGCCACAGCGATGCATTGCGCGAATCCCGAATCGCGATTCCTCACTCCAGAGCACAGACATGCAGTTAAAGAGACAGAAAGTTGCGGGGTTTTCTTTCCACAGGCAGTTCGGAACGCTGGACTCTGTATAAAACTTCCTTTTGGTGGTGGCGTCGATCGCACCCGCGCCGCGCAGTTGTAGTAATGAAACCCTGATTTGATCAGTCTCTCCAATCGGTGTTGGTCGTAGCACGTCTCTATAGTGTCCGCCTTAACAGATGTGTGTGTGTGTGTGTATGTGTGTGTGCGTGTGTGTATGCGCGCGTTCGTGTGTGTTCGTGAATTATGATATCGCATCTCTCTTGTATTGGTCAAGATTTGTCATCGTGCCCTGCACATCACAAAAGATGCTTGCGCCTCGTTGTATTATTGCTAAGTGAACGCAATACTTGTCAAGTAGTGCTAGTTAATGCTAAGTTGTGAGCGACTCCTTATTTGCACTTCTATAGTTAGTACAAATGCGTAGTAATACTAAGAGTGTAACTTTTCGGTAAGCGTTACATATAGCACTCATGTAGCAGAACTTATCAAAGTCGTGCTTATAGTAAGATCATATATTAGGACTTACAATACCTACTATAGGTGCTCCTGTTCAGCTTGTCAGGCGGAAGTCCTTGCTAAGTACTTAGTAATTAACTATGTTCTTACACTCAACGTTTTTTTTTTGGTTAACGTGAACTCTCTAATGGACTGTTGGCGTTAACGAAAAAAATAACAGCATATCCACGAGTGAATGATGATTGGTGGGGTTAAGCGTCCGTCAGTCCGTCCGTGCTTTCATCCGCCCCTTCCTTCTTGTTTCAGCCCGTCAATGCGTCCATCCGTGCGTCCTTCCATGTGTCCGTCCATCTGTGTGACCGTCGGTGCATCCGTTCTTCCGTGCGTCTCTCCATGCGTCCGCCCGTACGTCCGTTCTTCCGTCTGTCCGTCCGTGTGCCTGTTTGTGCGGTCACCCCTCTGTCTGCCTCTACGTCCATCCGTGCGTCCACCCCTCTCTCTTTCTGTGCGTCCATGAATCTGTCCGTCTATCTAGTGAACACTCCAAGTATAGCCATCTCACATCTTTTTATCTTGTATTCATCATATACAAGTCCCGCCATCCAGCGGAGATTTCAAAGACCGCTCTTTCGATTACGTGTCACCGGTGGCTACATACACCATCGGAGGAGGGACAGACCCAAACTCTAAGGAGTTTGGCCCTTGAAAGAATTCACGCATATCCAAGAAGTGGATGCTGATGATGGAGCGAGGCTAGGTCTTAAGATCAGTAGAGTCTACATAGAAGTCGGCGACTAGTATAAAGGACGAACAGATGGATGGACGGACGCATGGATGCACGGACAGAAGGATGGACAGATGAACAGATGGTATAATTTCAAACCCCATGCATGCTCTGTAGACAGTTTTTGTACACAGATGTTCTGCATCTGCGCTTCAATTGTGCGCGACGTGCGAATAAATTGAAGCCCGATGGACGCCTTGAGATATCAAGAAGCTTCGCTCCAAAAAAAAAAAAAAAGAAGAAATGACTATGAGGCAGAGACGGGTCCCGTTTTGTGTGAAAAGATCGCTCGCATCAAGATCAAAACTAATTCATGCATACACGCAGGTATCTAACGTCCCAAATAACACAAACTAAAAAGAAAAAAAATGACGCCATCTCCACGACGTGAATGATGATGAAGGAGCTTGCTGCGGAGGTTAAATCTGGTAAACCGTGAATCATTCGTACGTTCACTCGACTATTTAATAAGCGCGTGCCCTATCAGGCGCAGCGAAGGTGTTAGGACGTTAAACCGCAGCAGTTATTATTATTATTATTATTATTATTATTATTATTATTATTATTATTATTATTATTATTATTATTATTATTATTATTATTATTATAACCAAGGTTCGTTGGCAGTGCCTTCACCCTACCTACTCCGCAAAAATTGGCAGATTCAACCGGAAGTCGCAAAAGCGTCCCGTGCCTTGGAACGGTGCCAACTATGGGCGTGCCAACGGACGCCGGTCGCGTCGGTTGCGTCGCGCGTCAGAGCTTCCGTTTTGCACGGGTATCGCTTGCCCAGCATGCCCTCTCATGCATAGTTTCCTAAATATACACTAGAGGGAACTCTGGCGCTAGTGTCCATGGGAGCTGCAACGCACGGCGCTTCAGCGACCATGGGAATGACGGGAAATACACACATTTGTCTAATCTTCGTACTTCTGGCCTGCTTTTGGCTCCGTGCGGGTTCGTGTGAATTGGAGCTGTTTTCTCACGAAACAAAAAGCAGCAAATGTTCAGCGGTTGCGCTTCACCACCTTATTCTTTTAGACTTACCTTTCCAAATCGGGTCACAAAGTTCAAAAGGGTTGAATCTTCCTGTCAAATCTAAACCGAAACACAACAATAAACGAAGCCTCTAATACGACTCACCGCCCGCAAGTACGAAACTAGGCAAATGTGTGTACTACCCATCATTCCCATGGTCGCTTAACGATCGCAGTGACAGAGTCTTCTCTAGCTAATTTTAGGAAGCTGTATGCTCTCATGCAAGAAGAGAGACACTCTGTTCCCGTCAATTCTTCCAGAGGGAGCATGGCTGCTACGGTTGGATGGACGGACAAGGCTGGGCCTTAAGGAGCAAGCTTCAAACGAAATACAGCGAGCGAAAGCCGGCCAGAAATATTCATCGCATGGGCAGAGGCTGATCGAAGCGTGGCTTATCTGTCACTGTAGCATAAACAGACATGTAGCATAAACTGACACGTTGTGGAGGGGCAAATCGAACAGACCGACGTGGCGATCGAAGCCGGGACTGGAAGGAGGGCGTCCGGAAAAAGCCGCCCGTCGTTCTCGACAGGTGCTTGGCTACAGTTCTTTGTCAAGTCCCCGAGAAAAGCTCACCCCAACCTCCCTCCCCATACACACGCTTTGCTTCTTTCCTTCCTGCTTCGCCACCTTCCCCGTCAATGCTTTCGGATATTATTTCTGTGTCCTGCTTTCTTCCACAGAGGCGCTCTTTACCTGTCGCAAGAACTTGGGACGCGTTTCTCCCCAGAAGGAAAACAAAAATAGAGTTGTCTCAGATTTGAAGTTCGCTCCATTTGATTTGTTGCCGTCTCACGCACCACCGGTGCGACTTCAATCAGTGGGCTCCACGCGCAATTTCTCTCTTTCAAGTCAAACTGAGAAAAAAAAAATAACGAGAAAGAAAAATGTGAAGTAAAAGGATGTGAGGCGGTTCCGATAATTGAAATCCAGAGGTCGACCGCGATCAAACTTTCGTTCGTGTACTTTCCATCCACCATCTGCGCACTCCGCGCCTAATTCAAAGGTTGCGTCTGTGATTCGAAAGAGTCGGATAGCAGGAAGGTTTGATAAACGGTAGGAAAGTGTCTCTCTCTCTCTCTCTCTCTCTCTGTGTGTGTGTGTGTGTGTGTGTGTGTGTGTGTGTGTGTGTGTGTGTGTGTGTGTGTGTGTGTGTGTGTGCGTGCGTGCGCTTGAATTGAAAGGAGGGGAGAATTCGAGCGGCAGGGAGAGTTCCTCGGTGCTCGTTAAAAATACTACGGCGCTTGCTCCTCGCGAATACATTCGCTACCGCTCCCTCTCCTACCTCCACCTGCCATGTTTAACGGGACGCATTGATGACGCTTTGTCGATTCCGTCGACTCCCTTCTTATCCTTTCTCTTCCTACATTGAGTTTTCTTACGCTGACTTGTTGAGTTACTGTTGGGGATGACGAGTGGTGAACGCAACGTTGTGTTGAAGTTTTTTTCATTTCTTTTCATCTCGTCTGTTCTTTCGGTGTATACGCTTCTCTCTCTCTCTCTCTCTCTCTCTCTCTCTCTCTCTCTCTCTCTCAAATGTTTCTCCAACGAGACGCTAGCGTTTGTGGAAATGACAGGCTGCTGACGATTGCAGCTGACGTCTCCACCAACGCAAGGAATTCAAGAGTTAAGCAGGTGCTGTCGTAATCAATAAAGATGGACAGAGATGTCTGCGTTTCGATATTTACACATTGGCGATTTGCAGAAGCTCCGTTGTATCTGCTATTCAGAAATTTTCATTCAATCTTCGGTAGCTCGCTGCATGAAGCTCACTTGTAATTTGAGCAGTGTCGAAATCGTCAGTTTTGCTGGCGAATAACCGCTTTTGTTCGTTTCTTCGAAAACGCGCGATTTTTGTTCGCCTGCTGCCTATTGTGCACTGCGTCATTCGTAAACACATTGATTGGAATGTTGCGCACCTTCAGGTTGATGCTGAACATGAATACTTACAGGTTGTCCTAGCCATCTGTAGCCAGAGTTGAAAAATATGCCTCCACACTCCAACTCGACGAGACCAAATGGCGGTTACTAACCACTGCATGGAATATGTCACACTTATTTTTGTTTTTCTTCCTAATCGCCTAATACATCTGTTTCAATTACCTAAGTTTTGAAGCAATAAATATGGGCGAAAACTTCTGGCGAGAAAGTTGTAGATGAGTTTGTAAAACGTCTGATTGAAAAGTTCCTAATTCTTTTATCTAACTGAGTATAGGTTTTTTCGCTTACTACATATGCCTGTACGTGGGTTGATCCCAGGCCTCCTTAACGTCCTGCGCAAAAATGGCGCACTTCCATCGCGACGGTTTATGACAGAGATGAGCAGACGCAGCGGTTATCGCTGGTTCTACCGCTAGCAAAATGTGCATCATCACACAGCCATCGCCGCTCTCCTGCCGAGGCAGCAAACTCGACAAAGGGATATGGTCAATTTCACTTGGAATATTACAGAGCATTGATAACGGCGCGCATAGGCGCGACTCAACGGTGGCCGTTAGGGCATTCCAAAAAGGCCGGGTAGCCTGGCATGTAGTAAAAAAACCGTATTGATTGATGTGTGTGGTTTAATCTCCCGAAACCGTTATATGAATATGCGAGACGCCGTCGTGGTGAGTTCCGGAGTTTTCGACCACCTGCGGTTCCTTAACGTGCACCCAAATCTGCGCACATGGGCTTACAGCATTTTGGTCTCCATCGAAAGTGCAGTTGGCGCAGCCGGGATTTGATCCCTTGACCTGCGCGTCAGCAGCCGAGTACCTTGGTGCAGCTGACTACCGAGTACCTAAGGCAGTGCAGTTGAAATTCTGAAAGGTGCCCAAAAACAGTGGCGACTCCACCACTTTGTATTTTCGTTCCCCGCCAACGTCGGGACAATCGAGGGGTTCCCCTTAACCTCAACGAGTCGGCCCACGAGGCTGCGCGGGGCGTTAACGACCGCGCTACCCTCGGATCAGACGACTTTGACCCGGACACAGGGACGCACCTAGCACTCACAATGAAACTGTTATATTCTTTTGTTTAGAGAGAAGAGTCTTCCCGTCGTCTCATTTCAAGCTAAGCAGGCCGCAGGTGGTCACGCCCTGACTTTGGCAAGCTTACCTATAACGAAATCCGGTGACCCCCAATAGTTTATATCCGCATATTTACCCAAATAGCTCTACTGCAGCCTGCAAGGCTGCTATTTTGTCTCATAGGCTCTGCGAGTGCAGGCCCCAATAGTTTATATCCGCATATTTACCCAAATAGCTCTACTGCAGCCTGCAAGGCTGCTATTTTGTCTCATAGGCTCTGCGAGTGCAGGCCGTTAGGCCCGCGGTTTCCCAAGGAAGAGTCAGACTTAAACCCTCGCCGTCCAGCGTGCCCGTGATCACGCCGTCAGGCTAGACCTGCTAGACCCGTCGTGGGATTAGCCAGCTAGGTGCGCGTTTTATCGCGTTATGCTGCCCCCATTAAAAGTTTACTCACTCACTCACTGACTCACTCACGTGGTATTTTGCCCATTTCGTGGGCGTGTAGTAAGAAGAAATACACTTAACATTAATTAGATATAAATTTAGTAACTGTTTATTTAAACATCTCAACAAACTAGTTTACGACTCTCTCATCATAACTTCTCGCCAAGAGTTATTGCTCCAAAGGTTAGGTAGTTGAATATGCCTAATGACGCAGCTAAAAGAAAACAAAACAAAACAATAGTGCGAGTCACTCCATGCAGTAGTCAGCAGAACGCAATTGATCGCGTCGGCATGCACAGCAAGTTTTAAACTCTGGCTTGATGTAACTGGGGCACCCCTGTATGTTTGCATTGTAAGCGGGTGCTCGCGACTGAATAACGGAAATTGCGCTCCTACGATTCAGCTTTTCGAAGGAAATTTCCTGCGCACGTGCGAGGTACACTTCCTCATCGATTGACTTGCAGGCGTTCGTCAACACCGGCGCTCCAGTGACTTTCGGTAGGCTGTGTGAAACTGTTTAGTGGGAACAGTCCTGGCGTAATCACATTGATTTTCACGTACACTTTGCTTGAATTGGCCGTTCAGTGTTCTTCCAAAAACGAGGCCTCACAGTTTACTACTGACAAAATCACCGGGACGACAACGACGGTGACAGAATTGATGATGTTGATAATGATGATGATGCTATACCTTCAGGAGACATCAAGGTGTGATGCAGAGAAACCCGGGATCTAGGATCAGAATGATGCCTTATTCAGCGACAAAAGGTAGAGCGTAAACAAGTATACTGAAGGAGGTAGCAGTGCTATAGAAACTATAAAGCAATCTGTTGTTCGTCCGTGAAACAAAAATATATTGCTGCGGCAATCAGCCTTCGTTTAATGGCTCGCAACAGTATTCTTATGGACGTAAAGAAAAAGACAAGTCCAGTACAAAAAATGAGGTAAGCAAAAATACAATATAATACTAGGTAGAGCGCTTGCAGAATCGGAAATACGTGAGGAAACCATGGCTTTGAATTCCGGCATCGTGAAAAAAAAGAAAGATGAATCAACGTGCAATGTTTTACAGCTCTTTTATTTTCTAGTACTGCACGAAACCTCAGTAAGCTTTCTTACTCCCCTCTTACTTATTCTCTCAAATCAGAGTATGTACTCAACAAAACTTTGCGCTTCTCTTCGCGATTGCTCGTGTCACCTTTTTGATACTGTAGTCGTACCTGTCTACACACTTGCGATATCACAAACAGGCGTACAGTCCTCGGTGATTGAAACTGGACATCCGTTAGTAACTTCGCGGGGTCAATTACGGGACATCTATTAGTATTGTCAAAGGAAAGTGACAGTATAGTGACTGCCATCAAGAGAGAGAGAGAGAGAGAGATAAATAGAGAGGAAAGGCAGGGAGGTTAACCAAGCTTGGCTCGGTTGGCTACCCTACACTTGGGGTGGGGGAAAAGGGGAATAATAGAACGGAAAGAGACAGAAAAGAAAAGGAGTAAGAAAAAGAAGCATAGCTGACTGCCATCAAGCACGTCACTGAGATTACCGCGTCATGTCGCTACGAATATGGCCTCTATAGTTAATGTGTTCTCTGGTGTAAGTGTTCACGTGAGAAAATACAATGGTACTACATCAAATAATGACGCTTGAAACGAAGTTATTACGTTCGTTGCTTAGCCATTAGGTATCGCGGTTGAATTCTTGAGCGCTGAACGTGTCTAAGGAGCCGTAACTTCAGGAAATTTCGATTCGCGATTTTGTTTGTATAACCCGATAAGGATCATCCTTTCTGCAACGCTGCTCATGTTAATCAATAAAGAACACCCACATTGCCCTTAAATAAATTGATGCGCCTTAAAGTCGGCATTCGTTCTACGCTTGCTTGGAAAACGGCGTTTTAACAAACACGAGTGTTTGCCCTCATGTGCTGAACGTCAAAAGAAAAAATAGAAACGATGGTGGTTCTCTCGAAGTCATCCGAGGCAGATTCGTCGTCGTCGCGTGGAAGTGGAGCGTAAAATGAACAGTGCTCGCATGCGTGCGCTCATGCGGAAACTTGCTTGGATATGCATTTTCTATTCCAACTACACAGAGACCTGCACGTTCCGAAGGCTTGAACAGAAAGAACAGAAGGCTCGGGACCATTTCATTCACTTATTTTTTGTTTCGTTTGGTTTTAAGCCGCATGCGGCAAATGAAAATTTTATGTCACGCGCGAAAGAATGCCAGTGGGACGGGATTTACGAGGCATGCAAAGTCGTGGGCGCACTTTTTTTTTTTTGAGAAGGCAACAACCTATGTGACTGCTTGTCAATAACGTAACGATGAATAACTCGATGTGTGTGTGTGTGTGTGTGTGTGTGTGTGTGTGTGTGTGTGTGTGTGTGCGCACACGCGCTCACGCGCAATAACTTCAACCCTCTCTCTTCCGTCCTCAGTCTTTCTCACTGCAGAACAGCCAACTGGCCTCAGCTATAGTTAACATTCCTGCATTTCCCATATGGCATCTCTCTATTTCTGTTCCTTCTCCTTTCTTATTTCGGCATTCGCTTTATAGCAGTGTCACGTGACAGACCAGGCTAACATCTCGGTAAATACCAATAATTTATGTATCTATGCATCGAGGTCGGCGCACATGATACCTCTGTCATAATAATTGCGCATATATTCGCGTCTTCCTGTGCTTTAGTCTATCGCGATAGGGCTAAAGAGCCAATTTCGCAAGAGTTTTGGTTTTGGCGTTAGTGTCGTTAGTTCTCAACGATAAGTAAGGGTTCTCTGCTCGCGAAAAATCGATGAAGACGCACACAAAGTAAAAAAATAAAAATATTTGGTTTAACTTAGAATTAAACCCATGTATTCTGCATAGCAAGCAGGTTGTCTGTAACAAAACCACGCAATAGATCGAGAATGGTTCGAAAAAAAAAGAAAACAATATATCAATGTCATGTATTGGAAGGGGTCTCCTTAACGCGTGTTATATTGCGTGGCTGAAGCGTATAATCGCGCCTGATGTCAAAATATGTGTATTGCGCACTCAGTGAGTGTTGTGAAAGCCCATCCCATAGAAAGCATTTCACTTAGTGAGTCATCATCATCGGCCTGCAGAAATACCACCAACAATGTGGCCGACTGTGTCAATTCGCGTGTTGCGTCACCGATGCGTAGCGGGCTGTTCGCTGATTCGCAGAAAGAACAATTGATTTGAACAGCAATAGCACACTTCGCAACAGCACTTGCTGTACGCATTCTAGTATAGTGTGAAACACCCATCGTAGGCGCACGGACGTTCGTTTCCTGGCGGTACAGTTGAAACTTGCGCATAGAATCAAAGCAAGGCCAGAAATTGAGAAGGCGATGCAGATGGGGCACGATTACGCTATCGCCTTCTCTTATTGAAGCCAAAGCTCACATTTTGATCAATTTTTTTTCTTTTGTATTTATATTGACTCTTACAGATGGAAATCATGTGATCGACACGATCGGGTGTATACGTGTCACATTTCTCGCTCAGCAAACAGTTATTACTGTGGTGCGCGGATTTAGCTGTTTCCTATGCATAATGTCAACATTGCCAGCCAAAAATGGCGGAGACTAAGCGCATTCGTAAGATGGTCGATAAAGGCACGGTTGCGTTCGCTTCGAGACATCGGATTCAACGATACATGGTGACTGTGCATTCAGTAGTGTTTGCGTGTGTTAGTCCCGTGAGGCATAATGCCATAACTACTTTGCAGGGCCTTCAGAAAGTCTACGTCACTTCAATTATCTATTTGTTTTCATACCTGCTCTTCTATTTTAAGTAGTAAAAAGATATATGCTCTCGTTAACTTCTACGTCTTTTTCTTTCTCGATCTTTCTTTATATATATCTCTCTTACGTCAACCTAACACTGGTTACAAATACCGAAAAGCAAATCGCGCACACAAATATTTTCACGGCACTCGAACGGGACAAACAATTAAAAAAAGGGAAGTGTCCTCCTGTTTCTTTTTTCCGCGACCGGTAAACACACACCTGTTTGTGCAAGCGCTCTCTCAGGTGTTTCGGCTGCGACCCTATCAGGCAGCTGTCACAAGACGTACGAGCCGCGACACGACGCCATTCCGACCCTGCACTGCGGGCTTATTTTTCTTGCCCTGCGCGTGCGATTCGGACGCCACGGGGACAGTTCGGGCGTGGCCCCACTTTCTTAAACGGAGCACCGTGCAGGATGTGCTCATTTTTCACGGACTCGGCTGCCTCGACCTCCGTGAGTGCGGCTGTTTCTATGCACCGAGCGTTGCATCTGTTTACCTGACACAGTCCTTCTGGCTGCGATTTTCATAGCATTCTCTTTCTCTCTCTTTCTGCACTCCAAGCCAATGGCATTTCTCTTTCCATCCTTTCTTTTTTACTTTGTTCGAAAGGGCAAAGGGCTTAGAGAGCAGGTTTGTTTTTTTTTATCCGTGTTTTCTGAAGGGTCGTAACATAGCTCGTAAGTGTAATTTTCCTTAAAAAAACGACTATTCTAGGAAAAGGCTAACTACCTGCCACAGTGGTCTAGCGTTTATCTTGCTTGACGGCTGTCCCGCAGGTCGTGAAATAAAGTGCCGGCCGCGTTTCATTCTATAGCCGAAATGCCCCAGGACCGTGAGTTTAGACTCAGACACACGTTAAATAACTCCGAGCGGTCTAAACTTCCGAAGTCCTCTGTGGTGTCTCTCATAACCATATCGCGTATTTAAAACATAAAACTTCAACAACTAGTACTATTGTTATTGTATTATTACCAAACGAGTAATGTGCGTTCGAAGCAATAGATGACGTGTTAAAGCATCAGCTGCCTGTGGCGTATACTGGAAACACTAGCTATCAGTAGCAAGCAGTAGTTAACACTTGTGAAGGTCCAGCAATAATTAGTCACCATTGGCCGTTTTTTGTGTTAGACGCTCTGTTGTCTGTAACGTCCTGCTCAGTTTGTGGACAGTTCCTAAGAGAGTTTTCTTCCGGTTTTTTTCTTGTGTTTTAATTTTACGGTCACGTAGGGTTTTAAATGAGAGCTTATAGAACTTGCTTTAGTTCAGTCATGTTGCCCTCTCTTTCTCTTTGTACTTTAGCCTTGAAAAAGATATATTTTGGGTAATCTCGCAATGATTCTTCTCGAACAATCGTTTACTTTCCAGATAATGCTTGAACACTACTCCGCCTATAACTCGAGTGTGATTGTTTGTCCACAGTTTTTTTCACAGACACACACACACAGAAAAAACGCCGTTTGTACTGGTCGATTTTCACGCAAAGAAAATTTGTGTAGCTAATCGTCGAACGTTTTTTTTATGCGGTCTGTTGGCGCCTGCCAGATTGCGCAGTCTTCTTTCCCCAAGGTTATGTCTTGCAGGTCTAGTAAATACTATACTGCGTAAATACACAGTCGCGGCATGGCCACCGCTACGAGAATAGACGCATCAAGCGAGTCGTCACCGTACTATACGCGCGCACGCACGCACGCCCAAACACACAGACACAAACAGAGACACACACACAGACACACACACAAACACAGACACAGAAACACACACACACACGCACGCGCGCGAGCGCACATGTAGGCACACAGCTAATCACCGTTCGTCACTCTATGTACTCTCCAATGTCACGAGAATTCGCTATTCGATTGCGTTGTGTTTTTTTTTCATGTGAAATGTACATATATACATCAAGAAATCTATATATCCATCAATAAGTATACGTATATGCATTAACAAGGTCGATATCCCTAGGTACACTTGCAGCAGTGCTCCTACAGTATAGGTAATATCCAAAATTTAAATATCCACGCTGAATCGATTTTTTAGACGGGCGCTAGTGCTTTGTAAGTACTGCTGTCTGGGTTTTTTTTTTTCGCCTACTGGGACAGCGCAAAAAACTTTTGAACATCGAGATTCCTTGCTGTTATTGTACGTTTTAAGCTTAACGTGTGTATCTGAGGCGTAGTTCGCACGATCGGCGATGTCCGGTCACATCTTTACATTTAGCGAAACAACATGACTCCGCAACATTTTTTCAAGTAGTCATACAATGGCTTCATTAACGTAACTTTTTGCTCCACGAATCGACAGCCGCAAGGATTACATTTGCTGAGCCGAAAATGATTACTTTACTTTTCGAATCGGCTTAGCGGAAGTCATAAAAGAATATTTCGGTTCCGAATGCTAGGGTCGACTCGCACAGCCATATAAATGACGAATAAACTGGCTCTTGCAACCCTTGGCCTAGAAATTAACCCGTGAAATAGCTGAGGCGTATTATAATAGAAACCATGGTGACGGATGCGTGAGCCAACCTTCGGTGGCCTTGGATGACAAAGAGTTTGCGCTTTTAGATAAGGATTAGCCATTTTATCATTGTACCTTATTTTTATCAGACCCTTCCCCAGAATATGTCACGTTGCTCACGTTTGCTGTGAAAAGGTTGCCTGTTGTATATATTATCACGTGTGCTGCAAAAAATAAAATTCAGTTGGTAGTCAGCGCTCATGTTGTCCTCGTTGCTTTCTTTGCGTCGCCTTTCGTTTCACGTTTCTTCTAGCACCTTCGTGCTCGCGCTGCAGCCCTTATTACTATAAATTCCAACCAACTAGCCCAAATAGCCGTTCTTCTTCCTTGGCCTTACATTCAGGAATTTTACTCAAAATAACCATCCCCTCATATCTCTGTAGCATTTCCCGTTGTTCGTAGTCAGACTTCACAAGACAAGGAGTTACAAAAAAAGACACAATTATTTTACTGCCAATACACACCTTCTGCATTCCTGATCCGCTTCATACTTTCAGATAACTGCGCGAAGCGTCGCGCTCGCTTCAACGACTAACCTCTGCCGTGCCCGAGAAAGATTGAAAACGTGCTCACCCGACCGACGATTACGTAAGCGCCGTTAAAAGTGCGCCCAAGTGCGTCAAGACGTTACACTGGTCGGAGTGGCAAGGCGGAGAAAAATGGTGGGCGACGAGAGACAGTATAACGCGTCAGAGGCGATACCGAGAAGAGCTCGCTCGTCTTCGTTTCTTTTTTTTTCTTTGTAGGAGTTCCTTCTCCCAGAAGATGCACTTTTCTTCACTCGGAGATGCACGGGAAGCATAATAAGATAAAAATATAAAAAATACACAAAAGATGGAAACGTCCGCGGGAAATCGCGAGCTCGCGCGCGCATATTCAGCGGGCGGAGACGAAGGAGAAGGCCACGATGACGTTCAACGGTCTTCGCAGGCAATGGGGAGAGCTACGGTCTCTGTCCATAAATCCCGCTTAACGGACGACGCGCCCCAGAGACTCCCCAACGTGCGCCGGGTCGGGACGGATGTGGAGAAACGGATAAACAAAGGAATGGGAGGAGGCGCGCAGTGGTCACGAGGCGCAGGCGCTTGAATTTATCATGGAACCGAGCGATCCGGCCTCGGGCCTCAAGGAGGAGGGCGTAGTGGCGGAACCTGAGGGACGAGTGATGGCCCGTGCTCGTCGTACCTCCGAGGTGCCCTGTTGCTCCTCTTCTTAATCTTTTATTTAGTCGCTCCTCGAACGACGTTGTGCTCTTCGCTTGTCGTACTTGCCTTGATACTTATCAGTTCTCGCTGTTTAGCTTGATTGATCGCTTTGATTTGAACGCTATGATTCCCAGTCAACCTGTCATAATCTTACTGATAACTATCGCTAATGAGCGTCTTAATCTTTACTTTTTTTCTCGCTCACCGTTTGCCGCATGTCATCACTTTTCGCTTTTCTCACAATATTCGTATTCTCGGTGCTTGTCCTCTTATCTATGCCAGCGGTAATCAGTTGTGGAATCTTTTTTGAGGACTTTCTGACCCCTATTCCTACATCTCCCTGGTCTTATCTTCACTTTTGTCGACTATTGCGCTTACTCACAAAGACAAGCCACAGACACAAGGAACCGTGCTAGAACAAGGGTACGAGTATCAAGATAGGTGGGTTTTACTGAAGTGAACAAGCCAAGCTTTACCAGCATGCAATACGAACTAGCCCGTCATTCTGTATAAACTAGAGTACTTGTCCTGTTCCCTCAGCATCTCCGAATGCCTCAAAGGTACCCTCCTGAACAGAACTCTAGGAGTTGCATTTCTCACAGTGTCCCATTCCGCCTGTGATATTTCGCGCATTCGTTTTGTATATCTCACTCGCTATTCGATCTCGCGATGCCGCCTGATCTGTTCCGTGCACCTAATTAATTTCTTTTTGTTTAGAAGTCTTCCCGCGTATGGCGTCGTTTTGGGGGAACGGCCGAATGCAGCCAACTCTAGACGCCAGTTCCCACTGCGGAAGCAAGGCTGTACGGGAGCTCGGGTCGGGTAAGCTCTCCGTCAATATGACTGTCGAACCGAGGTCGTGTTCGATTATTCTGTGCAGCACCGACGAAACCTATAGACTCCGCTTCGTCGCACACCTGGGTAAACGGACGTCGCGCAGGTGCCAAGTCGGTTACTCAACTTCGGTCCTACTGCACTTATGTTCTGGGCCTGAATTGTGTTGCGCGGGTGAACTGTGGCCCCGTGAAGCTGTGGTTAGGGCCGCGAAAAACGCAATTCATTACGTGTAACTGCCCGGACGATTGGCTAGCGTGAATAAATTAGATTAGGCTGGCTCGGAGATTGCGTGTTCGAGCTCTCGAGTTACCGAGTGGTTGTCTACCCTAACTGAGTGCATAATGCAAAAGAGCTCGCCTAAATTATCGTAGGTTGGTTGTGGGTGAGGTGAATGTATGACGTTGTAACGAATATTTACAAGGACAGGCACCTGGGTTTAGCGTTTTGGGCAATACATGCATGCGTGGATCGAAACTATGACGCGAACAATTTTCATGTTTGTGTTATCGTCTTGAAACTCGCTGTTTTACCAGATTACGACTTCACGACTTTACGGCTTCTTGCAATAATAAAATGGATGGACCACAAGCCACATGATATATCGATTCAGGCGCAATAGGTAACGTCAGGAGACCTTATAAACACGTCCGTTATATTAGTCGTGGTGACGTAACGCCGTCTGCCGGCAAAGACTGCTGGCAACGGTAGGATGGTATTCTTTATGAAAATAATACTCTGTGATAATATCTCGCCGCTTGATTTGTCATAGCTTGGTAGAAAACAGGCTACGTTTGTATACTCCTGATAACATCATCAAGGTTCAGTTTGGTTGAGCTGTTATGCGAGCGGCTGTGGTAGGAACAAGGTTCAGATCATCGTCTTAATTTTATTGGAGTGAAAATCACGCGTGAGTCTGTTTGAAGGTTTACAAGAAACTGACATAGCGGTTTTTTATTCATATTCAGCATCCTAAATATGAAACAAGGAACGTTGGTGTAGGCAATAAGTTGATTGATTGATATGTGGGGTTTAAAGTCCCAAAACCACCATATGATTATGAGAGACGCCGTAGTGAAGGGCTATGGAAGTTTTGACCACCTGGGGTTCTTTAACGTGCGCCCAAACCTGAGCACATGGGCCTACACCATTTCCGTCTCCATTGGAAATGCTGCCGCCACAGCCGGGATTCGATCCCGCGACCTGCGGGTCAGCAACCGAGTACCTTAGCCACTGGACCACCGCGGCGGGGCGTATGCAGTAAGTTTGTCCAAGAAACAGATTATATGAAACAAAAAAAGTTTGAAAGAAACGAAAGTACGTTTAGTAGCTAACTATACCAAATCAGGGCCGCGTACCAGCATCCTCGAAAACTGAGAAAATAGTTAATCAACCGTAAATATGACTCATTCGGTCCAGCAATGGCCTACTGCTGCAGAGACGTGCAAGAATTACAGTAACAAACTTGATAACTATGGTTAACGCAATGAGCTAGGGAACAGCACATGATAGCCGTAACTATAACGAAACGTAGAAGGCTGGCAAAATAAATACGCAACAATTCGAAGTTGACGTTATCAGTTCAATATACATAAAATGAGTGCATCAGTAAAATGCATGCTGTGTACAATTGGTTGATGTACTAGAGTTGCAGAACGGGGTTTCTACAGGCACCCGTTTCGTTAGTTGAACGCACCGATGGACGGTGCAGGGCTTGGTGGTGTGTTGTGACTACAAAAATAGTTAGTGTGGAATGTAGTATAGGCTGGCAGCAAACTTATTGGGGAGGCTCCCATTCTGGCCTGGGCATGAATGTACGTGGTAGTTAGTGATCATTTAAAAACTCATACTGCGGCTAGTTGCTGACCTTGATTTAGGGCTGATCTAAACGGTGAACGAACACCAATAATAGTAATCATTAAATCATACTGCCCGAATCACCTTACGAATACAGACTGAAAAACCAAGTCTCATGCTAGTCTCTTCTTCCGATTCGCCGTTGGGGCAGTGCCATTTCATTATATGTAACCTATTCACCCGACTTTCCATCTTGACTACGTGATAATAAGGTTTGGCGTAGTGTGATGCAGTATCTGTAAGATTAACGTGTCGCGCAAAATTACGGTAAAGTGAAGAGAGAGAAAGTGAAAATTTTATTGAAAGACTTGAAGTTCAACCGGGAGAAAAATTACGGTTTGCTACCCTTCAATGGGGATAGGATAAAACTGTTGTATGTGACACCAAAGAGCTGCTTATGATTGGTTGGCGTTGAAACATGAGAAAGTGTTACTTCCGAGGAAATGACTTGAGCCACTTGGCAGCTAAAAGTCTTAAGCAGACACAATTTCTTTCTCTTTGCGAGAAATGTAGCAGCAGTTTCATATTTCACGTCATCAGGCGAGACTTTGAATCTGGCAGAAAAAAAAAAACGAAACAAAATACACTCACGTGCTTATCCCGATGTTGTTGTTCTGTACACGGCTGCAGTAACATTAAAAATATAAATCCCCAAAGGTTCAGTTTTCTCAAAGTTAACTTCAACAAAATTTACTTGAACTCGCATTTCTCTGATGCAGAAAACTCCGGGTGTGTCAGGATTCAAAGCCGATTTTCTTTGTTGTCAGAGTAACGTTGCATCCGGACTTGCTCGTGCCTTTACAATTAGAAAAAAAAAACAAGTCTCTTGGAGATAATGAGCTTTTGGACGATGTCTCTCATATCGTCATTACGTCGAGCGTAGGAATAACAAAATATAAACACGATACATAAACGCATCTTCTCGAAGTGATTTCGCCTCGACACCCAAGTAGAGGAAAGAAGGAAGAACTATGCGAATACTAAGCTTATGATAATACGCCGGAAGTGTATTTTAACGCCCGCGAAAGGCTCCCCGACTCGAGTTCGAAGTTGAAATTTTAGCATCCGTAATTTATTATGCATTGGGTATTAACTTCATTGCACTGAATTTCCTCCTAACTAGCGCATGAGAAACATGCTCGCTTTCTTTAGCAAGCTGCACAGCTCTCTTTGCAATCTTGTACTTAGGTTTATTGTTACGTTTACCTTGGGCGTGCCAAGTTACATTAAGTTCTTATTAACTATGAAGGGTGCTCGATGTTCAAAAGAAAGCACCTCGGTTTGCACGAAAAAAAAAAACGCGGGAAAAGCACGGTATTTTTATTACTATGAGTTGCTCAGAAGTGCGCCTTGATTTAGCGCCCGCTATTTATTTTTGCAGACAGGAAACAAAAAAAATTGCAGCAACTAAAAAAAGAAAAGAGGGCATATGCAAAGTTTACGTAAGTCCTTTTACGTAGTGACATGCAGAAGTACACGGCCTATACAGTCAGATCACACAAAATTGTAAGCAATGTTAAATGTACTCTGTTTGTTTACATAAAGTTGTCAATAAACAGCGTATGCGCTAGAAATAATGCACGGTGTACCGTGACTTGACGACACTAAAATCGGAAAAGTAGGGTGGCAGGGACACAGCAAGAAATTGCATGTGAAGCGACACATAAATTCGACTGGCTCAGCTCAAAATACATGAGAAAAATCAACCTAAAATGTTTTGCCGAAAACTTTCGTGTACACCTGTCACTTCTAAAAACTTGTTTACTGCTAATAGTGCCCCATTTTGTGCAAGTCATATGTTGAACATGACACTAGCATTTTGCAGTCTCTCGTAGCCTGCTACCCAATGTCACTAAATCTCATGGTGCCCACGTTTATTCAAGTCACTGCGCGTTTTAGGGGCAAAGCTCTTTAAGGCGTGGGTCTGTTCATTCTTTGTATGTATGTATGTATGTATGTATGTATGTATGTATGTATGTATGTATGTATGTATGTATGTATGTATGTATGTATGTATGTATGTATGTATGTATGTATGTATGTATGTATGTATGTATGTATGTATGTATGTATGTATGTATGTATGTATGTATGTATGTATGTATGTATGTATGTATGTATGTAGCCATCGGTGGCACATACCCGCTCTAGTACGGGTACGTGCCACAGGTGATGTGTGATGGGAGATGGCGGTACTTGGAGTGTTCACTAGATGTACTCACGGACGTATGAACACAGACTAGCAGACGGACGGACGAATGGATAGACGCGCAGAAGTACGGCGGTTGGACGCACTAACAGACATACAGATGGATGGACGGGCTCACGGACGAACGCACGGACAAATGGACGGATGCATGGATGGACGCACAGATGGTCGCGCGAACGGACGGAAGCAAGAACAAATGGACGGATGAAAGCAGGGACAGGCTGATAGACGCTTCGCCGCACTCATCATCATTCACTCCATAGATATGCTGTGATTTTTTTTTCTTAGCGCTGTCTACACTGACGCAAGAAGAGGTGACTAAAGAATCGGGAGGGCCCGGAATGACCAAAACTGGAGGAGGACGGTTGTTGTGAGGCCAGTGGCTGCGAGAAAAAAAGCACCAGCAACCACTTTCAGCAAACGCGACCCGCGACGAAGCTCCTGAGGCACGTAGAAGAAAAAAACAATAAACATCAATGAGGATAGTCACGTGGAAACAATGAGCTGGAAGTGTCGGCGGCACGTGCTGAAGGACGAAAGAGTGGGTCTGCCCGGCTTGGTTGGCCCTCAGAGTCACGGGCGTAACAAATGCGTTTTCTCCGCGTAGCGAATCGACCGGAAAGAAGACATGGAAATGCGATTAAGCAGTCGCTCGTCTCGAAGGCAACGGTGGATGGGACCCAGCCTTTGAGAACCTCGGACGACGACGATGGGTACGACAGCGCTTCGATGGAAGACGAATGCAGGGCCGCGGGCCGAGAAAGAAGAGGAGACGATCGTGCACCCGTTATCAGACGCGTTGGTTTCGTTGGACTCAGCCCCCCCCCCCCCCCCTCTTGCTCCCCGCTGACCGCCCTTTCGGTGTTGTTTTCTTCCCAAAGCACCCAGCCCAGAGATCACAACTTTCTTTCTTTACAGCCGAGCACTTTGCATCTCGAGAGCCTTCCCTGTGGGGCCAGGCGCCTTCGGTGCTCCCTCTTCGGTTTACGGTGTCTCGAGCGGCTTTTTACAGCTCGTGCATGTGCTTGCGAAGTCTTCTCCCCCTCTACAGCCCCTTCGAATGATCCCACTTACTTTTTTTTTATTCGGATCTAGCTTATTCAAAAACGGCGTTGCTTTGGAAGCGTGAGCACACGGGCGTAAAAGCGTAGCGTAGTGAATTTTTCTTCGCTGAATCCACGCTCTCGGGTCACCCGAGAGACATAAGAGTCGTGCCGTCGTGGTATAGACCCATTCCATGTTTGTAAACAGCAGCAGGTGCCATCGACATGCTGAGGCACCTGCAGTGACACCGCCGTGCGTGGGCTCCTTCCAGCCCAGAACTCTCCACCACCTTCTATGATGACGTGACAACTAGCACAGCGCGTCGGGGAGCCTCCCGTGTGGTGGGCTGCGCTCGGAGGCAGCTTTGCAGTTGCTGACAAATTGTAGTGCGTACATGTTATTAGGACTTTGTACGAATAAGCAGGCTTTACGCTATGCCTCTATATTTCAACGTTTGGTTTCTCCACTAGACCACTCTTTTGCAGAAAAATCACGTTCTACAGGTACAACGGCGTGATGTATTCTATCGATATTTTCATTTCAATGTTATTATTGTTGGTGATTACAACGTTCGGCTTTTCCACTGCAACCCTCTTTTGCAGGGTGAGCACGCTCTACAGGCACAACGGCCTGATGTATTATATCGATGTAATCGTCAATGTTATTATTGGTTGGTGAGTTCAACCTTCCGCTTTTCCACTAAAGGACTGTTTCGCAGTCGGAGAACACTCTACAGGCACAACGGCTTGATGTCTTCTATCGATATTTTCATTTGAATGTTAATAACGGTTGGTGATTACAACGTTAAGCTTTTCCATTAGAACACCCTTTTGCAGGTGAAGCACGCTCTACAGGCACAACGGTGTGATGGATTCTATTGATATTTTTATTTGAATGTTAACAATGGCTGGTGATTACAACGTTTGGATTTTACACTAGAACTCCCTTTTGCAGGCGAAGCACGCTATACAGGCACAACGGCATGATATATTTTGCCGATATTTTCATTTGAATATCAGTAATGGTTGGCGAGTACAACGTTCGGCTTTTCCACTAGAACTACCTTTTGCAGGCGAAGCACGCTATACAGACGCAAAAGACTGATGTGTATGTATTCTATTGATATTTTAGTTTGAATGTTATTAATGTTCGGTGTTTACTGCCGAAAAACCACCCTTTTATTATAAGAGATGCCGTGGTGTAGGGCCCCGGAAAGTTCGACCAGATGGTGTTTTTTTAGCCTGCACCTATGTCTGAGCACATGGCCCTCAAACATTTTCGTTCATTTGAGTGTTAAGGCTCGTGTTGTGTTCAGTCTCACTGAGCCTTCTTTACTTCTCGTGTTACTTGTAATGCTTCCTGATAACGGCCATGAGTTAGTACCAACTTTCGCTATATATATATATATATATATATATATATATATATATATATATATATATATATATATATACAAAAAAGAAAAAAGAGGGATGGCTGCTCGTTTTCTGGCACCACGCCCAAATCGCGAACAGCACCGTTCGCCGAGTCGCGTTTGTTTCCGCGGGTAAATGCGTTCCCTTATTGCCTTATATACCTCGTGAGGGCGGGTAGCTTGTGCAACAACTGAGATACTAAGGAAGAGTAAACGAGAACAGGAAAGAGGGAGGGAGTTTCAGAGAGAACGATGTTTCTCTTTCCGTTGCTCCGCTAGCGAGCTGCCCTCCGGGTGACCCACGCTCTGTAGGTCAGCGCTACACTCCGGCTGTGGCGTTTGCCGATAAAAGCGCGATCAATGTACAGGCGCACGACCGCGTTGTCTTCTTCGTTAACGGGGAGCCGTTCGCTGGCATCGTTTAGCGACCCCCGGGTTTTCTGCAGCGCTTGCAGCACAGATGGCAGTGAATCATTGCCGGCCTTCTTGCGATGGGCCCGGAGACAGAGTCCTCGGAAATCTCTGAAGACATTGATGTACGCGTCCGAACTTGCGTCAGGACGCGTCGTTTGTTGCACGCTTTTGTTTATGCCGTTTAGAACGCTGTCGTGTTAGATGTACCCCGCTATGGTTTGCTATTGCGGTGATTTACAAAACATGCGATGCTGCTGTTTGTTGAACTTAAAAAAAAAGTTGTACTTTAATCTCCTTCCACGCTTTTTGTAGAAGAGATACATGAATGATTCGGCTCGTTTCAAATTTCCATACATAAGTATGTTGACGTCAACACTTGCTGAAATACATGTTCTTCGCTGCATGATGTATTGTGACAATATATTGTCATCACTGTTTCGCAGCGGAAGCTGTTATGAGTACACAACAAGGGTCGCGCGGGCCGTAGTTGTGCGCCGTGGTCCGTGGTGTACGTAACCCCTGTTGCGCTAATTAGGCAAAAAACAAGTTAGTAAATAAGAGAAGAAAAATAGGAACATTTCACGTAGTTTGGGAATTGACGTTATGCGAAGCATACGTGGGGAAGGTGGCCGGGTTGATTTTTTTTTATAATGAGCGACACATCATGCCATGACACTAAACATATGTATAAATGTTTCATGCACAGACATATTTTAAAGAATTGTGGATGTTATAACCAGTTCTTTGCACTTGCGCCACCGGAATAGGAATATTAGCAATACCAGAAGCGGTCAGCTGTTGTTAAGCGCTGGTGCTCGCGAACATGGTACCCATCGACACTGCTACATAGATGAATTTCAGCGCATGGCACCTAACTACGATTGACGCTATCCCGACGTGAGGGCTGTATCACAGGGGTACATATGTAACGTTTATAAAGCTGGATACCAAGGACTGACATCACAATTGACGTTTCACGAACATTAGGCTCGATTTGAAAAGTGGTTTCGAGACCTGGCGTGACTGTGTGGTAGAATGCTTGATTGCCACGCAGAATTCTGGGATTAAATTGATGCTGGCATCCTGACATTTATTCTTTGCATTCGTCGGGTCAATGCCACCGCCGATGTCCAGTTTTTAACATGATATCGTTAGAGAGCTCGTGTCGCAGAAATTCCGCCGTCAGCGCCGGATTCATTGGTTGTGAGCGAAAAGTCGTCCGTGAGGTAAAAGTCAAGAAAGAAGCAAATGAAATAAAGAATAAAGTTTTCGGTCCCATTCAGGATAGCACCCCGTGTGTTCGTGTGGCATGCAGGTGTCCTACCACAAAGCCACGATGTTACCTGCAGCTGCTGAGGGGAAAAACACTACATAAATGCCATGTAGTGGAAGGAGTCTCCTTGACGAGTTTTTCGAACGGGTGTCACGAAGAAAACGCACTCATTCGGCGATTTGTGGACGCACTCGGGAGGCCATCAAACTACGTCAAAAAAAAAAAAAAGACAAGACAGTGCAGGCATCGCCGCTAAAGACACACAGGAACTTTCAAACAGCTCTACAAATGGACAACTATGTCCATCTAGCGGAAAACATATCATGCCTTTCGAGAGATCAAGCAAACAGCAAACGCCAGATAATGGGCTGTCATCTGTGAGGCATTTTGAGACTCTTTATCGCCATCCCAGAAGGCAAGCGCGCGGATTGTATCTTGGAGGCCATGCGACTCTTGCTTTAGATCAAAAACTTGTATGTACTATACGCGCGCGCGTGTGTGTGTATGTGTGTCGGTGCGCCATCCATGAGTCATTGTGAAAAACGTATCTATGCTACAGCAGAGCGCCATTCTAGCGGAGGTAAATGGCCACACTGCACAGTCACTGCATCACTATAGGTACGTCTCACTTGCGGGCGCGCGCGTTTGTGTACATGTGTGTGTGTGTGTGTGTGTGTGTGTGTGTTGTGTTTGCGTGCGTGCGTGCGTGCTTGTAACAAAACATATTATTAAGTATGCACTTAGTGGTAGAAGGGCGCACCAGGGGCCGGATTTCACTACCGCGTTAAACTCTTGTAGGCGAAGCTTAAGGGTCCCCCAATTTTTGTTAACGCTCACGCGTTGAAATCAACCATGTGCGTTCTCGTCGTTTCTGGGTAGATACTAACTGTCAATCGCCCGTTGCACGTTCATGCTTACCGGTGGCACATACTCGCCCGCGGGTATGTGCCACTGTTTGGCGGGAAGTGTTTGAGGACGTACGTGACGGTATTGTGACATTATTCATGTGTCACGTCCTACCATGTCTACGTAGTGACAACCACAAACGTGCTACAGATGCGAGGAGGCACACGTGGGCCGTGAAATAAAACAGTGGTCTTTTGTCATTCAATGTAGCAGTATCATTCTTCCTCTACCCCTCCGCTACAGTAATGACTCCTGACTATGGAATGACATGCCAGGAGATTCCACCGGACACATCATTCGAGCCAACCTATACCCTGATCCATCTATTGCCATAGCGCGATGACCAGATACGATGGTCATGGCGCCCTGCATCCTTTTACCGCCGAAATGGCCCGAATATTGGCCAGAAAGCCAAGCTGTCTGGCTCCTCATGATGCAGGCTGGTTGTTTTTTTCCTGATCAGCATCGTCTTCGTTCGAGAAGATCTACTACTATAGCCTACAGTGAAAGATTTGCCCGTACCATAAGCTGCTTGTAGTGTTGAGTAGTCTGCTGACCTGTTGTTTATTTTATATCCTGCTTTGGGAAGGCACGTGCGTACACAAAAATTTACTTTCTAGTCTCACTGAAATGGTTTACTGTTTCGATACATAAATAATATAAAAATGCACAACAAAAAAAGATATGGCAGAACCTTCCCATTGCAGGCGACTTTCATCAACTGCTACTAGTGAAAACCCAACGTAGCTTGAAGATTTGTATAACGGGCGATATTTAAAGTGGCCCACAATGTTGAACAACTATTGATGCCGGAAACGTTATATTTTGAGGTTCTTTTACGCTCTGTGGTGAACCGCATATCGCGTACACTTGAAACGGGAGCCGAGTTGCGGCTGAGCCAACACACAAATCGAAACTATGAGCACACACCCACAAAAAAAAAAACAGAAAAAAAGGCTTTCCCGCAAAACAAAAAAAAAAAAAGCGCCGCTACCGCCTCGCAGCAACCCTTCGAATTTAATCGAGCGTCGCTATTCCATCCTTCATAGTGTATACAGTCGGCTCACGATGCCGCTAGCTCGACCGCTTCAACAAACAGTCGTTCGTTCTTTGGTTTTCTTTTTCTGTCGGAGGGTGCGGCTCATATTTCGTCGAACACAGAAGGGAACTACTCGGTCGACCACAAAAGGCACGAAAGAGAAAGAGAGCGAATTAGAGACAGCAACACTGGTCTGTGAGAAAGACCGCCATACCAGAAATAAGTATTTCTAGAAATAGGAAGGCTAACATCAGCGGGGTTCGAATTTGGGAAATAGAAAGGAAAAAGTCAGCTAGAAGGCGTCGGGCCGAGTGCCGAGTGATTGGGTCCTCTCCAGGAAAACCGAAACCTCTCATTCCGATTTCTTTTTTTTTTCTCTCGTAGCTGTAACTTCTACCGTTTGGCTCCCGCCGACAAAAAGCAAATGCATTGTGCACTCGCTCCGCATAGTAAGAAAGAATCGACGTCGAAGAAATGGTAGCGGTGGCTCGGAGCAGGCGCCGTAATCCGGCCAAATTTCGCAATGACGATTTGACTAAGCCTGGGGAGAGAGCAGGTGACGAGCAACGGGTGAAAGGGGTGGCGGCAAGTTTGGCAAGCTTACGATCCGGCGTAAGTAAGCACAAAGCTTCAGGTTAGGAGAAGCTTTCAATAAGTCCGCGTAAATTTTAGCGTCATGCAAGCCTGCTTCAGGTACATCGGAACGAAATACTGGCAGGCCAAGTCACTTGTTGTACTGAGATCAAATAATGAGAGTGGCTGTGGCTCAGTTGTGCACGGCACCGTAGACAGTCTATACCTTGACAAATTACAATACAGCATCAAAACCGAGTCGCCAGTTGAATGGAACGCGCCTTCGTAACGTCTGCGTGTCGTAACGCCATCTCGCGACGGTATGAGAAAGCTGAGAGTTTCCCGTAAGGTCGCTGTGCTTTTAGGTTATTTCTTGTTAAAACCTGTATAACGAGAGAGAGAGAGAGAGAGAGAGAGAGAGAGAGAGAGAGAAAAGAGAAGCTTGACGTATCTCAACTTAAGAGGCTCTCAAAGCCCGGATATGTCTCAGTTTTTTTTTTTTAGCTGGCAACATGGTCTGAGAGTTTCTCACTTTCTGTTTGAACGCCATCTTGTTTGCCCAGCCAAGTGGACAGCAAAGTATTGAACATTTTTGTTTTCGTTGCAGTCCCCGTCAAGCTGTGTATTTTGGTGGTCATGTGAACGTTGGAGTCGGAATGAAGTTGGCCACTGTCCACTTTGCTGTCTATTTAGCCTTCTACAGTAAGTTATGAGAAGCACCTTGTGTTGATGCCACAGTGGTGGAATGCCAACACACCTGTACCTTAACCAACATCTACTGCCATTTAGCCGACACCACCAATCAATAGCCATAACAGGTGATAATATAGCCGCGGTTGATATATACCAGCAGGCAACACTAGCCAACGTTGAAGTTCAATGAATAGTCAGTATAGGGTACCTTTAGCCCGAGCTAAAAATAGCTGCAGACAAGTGGTAGCATTTACTCCTCTAGGTAAGGGCGGGTGGGGGGAGGGGGGTTACACAAGTTTTGACCAAGCCGCGTGCGCTGAAGACTGGCGTAATGAAGCGGACGTCCGGTGATACCGTCTTCGGAGTACCATGTCGAGTGCGTGAGTTAGACTTATTTGTTTGTTTAGACGAAGAAGCAATTGGTTGCCGCGGTCTGGTCATCTCGGTGGAGGGTCTACACACTAGTGTCCGGTTATAGTGCTGGTATGTGTAGAGTCGAATACAGCCAGGCTCGCTCATTCGGTTGGCACAAGGAGGTTTAAAAAAAACTTCTGGAGTGGAAGCGCCTGCCCTCTGGTGACGCCGACGGCCGCCATGTTGCTCCAGGCAAAAAACGTGCCGTCGGTCGTTTGGGCCCCCGCCGTTCGCGCCACTGAACAACAGTTGTCGCGTTTGTCCCTCGTTCTTTTGTTCTGTGCGGATTTTGTGCAGTTCTAAAGGAAGTTGACACGATTCCGGACGTTATGGTGAGCTCGTGTGTCGCCTTCGGCTGCACTAATCGTGCGAAGCAGAAGCCAGGAATCACTTTTCACGTGTAAGTACGCGGGAAAAAGCGCTTTCAATCGCTTGTCTCCTTCGGCGCGCTATTTCATTCGATAAGCGCGGTTTCAGCTGAAAACTTACTTTCATTAGCGTTTTTCAGCTGGCGAGTAGAAGTTGAATAACCTATTTTGTGCGTGTGGTACCGCAGGTTTCCGAAAGACAAGACGCTGCGTGACGCATGGCAGCGTGCTGTTCGGAGGGATGGCTGGGAGCCTAAGAATGCGGACGTTCTCTGCTCGGAGCACTTTGAAGCCAACTGCTTTGACAGGACGGGCCAAACGACCAGACTGCGACCAGGGAGCATTCCTACCATTTTTCCTGCGTTCCCTGCGCATCTCCAGAAACCAGTGAGTACCATCACGAATGTACATTTTCGTTACGGTAAATAGGCTATAGATTTCCGAATGTGTAGGCACAGTTTCTCGTTTCCTACGTGCTGTTCAAAATCACACCACTCTCTGACAAAGCGCACGTCACGTACACTTACTTGTCCAACTTTTTTTTTTCACTGTGCGTGCATAAATACGGGCACGCTAAACTTCCGCACCGAAACTATAAAAAGATCCCCGAGGTAGTATTCCCGTTTCTAGTCAGTCTAAGCAGAGGGTGGGACCATTATACCCGGCTTCTGAACTTTGGAGCATAACTGATTTTTTTTTCTTGCAGGCGAAAAGAAAGCGAGAGGCCCCTAAGTGTCGGACTGCGCTGTCACCTGTCGTCAGTGCTGAGGCAGCGGTTGAAATGCCATCTGAGCCTTCTTCGCCGGCGAAGGATTCGTACCGTTCCAAGGCAGAGGAGTCTGCACAAGAGGTTCTCCAACTAAAGAAGAAAGTTAAGACACTGCAGCAATCCAAAAGAAGGCTAAGCAAGCGGTGTGATGCGTCAGAAAATTTGATCAAGGAGCTAAAAGAGAGGAAACTTTTGTCAGAAAAAGGCCTTGAGGTCTTTGAAGCAACTTTCTCGCCTGAAATTCAACAGCTTCTTGTCCGAGCCCATGAAAAAACAAACAAGATGTACCCCCCAGAGCTACGTGCATTCGCACTCACTCTGCACTACTACTCTGCGGCAGCGTATGAGTATGTGCGGTCGAAATTTAACAACGCTTTGCCTTCGCAACGTAGGTTGCGTGAGTGGTACAAATCTGTAAATGGCGATCCGGGTTTTACCTATGAGGCTTTTGATTTTATTAAAAATTTAGCCAAAAGCCAGGACAAGCCCCTGATCGCAGCACTCATGATGGATGACATGGCCATCAAAAAACATGTTCAGCTTGTTGGGAAGAAAGTGGTAGGCTACATCGATCTTGGAACAGGTATCTCCGATGATAGCCTGCCCGAAGCGACAAATGTCTGCGTTTTTATGCTGGTCGGCATGAATATGCGACTAAAACTACCTCTGGGGTATTTCTTCATCGAGTCTCTTTCTGGATCTGAAAGAGCTGCACTAACACAAGAATGTCTGTCGAGACTCTCGTCAATAGATGTTGAAGTAGCATCATTAACATTTGATGGTGCCGCCTCGAACTTCACTATGGCTCGGTGCCTAGGGGCTGATCTCAAGTACAGCTCCCCTAAATTTGACACAAGCTTTAACAGTTCAACAGAACAAACAGATTCTCCAAACAAGGTGTCTGTAATTCTAGATGCATGTCACATGCTAAAGCTTATCCGAAACTGCCTAGGGTCTGTAGACCACCTTGTTGACCTGAATGGATCAGAAGTCAGGTGGTCCTCTATTGAAGAACTCGAGAAGTTGCAACGGGATGAGGGACTACACTTAGGGAACAGGCTGACAAGAGCTCATATTGAGTGGGCAAAACAAAAGATGAAAGTTCGCCTTGCCGTGCAAACGCTCAGTTCATCTGTGGCAGACGCACTCGACTTTTGCGAGTCCACGTTAAAGCTTCCGCAATTCAAAGGCGCACATGCTACGGCTGAATTCATACGAATGTTTGACCGTCTTTTTGATGTCCTCAACTCAAGAAACCCGTTTGGCAGGTCGTACAAGGCAGCTCTGCGAAAGGCAAATGAGGCGTCCATGAGGACCTTTTTTGAGAAGGCTGAATTGTACATAACAAAACTCAAGGACGCAAAAGAAAACCAGTGATCGAGAGCCTCAAGAAAACCGGATTTGTGGGACTCCTGATCTGTATGCGCAGTGTCACAGCACTCTTCGATAGGCTTGTGGCAACAGGGAAGCTGCAGTACTTGCTCACCCACAAAATGTCTTGCTCACCCACAAAGTGTGTTGTTATAGAGTTGCCTGATATAACCTGCGTTTTGGGAATCAGGCCGTTTTCGTGTGAATTGTTTCTGTTTTATTGTATGTGCCTTTGGAAATTGTATAAAGCCTTGAATGAATAAAAACTCATATACCCCTGTGTTGCTTCCACCGTGAGCCTCATTTCGAGAATTGCAAGCGTATCCGCACTTACAGCAGCTAACCGTTGTAATGCATATTCGCTAATACGTAATCGCGTACGGCTCACGTGTAATATCGTAACTGACGGCTTTGTACAGATCTTGTTTATCTAACACGAAGAAAAAAATGCGAGTGAAATTAATTACACTAAGTGCCCCGTTTCATTCGAAAAAGCCGCCACGGAAGCGCGCTGGATACGTTGTCTGCGCTCTCTCTTGCCTGGAGCAAGATGGCCGCCAACCGGTTTCCCCGGCTTCACCCGCTTGCGTAGGCGTGAATAGGGGACCTCCACTCCAGAAGTTTTTTTTAAACCTCCTTGGGTTGGCAACTTCTTGCTACCGTCATACATCTCATCACGTCTTGATCATGAGCACAAAGTTTTCACTCCTCTCTGTCGCACTAAGGTTTTTTTACGACTCCTTTCTGCCAAAAACCAATGCCGAGTGGAACTGTCTTCCCTCCTCCATCTCCTGCATTGAAGACGCATCATTATTCAAAGCTGCACTGACAGATTATGTTAAGTGCCTTAAATAACCTTTTGTTGTCAAAACATGAATTCTCACTGACTTGTAGTTTTATGTTCTATTTTACTGCATTTTTGTAGTATTACCCCCCCCCCCCCTCTGTAACGCCTTCGCACAGGTGCTTTTACAAAAAAAAGTGTTTAACGATTTAGATTACTTGGTACTCCGCTATGGGAAAGCGGAAAGCTGACCCTCTTCATTCATGCGTCTATTTGGAATATAACCTTTAACTGCTATTGTGTGTACTGCTTATACGCTAGCCAAGGAAAAGTACCTACGATTGCAGCCGAAATCAGTACATGAAAAGCAGACTGGCCGAAAAATAATAATAATAATAATAATAATAATAATAATAATAATAATAATAATAATAATAATAATAATAATAATAATAATAATAATAATAATAATAATAATAATAATAATAATAATAATAATAATAATAATAATAATAATAATAATGATAATAATAATAATAATAATAATAATAATAATAATAATAATAATAATAATAATAATAATAATAATAATAATAATATAATGCACACGCCATTGCATGTATCTCCAGCCTAATGCCTGGAACGGCTGCGCACGAGCCTCCTCACCCTGCACGGGGTCTGACCCCTACGGCTCCGGCGTAGCAGCGCGCTGCACGCCATCCGACAATCCGTTCCACTCGGCAGCGCATGCAATCATGGGGGATTAGCCGCGGCCGTTATTTTTGGGAAAACGGCGAACACCGTCATTCGTTTGATGCTTGCGAGCCTTCGCGGGGACATCCCTTTTGTTCTCAAGAAACTTCGCGTATCGTCTTGCTCGTTTGGCAGTGCTCCCGGTCGTTTGAAATGACGCAAGTAGCTTGCTTTTCATTTTTTTATTTTTTGTGTATATTTTTTGAGGGGCAATTGGAGTAGCACTACGGGCTTCTTACCCCCTTTTTTTTCTTCGTGGTCGTAATTACTTGTTTTATTAGTTCTAAGGTACACGTTCAGCACGAGTGAGCATCGAATCTTCGCGGAAACTAGTGTAGTTTATAATGCTCACCGATGCGTCCGTTGAACGGGTCGCTTTCATTATTTCCGGAATGCGGAGATAATGTACCGACCGACGGAAACCATGTGCGGAACATTGCCTATTTTGGCGCTTTTTATCTTCGACGGCTCCCTGGGCTTTTCTCGTCACTTTGTGCGCGTGTGTGCGTGCGTGTGAACGCACGTGTGTGCTACTTGAACGAGAGGGAAAGGGTGACTGAGTGAGTGTACGAGAAAGAGCCAATCGTTATTAACTTTTATTTTTTTTACTTCAACAAGCCCCTAAAGGCTTTTCCTGGGAATGTATTACATGGAAGAGTGGGTTAAAAAATTTCATTTTTATGGATATACAGCAAGCAAAATAAATTGCAAAACTTTAAGCACAATGAGAAAGGCAACAAAATAATGCTACGTCTGTTGGAAATAAATAAAAAATATTTGAAAACGCAATGAATAATAACAACATTACGCAATGATAGAGCAAAAAAAAGTGGAATGAGTTACTGAGAACAGAACACTAAACTTAGTTATCATTTTTTAAAGTTCGTTAAATTTTGAAATGTTCCCTTCTATTGCGATAATTTGAGGCAGGCGGTTTCATTCAAAGATGGTTTTTTGCAACGAACGAATTAGCGAGAGATGAGGTATGGCCTGAGGTCTACGGTCTTGTATTTTCTTTGTGTTTTTTGCATTACTATCGGCGTCAAATGAAAGGTGAACTACAGCAAGCATTAGAAATGATATAGTGCGCCGCGTCCAGTCATCACTGTGAACATGTTTAATGCTGCTAAACCAGAGTGCTGCACGATGGTTACTGATGATGGCTGGACCTGAACGGCACGCACTACAGTCTAATTAAAAAAAATGTCACAGATTGCCACACATATAGAACACCCTCTCCCTCCCCCTTTCTCTCTCTCTCTCTTTCTCTCTCTCTCTCTCTCTCTCTCTCTCTATATATATATATATATATATATATATATATATATATATATATATATATATATATATATATATATATTATCACATAACGATGCTTTTTTTTACACCACTCGATCGTGCTGACGCCGACGCCACCGACATGGGACGTCGTCAGTCAATTATGGCGTTTCATGACGCGTCCAAGTCTTTCGCTTCAAAAGAAAATCTGACGATACGGCGATATTGCTTAGAATTCAGCACGTACTTTTTTGTAAAAAAAAAATGGGGAAGAAATTAACCTACTTCTTGAAAACGGCGGGCTTGGTTTTCTCCCTCGCTATCTTGTTATTCGTTCGTACGAAAAACAGAGGAAAATATCCTAGAATCTCAAAAAGGAGGAGCTGATATGAAAATTTATAGCTATTCCGCGGCAGCGAAAGGAGTATCATTGTATGACTGCAATGACAGTTCATTTATTTCGGGCCACAAGAGACGGGACAGTGTCGCGGGGGCTTTAATAGCAACAGCTGCTGCAGACGTCATTAAAGAGAGAAGAAAAGAAAGCGATGCTGCCTTGTCTGCGTGAGAAATATTCGTGAAATCGGTATCGTTTTTGCGTTCTTCGTTGAAGCTAGACCTTGTATGAATATCGAGTTAGGCGCATGCTATGATGACAGCCGCGTATATTTTCGAGCCCTATGGCAGGCATAGCACGATCCGCCGAGGGGAACCGGCAAGTTTATTATACGGTTGTCTGGACACTCGCAGAGAGGGCGACACTTTGTGACATACTGTCGTATGTATGGTACTCACAGATCGAAAAGCGAAAATAAAGGCTAAGTAATGCACGTTTGCTTTCGTTTTCAGCATTATAGGAGTTGGTGTCATATCGACGTAATTTTCACTGGAACGATCGGGAATTCGTGTTTTGAAACGGTTTGTTGAACGCTACCAAGTGAGCACAATAGACATTTATGGGCTCAAAAAGCGTAGGGTACCCTAACTGCTATCTCATAACTGTAGGGCGTCATACGAAGATTGTAGGTTCAAATGCCACCGACTGAAAAAAGTGCGTTTTTGTCGGCTTTAAATCATTTCAGTTTAAGTCATAGTTTCAGCACTTCAGGTAAACGCCAAAATATTTGTCCCTTGTGATTTCTTTGTTTTAACTGTCGGTTGTATTGGTTTTGGTCGAGCAGGTTTCAAACGCGTAAATCAGGGTCAAAATTTCTGTTAGCAGTCATATTTGTAGTGACATGACGTGGTTATCAAGAGCGATTGCCCGTAGCAGTCATTTTAAGAAGAACAACAACAGTAAAAAAATGACACTACGTTTCAAAGCGTAACTGCTCTATATATAAATATTTTTACTTCGCAAATGGGAGCAGTTAACATTGAAAACTGTTAGTTCCATCCGTAAACACACCAAGATACCACCAAGAGGCTGTGCATTCTTTTTTGCACAGCCGTAAACAGCCTCGTTCTAGCTGCTGGAGCTGCGGCCCCATGCGCTTCAATCTAGGCCCCTGTCCAGCATGGCTACCTCATTTTCACTCCTATTGCGTTTTGACTTTCGTTTTTCCCGCAGTGTGGCATGTGGCTAACACGGCTGGGATGAGATGACCAAGCACACTGTATGCCATTTCCAACCCATGGACCAGACCCACCGACATGTTCTCGAAAGCAAACTCTATCGTATTGATCGTCGAACATTGGTCCACAGTTTCGTGCATGAAGCAAGTCACGAAAGCCTTTGAAGACAACGAGGCTTCAGGTGTGTTTATGAAACACCAGCGCGAGTTCTTTTGTGTGTTCACAAACTGCTCATTCATATGGTGCTTTTGGGACGTTAAGTCACACATACCATTCAATCAATCAATCAATCAATCAATCAATCAATCAATCAATCAATCAATCAATCAATCAATCAATCAATCAATCAATCAATTAATCAATCAATCAATCATCAACGAACTGCTCATTTCTTCTTGCTCCCGTTCCTCTTCCAAATCTTGTATATTACTGCCCCTGCCTTTTTCCACAACCACCGCGTGCATATAGGGTGCCCAACCGAGTCAAAGCCAGCTTCACCTCTCCGTCTTTACCTTTTGTTTATCTATCCCTCTTTTTTTTCCCTACCACGCAGCCTTGTTCGTTCGCTTTGATGAAATAAGAGCACCGCACACACGCTTCCTTGTCATCGGCTCATGACCCGAGTCGCGGCGCTCGAACGAGCTGTCGTGAAGTGCGGGTTGCCCACGCCATCGTCGCACTTGGTAGCGCCTCAGGCCACCAATTGCTATCCGCGAGGCAACTGTCCTTCCAAGCTTTCTGCGTTTTCACCTGTCGCGGATGTTCGGTGGCAGCTCCACTCGCATCACTGCGCGCCCTCTGAAAAGTGAAACGGGAAACACGTGCACCGGGGTCGCATTGAACGCCCTTAAAACCACATGTTCCTTTTTTCTTTCTTTTTGGTAGCTCTACCGGAATTGCTGACTGCGCGTTATGGCTACATGGCCAAAGGTCGCCAATAAAAGGGGCCCCTTGTACAAGTCTCATCTTACAAGCCTTTCTGCTACTTTCCTTTGTCATCAAGCAAACAGCAAAACGACTGACGTCAGCAAAGCTTTCGTGCGTTGTCGGCAAAGTCGACCACTTCCGTCCATGCCGCACACTCGGGAAGAAGCACTCGGTGTCAACTATCTATGCTCTCGTAGATAGATGCAAGGCTAAGCGACCGTATGCCCGCGTATCTCTCACCTGTGGCAAGAGACCGCTTTTCGCTTGCGAAGCAAGCGCAAACTCAGCCGGTCACTCCCTATTCCTGCTCGCCGCGCTTATAGCCTGCGAAGTGCTCGCCTATGCCGGAGACGTGAGGCTCGCCTGCTTGCGAGATACGCTGACCGTAGCAGCGCCGGTGCCACAGGCGGATAGGGATTGCGTTTTCTTGTCCGATCTCCGATGCCAGGCACGACCTATAGACTTCCATCCTGTTTTTCTTTTTCCACCTTCCCTTGGCGGGCTCGCGAGAAACTGGGGATTCGGGGATTCCCGGGAGCCGCCGGCGCAGAGGCTTATCTTTCAGGGCCTACGTGAGCCGAGTACGAATAGACGCTTAGGGACGCCGGCGATTCGAATGTATCAACGCCAAATAGGGCGAGCACGAATGCGACCGCGCCGCTGCGTCGCACCCGTCCGGAGGCCGGCGGTCATACGGTGGTCGCGTTACAGCCCAGATATCTTTGCGTTTCGCTTCTCTTCTTCTTCTTGCTAAGTTTTTGTGTGCTGTGTGTGTCGTTCATTTGTTGACAGTGTGTGGCCCCAGTTGTCCGTTAGAGTGCGCTGCCGAGCTCTGTTTGCCGAACGTAGTAAACGTTCTTGTCATCGTGTAGTTGTCTCTGTCTCTTCAATCTTCTCGTTCGCGCACGATCGAGTGCTTGCCCGAGCGTTAGCATCTGTGCTTGTAGTTGTCGCTCCCAAGTGGTCATGGCGATCTTGGGGATTCGTGTGCTATTAATCTAGTTGATCAATTGCTCTTTTTTTCACTTCTAGAGTTCTTGCTCCTGTATTTTGTCGCGCTCGATTAGCCCATGCTTAGATATTCGCCACCTATTTTGTTTCTTTTTTCATGTATGTACATCTTGATGCGGCGCTAAAGCTCGAGGGAAAAAGAGAATATTGCTAATGGTCAGCACGAAATACTGGGCTCCCTTTTATAGTGTGGTAACAGGAATGCTGAGAGAGAGAGAGAGAGAGAGAGAGAGATAAAGATGCAAGGAAAGGCAGGGAGGTTAACCAGACGCACATACGGTTTGCTACCCTGCACTGGGAAACAAATAAAGGGGAGAATGCTGAACGGTGTACTTAAATAAAGCGAAATGGGGTGCGGTTGCAAGTGTAGCTTTTGCGTTTAGCCGTTTTGACATCGTTAGTCACCAACTCACAAATGTACGCTTTTGTAGCATATTTGATCATCTGCATTATCACGGGCACGTGTGTACATGGCTACCACTGCGCATGTCTGAACTCAAGAACAGCTTCATAATTACCTGAGCAGCTTACAATAAAGCGGCATTATGGTTCCCACCTGCCGTGTACTACAGCTTTCTGCTGATATCTGACTGAACCAAATGCCTTCTCGTAATCTATGAATGCTATGTATAGTGGTTGGGTGTATTCTGAGTATTCCTTTATCGACTCATTAAGAGTATGAATGCGGTTGATCGTTGTGTAGTCTGTTTGAAGTCCTGATTATTTTTTTTGCTTTATTGAGTTCTATTGTCCAAATTATGTTAACAACTACCTTTGTAAATAGCTTGTATACGAGGGAGAGCAAGCTGATCGACCTGTAATTATTCAAGTTCTTGTATTCCCCTTTCTTTTAGATTAAGATAATCTGAATCAGGTTCACTCATAATCAATTTTCATCAAGTCCCACCTAAAAGGTCAGACACAACCAGGAAAACTGAGATTTTCGTTTGGTTCCTGGATATAGCCCGCATTTAACCAGGACCAGACTAAGAGTGTACTTCAGATACTAAATTCAGTGTAAGAATCTTTATGCCCAAGGATGAGATGATAAAGGAGCATCGTACACTAGACAAAGGCAAACTAAGACAATGATAGTGCATGCACATTATGTTGCAAGCATTTTTTTTTCACCCGCATTCGATCCAAGGGTACAAGTTGTGGTCCTATGTAAATGGGGGTGAAGACGGGAGGAAGAGGTGGAAAAACTCTACTGTTTTCATAATTAGGTACACGTCAAAAAACCTTGCTACGGCTGAATTTTATTAGCAGTCTTCCAACTCTGCGCGCCTCATAAGGATATCCTTGTTTTGGCGCCTGTAAACGCCAGTATTTAGCAAACTTATTTTGCTAATTGAGTTGGGAGATACGTTCCGCAGCTGCCACTGACAAACATACTTTTCTTGCCTGCTTGACTGATCGTTTCGTCAAGTATTGCGTTATAGCCCACAATAAAGTAGGGCGCGAAAATAATTTAAATGAAGGCGGCTAATCGTGCGAAACTAGCAGTATATGGTACAGAGTAAGTATACAATTAGCGGAGAGCGACGTTCGTGAAGAAATCGCGCTATCCGTTTTCGGTGTTTGATAGGCTCGGACGGGAGCGTGCAAAACCACTCGCTCGGCAGAGATTTAACGCTTGCAAAAAAAAAAAAAGCCACTGTGAGCAAAATTACTGGCAGCTGCCGAAATTAATCCCCACCTTGTAATTACTTCGCGTCTGCCAGGCCACGTTATATCGCGAAACTAAAAGAACGTAGTGGCAGAACGAATGAAAATAGTGGGAAGGGGGCCATTAAAAAGAAAGAAAGAAAAACAAAGTGCCGCAGTCTTGGTTTAATATTTGGCGGTAACTTGAAAGGAAAGAAAGGATGCGCCCGCTGTAAGCTTGCCTCACCTTATCAAAACTTCCGCGCCGGATTTTGTTGAAAAAAAAAGGAAAAAGATAAACGTGGATGTCTAAAAGCGAGAAAAGATGAGAAAATTCGAGTATAAAAGCCGCCGAGACAATTTTTAAGAGAAAGAAAAAGTGAAAGAAGGGCGGCTGACTTCATGAGCAGCCGAGTGTAGAGAAGATAAAGCGGTTAGCTAGCGTGGCGAGCTGCAAATGAGCAGAGAGCCATCCCGTGTCTTGGGCCCAACCCGTGGTGGTGTCCTCGGTGTGGCGAGATCGGATACTTTCACTTAATTAAAGCCTCTCGAATTTGCTTCGAGAGGGGGGGGGGGAGAACTGAAGAGCTACTTAAAAAAATTTAAACAGGAATCAACCAGCACGAAGGAAGCAAGGATGACATTAATCAACGTTGCTACGAAAGAAGAGCCTAATGTTTTAACTACCGGTCTTGCTGGTTACCTTGGTCCACGCGTGTGTTCAGGTGTTGAAATTTCTTTTCGAGCCGCGAGACGTGAAGAAGAGGAAGTTAAAGAGTCCGAGATTCGAGCACCACTGTAACGGCATCAGTGATAATGTGCGGTGTACTTGTCAAAACTTGGTTGCAAAAAAATTTAAGATAACAGTACTTGAAGCCTCGAAGGCAGAGAGAGTGAGTGACCAGGCTGGCGTGCAAACATAAAATTAGATATCAGTATCGCTCACATGTCGAAATAATAAAGTAAAGTGAACCTGAGAAACTCACAAGAGGGTCGTAAGTTTTCAAGATAACAAAAAAAAAAAAGTCACCAAGTCTTGCGGAGACATTAGGAGTACGGAACCTCGAGTGGCCTGAGAAGTGGAAAATCAAACGACGAGCTGCTGAGCCGCAAAAAAATAAAATAAAAATAAAACGTCTGGTGGTGAGGATCGTGGTCAATTTAGTTTGAGCCAGCGCCTTTGCTGCCCATCTAAGGTACCTAATGTACCAACCATTCCTGGAGTGTACGTATTTCTATTTCTCTTCTATTCCACTCAGACTGAGCCTCTCGAACGTTAGATTCTGGCCTCCCTACTGTCCACTCTGCATTGCTCATGTGAAGACGGAAAAGAAAACTTTCGAACAAATATTGAAAGATAAGCGAAAAGTTTAAGTTCTATTTGCTACTGTCGGCCTAATTATTTTACGTACTCCACTGCTCTCAGAAGCTGTGCGGGTTGCCGTTGCTTTGTGGTGTTTTCACGTTCTTTCGTTTTTTTATTTCTTTCTCTGCAGTTACACCACTGGAACTACGAACCCCTCTGCGTTTTTACGAGGCGCGTCGTTAAGGGAAACACCGGCCATATTTGTCCATTCGCGTTGTGTAATACTCTCCGCCTCTGGTGTTCTTTAGTAGCAACCTTGTCAAAGCTGTGTGGCGTCTGGACTAACTGATAGAATTGTTTAATTCCTAAAAATGAATAGCAGCGCTATATATATATATATATATAGAGAGAGAGAGAGAGAGAGAGGAGAGGAGAGAGAGGAGAGCATGTGTGTTCATGTAAAAACTACTCTACATACTGTCGTCGCACGTCGTCAATAGAAAATAAAATAAAATAAAACTGAAAAGACGAAAACTTCAGCTGGCGTACGGACGAGCACACATGCCCCATACATTAGTTCTTTTGTTTTTACGTTTATTACCAGTCGTGTTTAGTGCGTGAAATAAAAATGAAAAGAAATGAAGTTGCACACATCAACGTCTTGCCGACATCACCTAAGTGCCCCGTCAAATCTGCCAATTCTTTATCGCGCTAATGTTCTCGGCATCTCGTCACGTTCCTCAATGCTGATTATGAACTCCAGCCGTCCACGTAACACTTCCACGTCGAAACCATTCGGCGAAAGCTCGTGCGCCATCGCGTACTTCGCGCCATATACGGTCAGGGGGACATCGCGGGGACATCGCGGGGACGAGTGCGTGTGGTAGAGCCGTGAAAGTGCGAGGCGCGGGAGGGTGGCAATACCACATCATCATTGTCCGGCGAGCCGTGACGTCTGGTGGTGACAAGAAGAGTATGCGAAAGAAGCACTGTCCTGTCAGCGACGACACCTAGTAGGGGCTATAGACGCCTTTGTTCCCTTTCCTGTCCGTCATACATTATGGTTGCGCGCTTACCACCGGCTCCCCGTTTCCCTCCTCGTGTCAGTGTTTCGCACATCTCTCAACACGTTTCCTCCGTGCCAGCCCCCATCTTGGCTTTCACCAAGAACCCCCCGGCCCTTTCTTTCTGTGTGGTCGACGCACAATGCGGAGGTGGCCGGCCAACATGTACTCGCCATCGCTGATCATCGTGATAGAACCGGCTCACTCCTTCGCTCCCGTAAACCATCTCGCTTCTAGGCCGCCACCGTAGCTGGCGTAGCGTATAGGAGTAAGCGGAGCGCGGCGCGCTTACAAGCAGTGAGCACAGGGCAAATAAGCCCAGCGCCACCCCCCCTTCAGCCCCAGGAGAGTCGAGCCACCTCGGGGGCCCAAGCGCGTCTCGCGTGTTTGCGCTCTGGCTTATTGGACTCGGACCGGTGACGAGGAACGACACGCGAACCCGAGCGCCTCCCGCGGGGATTTCCTTGTATTCCTCGCGTCACACACACACACATACAAGACGCGAGCAAACGCACACACTCGCACAGGCATCGAGAGGCTTCATGATGGTATCTGCCCTCCCGTCGGCGATGCGTGATAGCGAACTGGACCGGCGTGGTTTTGCCGGTCTGGTCCAACGCCGAGACAGGCTTTCAATATCACCAACGAAGGACGGGGTGCGGGTTTGCGTGGTCCCGGGCGAACTGCTTACACGCATGTCGCGGCGGTGGCTTAGTGAAGCGGCTGATAGAATGGGGAGGAAAGGAGGTGTTGAACCGAAGCGTGTTTCTGCGTTCATCCTTGGGATCCGCGTTGTACCGACGGATAGGGTGAATGGCTTGACGAGTACGGTGGCACCGAGGTTACGACGGCGGAAGTTCGGGATTCGTGCTCCCAAGACGAAGTGTTCTCTACCGATGAAATGATGAGGCGCGCCTCGTTCGTCGTTACGCAGATCGTTGCGAGTCGCCATGGCTGCGTGGTTGTCATATTACTGGAGGTGTCATGAAGGCCGCCTGCTGGCATTTTGCAATTACTCGCAAATCCCAACCGACCCTAGCGTAACAGGAAGGGATGGGAGGGAGAAAGGGTGTTGGGTGTTTTAACTATGCTTCCCCACCTTACTTCAAGTTTTCCTTGTGTACATATACACGCGATTATACGAACATCCGTAAGAACATGCATAAATGACACTTGAATACTCCCTTCCCGAACGAACCTTTCTGCTACGCCTGTGCCAATATACCTTCGAGGTTCTCACTGGTAGTGTGTGCTTCGATGCATTGATTGGAGATATATGCGCAATATAGCAGTTGATGGAGACGCCAATTCTTTAGATTTTTTTTTGTTTAGCTCCCCCGCCCCCTCCCCTCAGCTTGCGGGATTCGTCAGAGCGTTAAGTACAAGCGTATGTTCTCGGTTTGCAGATTTGATGCTGTAGCTTTGTATTCGTTAGGCGTTCGAATATCGTGGAACATCTGATGAAGCGAGTTACCGATGGTCGCTATATCGTGGGATCGAATCCCGACTGCGGCAACTGCATTTTCGATGCAAGCGAAAATGCTGTAGGCCCGTGTGCTCACATTTGTATGCACGTTTAAGAACCACAGGTGATCTAAATTTTCGGAGCCCTCCATTGCGGTCTCTTTCATAATCATATGATGGTTTTGAGACGTTAAACCCCACATACCAATCAAAGTTCGTGCGTGCACATTGAAAAGGAAACCTGCTTAGGGATTATTAGGGAATCTATCTTTCTCTCTTCTCAGCTGCAGTAGAGCGCTTCCCCTCGATGATCGCTCCCGGCAGCAAACCGATACGTGTTATCGGAAAATGACCGGCATGCGTACAATCTCTTGTTAGCTGTACATGTCCCCACTAGAACAGTTAATCGCTCACCATTAACTAGGCAAAGCCTGGACTGTCCACATTTTCGAGTTCAAGCCAAAAAGCAAACCGATAGAAAACTCGATTTGGCAAATCGCAACATGGCGGGTACGTACGGCCAGACCGCTTCCGCGGAAAACAGCGGATAAGCGTGGAGCTACGCGTATCAGAAATAAAAGCGCCGTGGCCGTTCTATATTCACGGGAAGCTTACGGGTCATTATGCGAGTACACGAGAATGATACTGAACAGCGAACTCGGTCAAATGGACGATCTATGTATGGCAGTAATAACACGGAGCTTCGCATGTGTAGGTAAGATACGCAATCGTAAAAATGGCGAGCTTTTATCTTTGGAGTTCGAGGGAAAAAGAAACGACGCAGCTTGATGCACCAGCTTGTTCCCTATACACAGATATCTCCTGTTCCTTGTATAACGATACCTCATGTTCCCTATGCACACATACCTCCTGTTTTCCATACAAACATACCTCACAAACGAAATGCCGACTCTGTATTCCGGTATGGCACGCACCTACTCCTCTCAGATAACGGGAGAGGCAGCTCAAGGAGGAAAATGAGCTCGGATCCCTTTGTACGCTCTCGCCGCTAACGATCTCTCTAGGGGACCGTTACGATTCCACGTGCGCATCGCAGATCGGCCGGGTCACGCAGGCTTCCATGTTTTTTTTTTCGACAAAGAAGGTTCCGGAGAGAAGTGGTAGGTGGGCCTTGGTTGCACCTTGTATAATGATGCCCAGTGCCCTCTCCTTTCTTTCAGGGTGGCCTTTTCTTATTTCAATGCGGGCACCTGGATTTGCCTCGCTACTTTGCGCGGCTGAAAAGTAAACGTTGCACGTTTTTTTTTGTTTTGTTTTTTGCGTTAGGCATGCGCGACGGCGAATCGAATACATCGACAAGAAATTTAGAAACGAACGATTGAGCAAGGTGATGCGATTGTCGGTGCTCGTCGATGCTTTAACTGGGAAAGTGAAAGTCCTTGCAAAAAAAAAACAGAAAAAATAAAAAAATACTTGGCAGTTTGCGTAGAACATAGTTGTTGCACATAAAACGGGACGAGTGAGAGTTTGCAACCGGGTACTCGCTCATTCCTAAGAGCTGCACAGCCGCTGTTTGACGAAGCTTTGCTTGGAGAGGTAAAAAATTAGAAAGGATGTAGGGCATGGTGAAAGGGGTGCAGTTCGGATCACTTCATCATGACGAATAAGACAATGCTTATTTGGACAGTTGATATGCAGAGTCGTTTCAGACCACTCCTATTCGCATAGGAATACTTGGCAATATGACTACGTGAACTACACTTTACGGACGACCGTGGTATATAGCGGGGTGCACAGTATTTTAGAAGAGCTTTGGTTGAGAGAGGAGACGGGGGAGGCGCAGAAGAGGAGGGAAAAACAGGCAAATATGTGAAAGTTATTGTTACATTGTTGTGTTGGTCACTGTGGTGTTTCTCCTAAATGGGTCAGTAGAGAGGCCTGCAATATAAATAAATATGTAAACAAAGTTGACTGAACGGTTCTAAACATATATGGTTGTTTTTTATATGATATTTGTAGAGAGGTTTGTGGAAAAAAACCGTCTCCAAACATCAATACGCACATTTTAATCTATATATTTTGTATTGCCATGTGCAAACAAGCAATTTATATGTACACTCGCTCGCATATGGTCACCAGCCCCAAAGATGAACGTTCGGTGCATTTCACGTCTAGATTTTTCTGGTTGTGTTAGTCACTCACGTTCCGTGTTTAACTACTCTAATGTCGAAAATTTTCGTGTGATGCACTTATGATTGATGGACAAACATTTCATTTGTAAAAAAATATGCAGTTTGTATCTCTTTCTTCAGCAAGACAGAGACGAAAAAAAAAAGTTTTTGAACTGCCTTATTAAGCAGTCACCTATATTTATTCGCTTGTTTTGGGGATGCACACAAATTCTCATATATGCATTCATCTTCGATGTTCCTCAGTGCTGTCTCCCCCCCCCCCCTCCTCCTGCTATTGTATAAGCTGTGCTCAATAAAGTTTCGCATGTAATCAAAGTGCTCGCTAAGGCTCATCACAGAGCCTAAGTCAGCGCCATCGAGTAAAGTACCTTACCGCGTAAAGAATGGACTGAATGCGAGACAACCCGGCTCCGTCGGGATATAAATGTAGCGGTGCTTTCAACTAGGAGTCGAGCGCGTGTTGCATTTTAATGAACCTACCCTTGGCAGACTTTGTATGGTCACTGTAAGCAGGACACCGACGTGTTTGAGAAATCAGAAAAAGGAAGGAAATTCCAGACGTGCAGGCTAATATGTCTTGACTAAATATAAGTGGACTTGACGAATGAACTAATGAACATTTGTTACTCCTTTGAAAACATTCCCATGATGCCACTCTTTTGTCAAACGGGCTCTTTTCAAAGGCAATCAAGTCAATGGCCTTCGAAACGCCGTAACTCTATCAACTCCATGGAGTTGTTTCTCTGCCACACGGCGTTTTTGAGCGACCATTGAGTAGTTAGATCACGCGTTTCTTGCAAAAACTGCGTGGCACTGCGGATCCTTATTCTCTGGTTTGTGTCGCCTAAAATAAATACTCTAGGCTCACTTAAAAGCACAATATGTATGTTGGTGGTATTTAAACATTTAAAGAAAGTGCCTATTTCTAGTTATGAATGTAATGATTGATAGGTAGGGTTTAACGTCCGAAAACCACCATATGATTATGAGAGACGCCGTTGTGAAGAGCTCCGGAAATTTAGACCACCTGGGGTTCTTTAACGTGCTCTAAAATCTGAGCACACGAGCCTACAGCATCGTCGCCTCCATCGAAAATGCAGCCGCCGCAGGATCTAGCGACCCGTGGGTCAGCAGTTGAGTATACCATGGCCACTAGACCACCTTGGTGGGGCCCCGTGTATCACTGACATGGTGTGTAGCTCTTCTCAATTACCTTAGCCGCTCTTCATTTTCTGACACACGGCTTCTCGTGGCTGCCAAAGTTACACGATCAACGTAATGACGTCCGGCAATCTCTTCGCGAAATCCGGTGATTTCTTCTCCGTAAACAGCAGGCTGTGTGCATGTGCATCTGTGTGTACGTGCGCGTGTGCGTGTACGTATGTGTTTGTCCCCGTGTGTTTGAACGTGCGCTGAGAGAGAGGGAAAGATATCTAACTGTGGCCCGAAATGGACAGGCACGGCGATATTCCTGACGGAGGGGTTTGGGCACTCCCAGGCCGCTGCATTAAGCGCGCCCGGCCGCCGAGACTCACTCGAATCGTCGTCCCCCGTCCTGCCCCCGCAGTTCAGTTAGCGGTGAAGGAAGCTGCCCTAGGAAGCCGTCGCAGATGCGGAGGAGAACCTCACGATCTGTAGTCCCCCCCTCCGCTCATCGATTTCCCATCGGCGCAATCTGCGCCACGCGGAGGCGCACCCCTTTTGCCGGAGTCTCTCGCTCGCTCGCCGCAGCTCGCACTGGCAGGACCAGCTGCGGCTGGCCCCGATGGTTGTGTCCCGCATCGCTTGCCTGTCATACGAGCAGATGGAGAGGTGCCAGGGAATGTGTGGGCGCGGCCCCAGTGGTGGCGGCTCGAGCTTGCTGAGAAGCGGTGCCGACCGTCTTCCATCAGATCGCGACCCCACGCTCGCCGGTATACAATGATATCGGCAGAATATATTACACCTTGCAACCAGGGGCGTAAGCGGGTATTTTTTTTTGGGGGGGGGATAGGGGTAGGGAGGCACCTTTTTGATTCTGACCAGTAGCCAAGCAGGCAGATGTGGTCGGGTGCCATTTCGTGGCCTGTATGTCATGAAAAAAAAAAAAAACATTGGAGGAGGGGAGGTGGGGTGAACCGACCCAGTGTACCACCCTCTGACTAAACGCCCCTGCTTGCAAGGTAAGCGCAGTCTCTAAATTTTGTAGACCTACCCGCCTCGGTCCGCTAGTAGATATGAAAGCAGACTACGGAGCTTGAATGCCGGTCTGAAGGTCGTGGGGTAGATTCACAGCGGCGGCGGCCGCACTTGGATGGAGGCGACGGATTCAAAATCTGTTTGCTTAGGTATGGGTATACGTTAAAGAACCCTAAGTGATCGCCATTTCCGATGTGTGCCAATACGGCGTCCCTCAGAATCATGTTGTGGATTTAGGACGTAAAACTCCAACACTCATAAAGCGTTGAGAACACACTGTGAATTTTCGCGCAGCAGTTCGACGGTACGGGTCTCATTCCGAGCCACGGCGGCAGAATTTCAATCACTGCACTGTATATGTGGAAAAGCCAGCGTAGTCTCAGATGCCTCGACTGGCGTCGACTGAAGGGAACTGCTCGGGGACGGAAGCCGGTAGATCGATTTATCGTAGGTAGAACTGCCGCTTGATGTCAAGATACTTTAGATGGTAAACATGACTTAAATAAATGTTACTATGTGAAAACGTTGGAAGGAGCTATAAACTTGTGGAGACAGGATACTACCGCGATAACTTATTGAGCGCGGCAAAGTTTATTAGAAATGATCGCGCTGGAATATGTTCGGTTTCTGCGAGGTTATATGTTTGCCTGTAGAGAAAGACACCTAGACCAACCAAGATTGCTAAACGAACACGAGGATCAGGGAAAGAAATGAATTATGAGTAGCGTCTGCAAACATGCTCTGTATCAGGGCTTTAGAAAGTGACTACATGCGTGGGAAGAAATGACCCGGCTACACGACTTCTTCTCAGGGGAATTCGCCGTTCCCCCAGGTTATGGCCTCTCGGCTCGCAGCTGCCAGTGATCGCAATGAGTACGAAGTACGCACCATATGGCAATGACATCTTCACTCCGTACATTTCTATATAAATGATTACGCAGACCTCCGATCCAAGAGGTGGCTATATATAGACTCAAGAGCCGAAGGATAAAACGAGTTCTGTGGGATATCGGACTAAAGTTTCCGCAAGCGAGTGCGATTCGCTTCGTGTGAAAATGACCTCATCGGTAGGACGTCAGGCATTTGGCTCGCTAAGAAGGTTACCCTCTCTGTCCGTCGTAAGATTTAAGAAAGCTCATAACTTGGAGTGGTATTGTATTTGCTGCAGCAGCCAGAACCTCTTTAAAGGCTAGCGCAGGGATGCCAAGTTTGTTTGCGCTTGTGCATTGTTCATTTTGAAGGCCCATGAATCCTGATCGAACAAAAAGTTGACTTTTTATTGAATCACGATTCATAACTTTTTATAACAGAAAATTTACCAGCACCAACAAGTTTGGTTATTATTATTATTATTATTATTATTATTATTATTATTATTATTATTATTATTATTATTATTATTATTATTATTATTATTATTATTATTATTATTATTATTATTATTATTATTATTATTACCTGATAAACACACGTATACTTGTCTGTCTTTTCTTTTTTTTCTGGTAACCGGATCTGACTGGACGAACCAGTCAGACATATTACCGCTGGGAACAAGTAGTGAACCTTGATGTACGAAAATCAACCACCAAACTCAAATGAATGTAGAAAGTGCCGTGACAGTTCAAAGAGAAGATTTCAAGTCGTACTAGACTGTTCACAAGCACACATTTCTGCTTGTGCAGGTGTTATACCCCCAGTTATCGAATTAATATGCCCCTTTATCCACGAATGGCTGCTCGTCACAAACGTTTGTCTAGTTCAGCGTCCTCAAAGACATCTTTTGAGCGTGCCATAGATGCTTTGGAGGCCACTGTCCACTTGACATATTTAATTTAAATGACACGTGTTCAAAATGCCTGGACTCATGGCGAGGCTCCTTAGGCTCAATTTGAATACCTGCGTTCTACAAAAGCAGGTTCAATCGCAACTTCTTTTTTTCCCCTGTTCAGTCAAGAACAGTCGCTCTGGCGTCGTCTGTACAGTATTCCGTTATTGTCCGCTCGTATTGAAGCTATCTCGTGTAGCACGGTCTCCATTGCGATTGGGTTGTCAGAAACACGCTTGAAAGAGCGTAATCTGTTTGTTTTTCTCTTTCACTTTTTTGTGGTAGGCGGGGGTGGAAGTGGGGGGGGGGGGTGGCACGAAAATTCGAATCATGCAGCGAGGACATTCAGCGGGGCGCTCAGTGCAGTTTGTTTAACGTTATGGACAATGTACCCAATGGCCGTGAGGGAAAAAGTTAAAAGAAACCGTAGTATTAATATATTGTGAAACTCTTCGTCGCCGAATTCGTTTCGGTACGGCCTTCAGCGCTTCCTTATCCCATCTAATCCCTCCGTCTATTTTTTTTTCTTTTTCGTTTTCACTCAGACACGTAAAAAGCGGTAGAAAGTCCGCGAAATTCGAGGAAATGAAAGGAAGATTGAATCGAATCGGGTGCCTATACGAAACACGTAAACGAAACGAACCGGTATGCCTGAAGACGGCCCGAGCCGGCAGTTTCACCAAGTAAAACTTTATTTTGTATTTCTAGTTCCAATATAGTTTCGACAGAGCACGCAATCCATCTTCTCACTTTTCTTATATATATTTTTTTCACATCCGTCCTTCGCTGCGAAGCGTGCCGCTCTTTTTATTATCAAATGTTTTATATACGGGGAACATTTTATTTTCTCTAAGATTTTTGCATCGGTGATTTCTCGTTGGCATGGCCATTCATGTACGTACATGCATGTACGCCTAAACGTACATGCATGTACGTTTAGGCGAAGCCGTAGCTGCAGTGCAGATCGAATGAAACGTTAGTCGAGTGGTAAGGAAATAGTGTATGGTCAGGTTACCTGAGATCTTCACTGGCATCGCGAATAGGGTTACGTTAGTGTTAGCTGATACGTGTTCGCAGCTAAAGGCGGTGCATTCGCGGCGATTTGGATAGGTTGCGCTTGCGAAATCCCTCGCGTGATTTCGGACGGCACGCGTGTAACGTTTCGTACTTCCCGTGTAGCTCTATGCAACACCTGCTTCACTTTATTCGTGGCCGTTCTGCATACCGAAGACTCCCGAGCCGGTATTTCAAAAGAAGCTCTTATGCCGGAGAAGTTCGTAATTGAAACACGCCCTTGAGGATGAATGTACCGTCAGCGAATGGATCCATTCAGTGGCAAACATAGCGTACAGTCTAAAAAAAGAAAGAAGAAAATTGAATATGTGCTACTCTTTTCTCTAAATCCAGACTCGCCACTATATGATTCTTTTGAAGGAGTACTCTAACTTCCTTCAGGGTCCTAGGACTCTCCAGACAGAAGTAAAAGGCGTCATTACGTCGCAAGTCAAGGCTAGCGAAAAAGTTAACAAATGAACTCCCTCACCCCACCCCCCTTTTAGGTACCGACAAAATGCTTTGCGATGTTCGGATGCCCTTTTTATTGTAGACTTTGACTTGGCGCACATTTCACGAACACATTGGCTCACCCCGTCCTATCGGTCGAAGATGATTACTGTGAGTGTCGAGCACAAGAAATCAACCGATGTTGTCTTGTCGAATCATTGTTCCTTCTAGAAAACAAACAAAAAGATAAGCGTTCGCATCAAAGCTGGGCTGCTTGAAATACAGAAAACTGTTATTTTACCCGAGTGACCAGAATTAAGTGTAACACAATGTCTTCCTTTGTGTGTATTTCTGTGTATGCTCTCTGCGTGTCTCTTACTATTATTATTATTTGATTTGCATACACAGATACACAAGGACACAGAGGAAAGAGGGAGAGAGCAAGCTGGCAACTGCCACCTGGAGGAGCACAACGCCTGCTCACTCTTTCGGGGGGAGGAAAGAAACAGAGGAAACAAAGATTAGAGGGGAGAAATAGGAAAGAAGATGAGGAAGGGAAAAATGACGAAAAATTTGACGAGTATGAGTAAAAAAAAGAAAAAAATAATAAAAAAGGCAAAAGAAAAAAAAGAAAAAAAGAGAGACCGTCTATAAACGGGTGGCCAGGTCCGTTTGCTTTATAAACGTAAGGAGAGCTCGGTGGGCCTGGTCGCGTCGGGAAGCACAACCACTCGGAAAAAGGTAGTCGTCTAGGGTCGCGCACTTGAGTCCTAGGAATTTATATTCCTTAATTAGCAAAGACCACTGCGTAGAAAATGTGGGAAAGTGCACTACGAGATGCTCAAGTGTTTCGCAGGAGCCACAAGCTGCGCACAAGGGGCTGTCCACACGCCCTTGACGGTGTAATCGTCCATGCACCAGCACAGAGCCAACTCTTAGTTTGTACAACAGCGCTCGGGAACTACGAGGCAAGCTGTCTTCACATGACTTTCATTCACACCTTTCTGTGACCCCTTAGTCTTTTTTTTTAACTGTCGTGGTGTGAAAGTAAGTCGCCAACCTATTAGCAGCTCTTCTCTTCCCACATAATGCATCTATCGTCTTTCCCGTAGAAACAAAACGCGCGCTCCAGCTGGCCTGTTGTTTGGTCCCTGCTCACGCAAAACCGGAAAGCTATATGGCCGTGGACTCGTTGCGTGAGAACTCCACGATTGACTGTACACCATGTGATGACGTGGCTTCAAAAGCTTGGGACGAAAAGCGTGACGCATGTCATGACGTAGACGAGTGGTTTACTTTCAAACGCCTTAAACGGGGAATATCGATCGGCAAATCGTTGCTCGCGCAATTTAAGCAGTGTGTACGGGTGGGTCTTGTGAACTTTGTTCGGCAGAACTTTGGCATTTCGACGCGTGTATATGCCCCGGTAATTCTGGATAGATATAATGCACAAGTTTCAAAAAATAAAGAGCGTCAGCTCATCGAGAAGTATTATTAAATGGTGTACCCGGAGATATACTGGTTACCGTGAATGCATTTACTGACTGTCCTTGCTGGCTAAGCCACTGAGCTGTCGCACTTGTAAGCTCGAAGGCGCGGGTTCGACTCCCGGCCACGGCGGTCGAGTTTCGGGGATGGGCGAAGTGCGAAGAACACTTGTGTGCTTAGAAATGCACGCACGTTAAAAATCCCGAAATTGTCGAATTTGATCCGCAGTCCAGCAAAACGGCGTGCCTCATAATCACACCATGGTTCGGGTGCGTCCAACCCTAGTAATTGTTAATTAGATTTACTCAAGGCTTGACAAATGCTGTATTGTATGTTTAATATTACGTAAAAGCAGGTCAGCCCACATTTTTGATATGTTCATCGCATACATATTCCAATGATATCTCGGAGTCAATAATTTTTTAACTACCTCATATCATCGAGCGTAATTAATTGCACCTGACGTTATATATCACAGTGCCTCTTGGGTCACTTCGGCAATTCTCGCTCTCTAAAAGGCATTATTTGCGCTTGAACAGTACCGTGAAGATTTTCCCGAACGCTCATAAAAAAGTGGGTGATATGCAGGTTATTTGATGTACTTACCTACGATATATGTCAGCTTCATTTAGAGGAAAACAAAACGAATCACTCGATCCTGAAATATTGCTCAGTTTTAACGCTTTTCTGGCTTTAGTGTTGCGACATGCAACACTAACGAACCAAAATTTACAGATACTTCTACCGCTCACAACAATGTAGTGTTGTTGTTTTTTGTGATTTTTGCGACACTTCCTAAGTTCTACATCCCAATTTTTCCGCAGCAGCCTACACTTAATTGAACTATAAACATAACACTAGTGAGCAAGAGCTAGCTTAGTTTAGTGACGCCTATGTAGATAAGCCAGTAAGGCACTCGGCTGCTGACCGCAGGTCACGGGATCTAACACCGGATGCGGCGGCTGCATTTTCAATGTAGGCGAAAATGCTGTAGGCCCGTGTGTAGAGATTTGGGTGCACGTTAAAGAGCCCCAGGTGGTCGAAATTTCTGTAGTCCTTTACTACGGCGTCCATCATATGGTGGTTTTGGGACGTTAAACCCCACATATCAATTAGATAAGCCAGTAGGCTAAGCAGTAAGAAATCTATAAAACCTATAGAAAGTAGAAAGAACAAGCTGACATACGCAATAAACTGTACAAGTTCTACTGGTCTGGTGCCATCGCCATAAGAGCGTCATGATTTTTCTATATAACACTGGACGAACAGATGCTCGGTATCCAGAAACAAGAAAGGTGACAAGAAAATAAAAAAAGGGGGGGGGGGGGTACAGGTGTTTCAACAGCAGGCTCTCTATACTGCACTTACCCTGTTTATCATCGACCAAGTGAGGTAATCCTTTAAAGCCTAATTTAGTGAAGATTATATAAAGCCGACGTAAGTTATGATTAAAGCTACCTTAAGCTATGGTTAATGTGGCGGAACCTAAACAGCTGGGATTCGTCTTAACCGCACTTGACGACCTCGATCGGGCTTACATCTCAGGTTCACCGTGTGATACGAAGAGCACCCACTGCGCAATAGCCGGTGTCATGGCGTCATTTCCGGACGTCTCGGCATTGGTGTACAGAAAGAGGCTCGCTATACTGGCACTGCAGCCGGGCTTGTAAGAGCGTACGTCATCTGTATCGATCCGCAGAGGTAGGTGGAAGCGAAGCGCACCCGCATATACGGATCGTTAAAGGGACACTAAAGAGAAACAATGACTTGTTTTAGATTTACGAACTGTACTCTCAGAATCGTAATGCCATAAGTTTTACTATCATAAGTTCATAGTTAGAGGAGCAAATCAAGGTTAAAGATTAATTTTTAAATTTCGCGCTATACAAGCTTCGCGCGTGGAAAGAAACTTCGAAATGTACTTTCGGTGTTTTCGTGGCAGTGGCTCGATTAAATTTCTGAAACTTGGTATGCTAAGTCTATGGCACCCACAGATTACAGTGTAGTTCATTTGTGTAGATCGGAAGCTACGTAGCACCCAGTAGACGCCTTCAAAATTTCTTACGTCATGGTTTTTGGGGCGGGAATCTCAAGGTGACGTCATCACCCGCACTTTTTTTTTTTTTGCGCGTTTTCTCGCTCAGTAAGCGTCGTGTCTTGGTAAGAGCGCTGGTTTAGAAGTTGTGAAGTTGTACTTTACAGATACCCGAATAATCATTTTGCTTTTTAATGTTCCTTTAAAGAAGGGGGATTTTCAAACGCCAACCACGATTTTAAGAGGGTGGGGCGCGGGATCAATACCGCAGTGCACCAGTACGTACAGACCGTCTTCGGTTGCACGATGCATGCTGTTTGTGGCGTTTACTGTGAACTTACCTAAGGTGCGAAGCGATTACGGTATATTTCTTTGCGATATTCTTCAAAGGTACCGACAACTGTTCATAATTTGTGACAAGGATCTTGGCGGAAACGAATAGGCCGTGAAATATAGTGACATATTCAAGCGTACTTTCTGCGATTTGAGAATAGTTATCTCCTTAAACTGCGTTTAGAAGCCACTCCCCCCCCCCCATTAAAAAAAGTAAGAAACGAAAATGTCATGCAGCCTAGCGACAGAGCCGTGATGAACTGTGGAATCGTTCCCTTTGCTGTACACAGTCTGATGTCTTTATGCACACCATAATTAATGCTCACCATAACTACTGCACCATAATTATAGTATCTTAAATTGAGGACGACGCAGCGAGCAATGGAAAGAAAAATGGTAGGTGTAACCTTAGGAGACAAGAAGAGAGCAGAGTGGATTAGGGGACAAACGGGGGTTAAGGATGTCATAGTTGAAATAAAGAAGAGGAAATGAACATGGGCCGGGCATGTAGCGCGTAGACAGGATAACCGCTGATCATTAAGGGTAACAAACTGGATTCCCGGAGAACGGAAGCGGGTTAGGGGGAGACTGAAGGTTAGGTGGGCAGATGAGATTAAGAAGTTTGCGGGTATAAATTGGCAGCAGCAAGCACAGGACCGGGTTAACTGGCGGAACATGGGAGAGGCCTTTGTCCTGCAGTGGACGTAGTCAGGCTGATGATGATGATGATGATGATGATGATGATGATGATGATGATGAATTATAGTATCTATATTAGTATCCGTGTTCACTCCTATCTGTGCCGTTTGTGAGATAGAAGGAGCTGGCGCATGGAAAGGGTGCTGCCTTCGCGGCAACTATAGTGGGACATGTCGAGCCACGGCGCATGCGCGCGGAGTTAGCGCACGCGCAGTGAATTGAAGCGCATGCGCACACACTAAGAATGCTCTCCCACTCAGCCACCACTAGTTCTAATACTTGCTGCGCGCGCACGAGTTCATAGTTGACGCAAACTCAAACAATTCCGGTTCTAACTGTTTCTCGGTGGTTTTTTGTTTTACGACTCCGTGATTAGACACTGTGAACGGTAAGCTTTCTGTTACACGAGAGAAAACGGGCACCACAAAAGCTGCACGTCGGTCTCTCCTTGAGGTACGCTCTTGTAGGTAAAAGATTGGGCGTGTAAACGCGAATGTAAGTGGAGTACTGATGGCGAAAGGTCCCACCGCAGTGGCCAACCACCTCCCTCTTCTGTGTCTTTGATTAATGGTTGGTGCTGTTGTGTCCGTGCACGCGCAGATAAGCTCTACGTCTACCTTTTTTGATGGTCTCAGAATAAACTTGCTTTCGAACTGGATGACGTCAGCGTCATCCAGTTCTTTGGCCATGTCGTGCCTGTTATTAATCCATAGTGGTAAAACAAATTGATGTTAGCGAAAACTGATGGGTATATTATTTGACATGAGTACAGAAATACACACGAGAAACAAAAAGAAACGGGCAAAGAGCAGGCTCAGGACTTCCCAGAAAAGCGCAACGCCTGCCTTCTCCTTCGAGAGGAGATAAGTGATAAAGCAAATGAAGATACCAGGAGATAAGTATTGATAGATTGATATGTGGGGTTTAACGTCCCAAAACCACCATATGATTATGAGAGACGCCGTACTGGAGGGCGCCGGAAATTTCGACCACCTGAGGTTCTTTAACGTGCACCCAAATCTTAGCACACGGGCCCACAACATTTCCGCCTCCACCGGATATGCAGCCGTCGCAGCTGGGATTCGAACCCGCGACCTGCGGGTCAGCAGCTGAGTACCTTAGCCACTAGACCACCGCGGCGGGGCTACCAGGAGAGAAGTAGGAAAGGCAGGAAATATGTTCAGGTGTCTTGCACGAGCCCCAATATATATACTATCAGCAGCAAGTGCTGGCGAACGTGAAATGTTTGATAAAGCTGAATTCCAGCTTTTCCTGGGAATGTGATTACCAAAGATATGTTCTGTACTGCGCTTTGCATTTCGACATACAGTCACCAGCTTGATTACAAGCGTTAAGCTCTCATACAGCAGAAATTCACATTGGTTGTGGATCCACTGTTACGCAAACTTTTGCTGTTGTTAGTGCACAATAATATTACATTGCGCCATAAGCCGTGGGCATGTTTTTTTTTTTTTTTAGAACCGTGCTTCTTAACCGTGACAGCCTAGCAAGCGACTGTGCGATTAGATAAAACAATTTACGTTTACGCATAAATTTGCCTCGTGGTCAAGTCAATCTCGATGGTGCCCGTGTGCTCATATTTGGGTTCACGTTAAAGAACCCCAGGTGGTCGAAATTTCCGGAGCCCTCTACTACGGCGTCTCTCATATTCATATGTTGGCTTTGGGACGTTAAACCCCACATATCAATCAATCAATCACGGTGATGCATAAAAAATCAAGTGCCAGTGATTGGCTATTTGTTGAGCTAATAAAGCGGAGGAGTACCAAAATGAAAGTGAATAGCTGCAGAGCTACTTATATTCATAAATATTGCTTTCTTCCGTAGTAATGTATTGTTAATAAACATGCATCACAGTCATTCTATCTGTCAGTGCATAAAAAACTCTGTATGAACTCGACCCGCGATAATCTATGTGATTACATTGCTTGTATATAGTACCCTGCCTCTAGGCTCTGCCCTTTCTTTGTACGCCAGATATTATTTATGCCCACAGTGCTTCTGATTATTTATTATTTTCACATTTTCTTTATTTCCTCTAGATTTTCTTGCTTTTGTGTGTTTCTCCATTACTATTATCATGTTGATTAAATAGCTGGCTCTAACCTAACCAACTTTACCATGTTTCTTCACATATATGTAAGAGAAAGAATCGCTACTTTAGTTTTCTAAGGTCGATAAACAAGGCGTATATAAGATAGGATAAACTGTCAAAAAGACAGAACATCGCCATAGACTTTCGCAGGGCCGCCAAACAACTGTTGGCGCCAATACAGCTCTGGCGCCAGGCTCAAACGGAGCCTTTTATGACGTCCCACACTGAAAAAGTGATGTGCTGCAGCGGTGTCTAAAAAATTAAAAAAAAGTTCCTTCACGGCATTGAGAAAGAAGTACTTTCATACAGAATTCGAAAAAAAAAGGCATTTGTCAAAGTTAGGTGCAGTAGTGTCGACAACGAACGACCAGTGTTCAAACTGATAATATATTGAAACAGGGAAGACGTCCTCTGGACGTGCTTAGTATGTACTGTTCGGCTGGTTGCTCACATTTGTCAAAAGGAAGCCTTTCATAGAAAGTCCTCTGCACAAATGTAAGCGACAATCAATCGGCTGTCCCGAAACTAGGACAGTGGTTCTCGCGTTTGCTCTCCCTAACGATGAGTCGTCCAACTAAAGCTAATGTTATCGGGCTCTAAACTGCTGTGGAGAGCCGCTTGGCGGGGACATAAACTTGTCGCTCGTTTGTCACACGCGGCAGTGACTTTGTATCCGCGCTGGCGATGTGCATAGTGTACACTTTCTGTTATGTGAATGCTAGCAGTAATGGAAACTGTGGGTTATTTTGAATGGTAACCGCGAGAAAAATCAGCCACACTAAAGCTATTCGTGGGTTGGCGCGCGTTTGCTGAAGAGTACTTCGCTCCGGCTGGTATCGACAGTAAATGCGCTTCTGCTCCCTAAATAACAAATAACAAGGTTAGACCAAGTGTAACTTATAAGTGATGAGCTATTCAGCTATAGCTCGTACGGTATCACGTCCTATAGTTTCTCTACTTCGAAAACAGGACGGGCTTCAAGCATTTCGCACTCGTTAACAGAGAGTGGCACGGCTGAAACTAAAGAGATGGGATACGCTGTAAACCGGCGGAAGTTCAATGGTATTGAGTTTAGCGAGCTTGAGGCTCATTTGCCGAGGGGATGCAATGGTGGTTAATGCGCAGTGGTATAAAGAAAAAAAAATACTGAAACGACAAATCTATTCCTATCTAACAGTAATGATGACTACGTTATGTATGATTCCCCAAGACTACTGACAAAACAGGTGTCACGAAAGTTGTTCGCAGAGTGTCCTACACTTCCTCGAAGCGTTGATGTCGGTAATAAATGCGTCTCTGTTCGTTAAATTGTGAAGAGAAGGGAGCCTACAACAAGGCGCCACTGAGTCGCTCACTATACGAACGCGACAGAGCCGCGTTAAGGACGCTCTCAATCAATCGAAATCATTGTTTCTTTGTGCAGTTTTTGCTCGAGAAAGTTGTCCAAGTGTGCGCACACCACAACAGCATACACCCCTCTCGCATTTTTAACAACATACTAGATCGTCGGGACGCCTTTTGAAGCCTCAACGTTTAGGGGACGGGGAGCGCGACAAGTCGGTCGGAGACGACCGAAATCGTCTCGGAGAAGGCAGGACGTAATCGCGAAGCGCTCTTTTTGGAAGTGGCACCGATGCGGCTTCGCCCGCTCGCTCTCTTCAGTCCATTACGATCGGAGCCGCAGAACAATGATGGCGCCAGAGGCGACCATAGACGGCGACGGCGTCGACGGGGTCTTCCAAAATCGCAGTTCCCGGCGTCGTCACGGCTTTGTGGTCCGCAAAGGCATTCGTGCGCGCCGAGTTTCTCCCTCGCCCTCTTTGTATATTCTTTTTATCGTCGAGATATGGAGCGACGCGACGAACTTCTCTCCGCACGACTTCATTGTGTCTGCGTTTTACTGTACTTTTTTTTTTTCGTACAGTTCCGTTGTTCTCTTATCTTGTAAACCGTCGGTGCGGCACCGTATATCATACAGCGTCCTCCTCGCGTTGAACACCCCCCTTTTTTATTCTTGTTATTTTTATTTCGGGGGCGCGTGTTTATCAGGCGCTATGTGCCATCGCGGGGACACCATTTGAAATTCGCTCGTATATCAGCTGTTCTGCGGGCTGGATTAGAAGCTGGAAGGTTGGAAGCACGAGGTACTGGAGGGTATCAGTGCATAACGTATAAGCTGCGTATATTCGCTCTCTCCTAGTCGTAGCTGACCAACTCTGCACCAATGCGCTGCGTAGCCAGCGTGAAAGGGGTAGAGTTGGTTCCGTCAACTCAACAGAAATGAGAATAGAACGCGTTTAGATGCCCTGATTTGAAGTTTTTAACATAATGAAGGAATGAAAAAATGTTATTTTTGGCGTGTTTTTATTCCAGCACACTCTAGCGCCGCAATTTTATGATGAAGTTTTATCCTGTTCAACACTGTACTGTGTTCGCTTTCTCGTGGTGGCACCAGTGGTGGCACTTGTAGTAAGTTTATCCACTGGCACGTGATCGTAATGCAAACAACAACAGCAACAACAACAACAACAACAACAACAACAACAACAACAACAACAACAACAACAACAACAACAACAACAACAACAACAACAACAACAACAACAACGCGAGTCTTATTGCAATCGTCGTTTTCATCGTCTCGACGAATCATTCCTTCTTCTTCGTCATGGCTTGTAACAATACCATCCAACATTTTCTGGAAGTTAGCAGACTGGAACGATTCTGAGCTTCAAGTCGGAGTCGATAGTCGCACGTTAAATTCAACACAGAGTAGTATGCTGATAGTCATTCAAAGAAAAAAAAAAGCTTGGTTTTATAAGTGAGGTACTTCTTTTTCTAAAATTTCGTTTTTCATGACTCTTTTGTATGAAAGGACAACAATTCACGAATTCATTTTCTGATATTTCGCATCCCTGTTTTGCATTTGAACTATCCTCCATTTTATAGCAGGGGTAGTGAGAGTCCGTTTTTTTACACCCCCCCCCCTCCCCCGCCTTCCAATTAGCGACTTGTTCCGATGTATGAACAAAGCTAAGAAAAAGGCAATACAACACGAAAACGCACGTCTCGCATTCTGGAAATATGACCAACGCACTCGCCACTGACCCTCGCTCGCGCTGTTCTAGACGCAAAGGCACTCTCAAGGCTGTGACTAATAGTCTTGAGCAGCGGGCTGCGTATGGCCATATCATAAGTCACGTACCGCTGACAATGGCATTGCTTACGAGCAGCCTGAAAGTGACAAGCTGTTCTGCAGGGAGAACCCGAGTTCCAAACGACGGGTTAAGTACGTCCGGGCTGTGCGCTCCACGTAGACGACACACTCACGTGGTCATGTTTTCACTTGTATACTGGAGTTTTCAATAAAACGGTCATTCTGAACTATAACCAGAAGGAGATAAAAAAACACATATATTTCTTTTTTTTTTGCTTTTTTTACAGCGAAAGGTGTTATGAGATCGCCAAAAAGGTCGCGCGTGCCATAGTTGTCCGCTGCTGCCGCCACTGGTGTCCGTAGGCAGTATCGCACGAATTCAGAAAAATGAAGTAAATAATAACAGAAATGAGACAGCGGGACTTGAACTCCGGTCCCCTGCGTGCCAGCCCAGTATGCTACCACTGAGCCAGGCCGGTGCTTCAAGCTTCACTACAAAGTGACCCTACGTAGGAAGGCTTCTCGCCAGGAAACTAATCTCATTATTATGGGTAATAAAGCGTTTTAGGACAGCAAAGGAATAACCGGACGTCACACAATGCGAATCGCTGAACTAGTGGGTTGTCGAATGCTCTAACCCATTACAAAAGCCCATGCCATAAATCTTCATCGTCGTCGTACACAGCATCAGGAAAATTGCGGAAAATTTATTGCACATGTGTAGCGAGCACCACGCTTATCCAAAAGATGAAGAAGAATGGCTTGGCGAATGCCGGCCTAATACACAAAAATTATGATTTATGCCATAGTAGGTACCCTGTAAGTGTTCTTTTAACAGCTACCCTAAGAATGTTAAAAAAAAAAGACTCTATAGAAAGGCCGTTTAGTTGGTTTTTGCCGTGAATGTGCTGCTAGTTCCAGGAATTCCTGGTGTTCTTTTTGTTTTATTCGAAAAAGCCGCAACATCCCAAGGCAATGTACTGGACTTCATGCCCATTGTAAAATAAGAATTTCACGAGGCTTCTATGCGTTCCCTCCAAACGACTCGAAGAGGAAGGCCATCGTCTTCGTCGTCCCACTCGATGCATCTAGAGTTACTGCATATGCTACCTTTAAGCTTCCATGAGGAGCATATATAGTAGCTCTAGATGCACCTATTCGCCAGTTTCATCACCTATAGGGGGCGCAAAGGGTGGTTCAATATGGCACCCACCGAGAGTATCGGTTAGTATTGTAGTCGCTGAGCACATATGTGGCCTGCACTGCGTTTTTTTTTTTTGCTGTGAGATGGCTCTACCGTTTTGCAGTCACATATTATGCGTCACTTAGACGCTTCAGAAACTAGGATACGATTCCTCGAAGTCGTCCTGAATTCCAAACTGATCACTTGTTGTGGCGTGAAAGTCTGTAGCTGATATTTTTTACGCATTTTTGACAAAAAAAAAGTCACAGCTTTGCTGCAAAGGCGAAGCAATGAACGCGATAGCAACCAATCGGGGGGTCACACGCCGAATGACAAGTAGATCAAAACGTGCCCCGCGTTTCTCAAGCACAAATGAGGCACAAAACGTACTCACAGGTACGGATGAACGCGAATAAGCGTCTCAGTTCTTACTTTGTGTCTGAAATACGCACCCTTTTTGCAAACAGAGACTGTGCAATCACCGCAGTGACCTTTGTGTGCCCGGCAACTACAACAGAAATGTTCTAGTGAAATCCCAACGCCAGCCAAGACGTACATGCATATGCTATGAATGCCACTGCCCCACCAATACTCCAATACTCTTTGAAAAAATTACGCTGGCGGCTGCGGGGTGGCGTGACAGTCTATAAAACTTGCGAATACTCCCACACCCCATTTCAAAGGCTTCCCTGCACCTAGCGTGCAGTTGAACGGCCTCCAAGATCCGAGAGATTGGCAAGCTTTCTGTACCTCATATAGTTTCCTATAGATACACTTGAAGGAACTCTTGCGCTAGTGTCTATGCGAGCTGCAACGCACAGCACTTCCGCGAGCATGGGAATGATGGGTAGTACACGGATTCACCTAGTTTTCGTTCTTTACGCTCCTTTTGGCATCGCGCGTCTTGGAGCTGCGTTGTCACGAAACAAAAATCAGCAAATGTTCAGCAGAGGCGCTTCAACACCTTGATCTTTTAGGTTTACCAATTCAAATCTGGTCACCAAGTTCAAGAGGGTTCTTTCCTCTCTTCGAAACGAAACCAAAACGCAGCCATAAACGAAGCCACAAGTATGATTCGAAGCCCGCCAGAACGAAGTCTAGACGGATCACTGTACTACTCATAATTCCCATGGTCGATGAACGATCGCAGCGCCACAGTCCGCTCTAGTTATTTTAGAAAACTCTATGCTGTACCTGATCTGCATTTGCACTGCCTCTGGGATTCGCCTACCTTTTGCCATCCTATGTAATTGTGTGTGACGTCACAATCTCATCATGATGACGTCACAAACTTTGGCAATTTCTCACGTCATAACGACGCCGTATCGTGCATTCATCCCGCGATGACGTTTATCCTCACCAATCGTGTTCAGGCCACAGACGCCCGCGGTCGATTTCCATGTTTGGTGAGGCATCTAACGCTTTCGCCTTAAATAGATTCACACAAGTTAGCTCTCACCTAACCGGAATTCGACCCTTTTTCGTCGCCATTGCCGCGCAGTATGAGCGACGAAACCCTCTCTGGTTTTGCGTGATTCGATGCTAACCGAGTCCCTCAAGGACGATGAATCCAAGGGAGGGGGAGCGCCAGTGGAAAGGAAATCAATGCAAAGAAAAATGCAGATACTTGTATGCAAGTATAGTAATCGAGGAACGGCTGTAAAAAAGGGGGGGGGGGACCTCATTAAAGCCTATTTTACATAGAGAACTGCCGCAATTTAGCCTAACGAAATGGTTCTCGTACAATGCCTCGGAGACTAGACTCCATTGCCCTATGTCGTGCAAGCGGCCATATGCTGGAGTTCTTTCCAGTAGTGCCGTTATTCGGTCGGTCATTTTGCCTCTTTCTTTTATATTTCTTTCATCTTTTTTTTTTCATCTTCATTTTCCTTTCTCCCCGTAAGCGTATTCCACTGCACGCTTTGCACCGATGGCTTTATGGCCTGAGTATTCAGAAAAACAGAAAGAGGTGCACAAAACATGGGAACTCGATAAAGAGCAAGCTATTCCTTTGCTTGCCTATAGTGGTCTCGCTATTTAAGAAATTGGGATGCTTTCTTTTGGCGTCGTGAAACTTCGAGTTACCCGCCATCCCTCGACCCCGTCCCACTCCAATTTACCCCCGATGTAACTATTTCCTCATTTCGACGAGCCCGGAGAATCTGTCCCTCAGATTCTTGGCTCTACAGTGTGACCGAAAAAAAAACATATAAACAGAAAGAAATCTAACGTACATGATTTACGCTAACCAGCACCGCGTACAACTTCGTGCCTTTCGATGCCGCCACCCTAAGCACGCTCTCTGTTCGTCGCACGTTAAACACAAACACACAATGGCGGTGCCACGTGTGCGTTGTTTTTGCAGTGGCAGCACCGGGCGATGGACGTGACAGCACGTTTTACGGCTTAGGTTTTGCTGCGGTATACACGGCTCAACGCAGCAGCGGCTCAATGCCGTTCGCGAAGCGCGACGTTGCATTTGGTGTTTTTTTCTTGTCGCTTTTGTACTCCTCTTCAGCGTACCTCCATTTTCATCGTTTCACTAAAACGTCCTCCGCACCTCTGAACCTCAAGGAAAACCTTGCGTCCATACGAGTTTGTTTATGTCGTCGACAATGCCGGCCTCCTTCGGGTGTCGCCCTCTTGCTTGAGGCGTCCCTGTCGCCGTGATGGAGCGGAGATTGTGTACGTGCGTGACGCATTTTAATTAAATTGAGTGGCGACCACATAAGTGGAGGCGACACGCGTGGCAAGGCTTTCTGTTTTGTGAGGCGACGCCCCTTATTTGTCTAAGTTTTTTTTTTGTTCCTGTTGTTGCACGTATAGCGAGCGAGACGAAGGATTGGGCGTGAACCGCGTTTCTGAGCGGCTGTGTTTAGTGTCCCTCACCCGCCGTGTGGCGGGGTTGTTGTGTTTGTTCGTGGTCGCTGCGACCTCTGTGATGCTGTTCTTAATAGGGCGAGAAGTTTAGATGACTCATCGAAAGCAAGAAGTGACAGTGGATTCGGATTCGGGCTAGAAATAGTCATTACACCTGGAATGTCGTCTCAGATTGCGAAAATTTGCGGCGTCATTACAACGCAATCGTGACGTCACGTGATGGAGTTTCATTTTCAATTTCGATTTCTATTTATTTCCCATAGGAAAGGCCCGAAGTAAAAGAGATAATTCCCACTTTACAAAAATCCGGGCTTCCTTTATAAATAATACAGCAAGGAGAGAAATTTACATGTATGTACATATAGTGCATTGAATTATCACAGAAAGTACACCAAATTGCCATGCCGAAGAAAACAATAGTAATATAATCGCTACATAAATCAAGAAAAAAATTCGGCAGATCCCATGCACCTGGGAATCTACGCTATGCGAAGCGTGCGGAGGGAAGGTGACCATGTTGCAATTTTTTATTGAGTGATACGTCATGAAATGATGATACATATATGCACAAATGTTGCATGCACAGACGTATATTGAAGAGTTGCAGATGTTAATATAACCAGTTGTTTGCACTTGCGCAACAATGTCAACTGGAACATCCGTGTTAGAAACACCAGAAGCTGATATGGAGCGCTGATGCTCGCGAGGATGCTGGCCCTGGACACTGCTACATAAATCAATTTCACCGCATGGCACCCTAACCACACTTGGCGTTAACCCGACGTGACGGCTGTATCAAAGGAGTACATATGTAATGTTTATAAAATTGGGTAGGCAGCACTGCAACCACTATTAACGTTTCACGAAGATTAACGTGTATTTGAAAAGTAGTTCCGAGACCTGGCGTTGCTCTGTGGTAGAATGCTTGACTGCCACGCAGAATGCTTGGGTTAGATTCCTGCTGGGACCCTGAAATTTATTATTTGCATTTGTCGGGTGGTCAGTGCTGCCTGTGTCAAGTTTTTTTAACACTGACATTTTTCTATACTTTCGTTGGGTCGACGCTATCGATGTCGATATTGCTTAACGCTCACGCGTTAAAATTGCCCATGTGTGTTTTCATCGTTCTTAGTAAGACATTATTCACCTGTGGCAGATACCCGCATACCAGTGGCACATACCCACCAGTGGGTATGTGCCACTGTCTGGCGGGAAGTGTTTGAAAACGCTGGCGACGGGATTGTGGCATTATTCATATCTTGACCAGCGCGTCATGTTCGTCAAACCATCTTACCCTCCCATGCTAATTTTGGTTCACGCCAAGTTAAGGCGGTGACCATGAGAGCACCCAAACGTAATCGGCTAGATAGATAGATAGATAGATAGATAGATAGATAGATAGATAGATAGATAGATAGATAGATAGATAGATAGATAGATAGATAGATAGATAGATGGATGGATGGATAGATAGATAGATAGATAGATAGATAGATAGATAGATAGATAGATAGATAGATAGATAGATAGATAGATAGATAGATAGATAGATAGATAGATAGATAGATAGATAGATAGATAGATAGATAGATACGCTGAAAGTCGCTGAAGATCGCCAAGAAATGCTTCGCATTCAAAAAAACTTTGGCATACTGCTGCTTTGTTCACGAAATTTACTACCATACAAATTGAACATTTGTACACGTATAGGTTTTGTCGCATGTATAGACTAGGCAGAATTAAGAATGATGACTCTTCATTACAACTATCATCCTGACAGCAACCTAATTGCTTTTATAAATTTCCTCATATATAACCTTGGATTATCAACAAAACAGAATTTCATACAGTGACAAAATTTTACAGTTTTGTTTACCGACTATTTTAAATCAGTTACACAAAGAGAATGGTCTCTGTGTATCTACTCTGTTGCTAAAAAGCCTACGTGACATATTCTTATGATTGCCTGTTCTTCACCCGTGTTTTTCTTTTTGTTTTTTTGCTGTCTTCATCGTTACGGGTATTTTTTTTTTCTCCGTTTTTCAAATCTTTACACAATACGCTTCTTCGTTATTTCATGTTTGCTTACTGTTTCTGCTTTTCTGTTCATGCATCAGGTATAGAGCATGCCTTGAACTGCTGTAACCGCTAAGTGTGTGAGGTGGCCAGGATGTCCTCAAGCTGCTCAGAGCAGTTTTTCCGCCAGGTCTCCTCGCAACCTTGTTGCGCATTAAACTTAATTCGAAATTCAAATTCTTGAACACTGTATCTTGTACACGGGGCCTACGAGTAAAAGTTTGGCATGGAGACAAAATTGAACCTAATGAATAGTTTTTTTGCGCCACTGTACTGTACATCAGCTATTTGTTGGATAGACTTTTTTTAGTGTACGCAGGTGATATAAATTGAATGAAGCGGTTTTCTTCCAGACTAGAAAGCAGTACTTGAAGTAGTAGCATATAACACCGTCGCTCAGGCGAAGATGGGCGGATCCTATCTTTGAACAAATGTGAGTGAGCGAAACAACTTTATTAGGTACAGGTGTGTTGCGAAAATGAGCAAAGGGGTAAAAAAAAGTTATATTGTACAAGTAACTTGTACATACAGCCCCGCCGCGCTGGTCTAGTGGTTAACGTACTCTGCTGGTGACCCGCAGGTCGCAGGATCGAATCGTGGCTGCGGCAGCTGCATTTTCGATGGAGGCAGAAATGTTGTAGGCCCGTGTGCTCAAACTTGGGTGCACGTTAACGAACCCCAGGTGGTTGAAATTTCCGGAGTCCCCCACTACGGCGTCTCTCATAATCAAATGGTGGTTTTGGGACGTTAAACCCCACATATAAATCAAACTTGTACATACGCAAACGATATACCGAGAACCAGTAAAGACAGTCTATAAATCTTACAAATGAGCACTGAAATTCAATTTACTTCAGTGCATCTGAATTTTAATGGTTCTGACGTGCGCTTCACAATAAAATTAGTAATCAAGATTTCAGCAGTAGTTTCCCGCTGCCCTGTACCGGAAAGTCCACAGATAATTCGCAAGTATTGTGCCGGGCGGCAAACAGATTTTCTGACACTCGGAACTTACATAACGCAGTTGCCATCTATAAATGTACACTATCGATATACTGACGCCTGCCTTTTACTTGCGGACTGACCTGTTGTTCTAATCGGTGCTATCAGTCCAAGGAGTAAGGTGGTTTGTTTTGAGAATGATTTCTTCGTTATGCCGTGGAATGTCGCTGTAGAACATTGGCCCCGAACGCTGGCGAGCATCTGTTGCGGTGGTGAGACATTTTTCACTGCTGCCAAGTCTGAGCGGCTCTTCTGTATATCCCCTTCTCTTCTTGTCAGGTGATGACGCCACGAGAAGACTTCGCGTTATGTGACTTCGCCTCTCATGATGACGTCATATGGTCGCGTCATCACGAGACGATTTCTCGCATCACTCCTGTTGACGCGGAAGGCCGGCGAATTCCCGCGTTTTATGAGGCATCGATTGTTTTTGCCCTAAGAAGAAAGGAACAGCAAGGAGAGGAAAGACAGGGATGTTAACCTTAGTATATATGAAAAACCTAGGTCGAGCTATGCGTTTAACGTGTCTTTCGTTTGAGACTATAGATTGTCTCTTCATACTGTTTCGTCATTATACGCCCCGCCGCGGTGGTCCAGCGGCTAATGTACTCGGCTGCTGACGCGCGGGTCGCAGGATCGAATCCCGGCTGCGGCTGCTGCAATTCCGATGCAGGCGGAAACGTTGTAGGCCCGCGTGCTCAGATTTGGGAGCACGTTAAGGAACCCCAGGTGGTCGAAATTTCCGGACCCCTCTACTACGGCGTCTCTCATAATCGTATGGTGGTTGTGGGACGTTACACCCCCCACATATCAATCGTGTTTCGTCAAGAGTATGTGTGGTTGCACGTCCTGAAGCTGAGATATGATTGTGAGGGACGCCGTTTTTGTGGAGGACTCTGCAAATTTGGACCAACTGGTGTTCAACGTGCGCTAGCATCGCGCTGTACTCAAGCCTCTTTCATTTTGCCTCCATCAAAATGTGACCGTCGTGGTCGACGGGATCGAAACCATGACCTTCGGGTTAGCATTCGGGCACCCTAGCCACTTTTCCACAGAGGCAGACTTCACAGCGTTGATTGATTGATTTGTGGGGTTTAACGTCCCGAAACCACCATACGATTATGAGAGACGCCGTATTGGAGGGGTCCGGTAATTTCGACCATCTGGGGTTCTTCAACGTGCGCCCAAATCTGAGCACGCAGGCCTACAACGATTCCGCCTCCATTGGAAACGTAGCCGCCGCAGCCGGTATTCGATCCCGCGACCTGCGGGTCAGCAGCCGAGTTCCTCAGGCACTAGACCACCGCGGCGGGGCAGACTTTACGGCGTGATAATGAACAGTTCTTGCAGCTCTCCGCCAAAGAGCGCTGGAATATGCTTCCAATCGAACGGTCGACAAACCGTTCGATTGGGACGTTAAACCCCGCAAATCAATCAATCAAACCCAATAAATGATATTGCGCTAGCGACAAGCGGGGAATTAAATATCGTTGGGGTTGCAATTGCGACATCATAACGCCTCTGATCTCTCTCGGCGGTTCACTATACAGACTTCGCGCATCTGTTTTTTGTCCAATCACTTCTGCAGAATCGCGTCGAAGTGGGAAGGGAAGTATCGTGCGATTGAACTGGCATACGCTCGTTACGTTGCGCAGTTAGAGAAAAAAAATCCCAGAAGTAATTAGCTTATTAGTGGGCCGAAGTTCGTCTTCATTTTCTTTTGCAAGAAAACCGTATGAATAACCTCGTAGCTTAGCGCTGTAAAGACATGTATGCGAACTTGTTTTTCCCTTTTCCTCTGCTTTATTGTAGCTCGTCGCTTTACTTCAATTAGTGATCTGGACTGTAGTCGATGCGCTGCTGTAGAAATGCGAATACTTACGTTGTACGCGCTTATGCGATGACGAAGGACGTCGCAAAATGTCGGAACGAGTGAACGAGATGGAAATAAGTTGAAATTATCTTTTTTTCCCTCAAGAGTACGGCGTCCTCTGACACGCGGTTTTCTGTAAGAACAGTGGCGCGTGCGCAAATGAACTCGCCAGCTTCACGGAAAGTGTACTTGGTATGCTTGTATTCATTAAAAGTCTCAACGCGCGCCACACTATACAACGCTTCATTATATGACGCACCAAGTCCGCATTACCACGAATTGAAAACGTGAGAGTAACGAATTAAGAGGTCATCCCAAATCGATCCCATCCCCTCCTGCACCGGCGAACATTGCGTCGAATCGGAGAGCGCAATCAACCAACCACCCGGGCAGGAGCTCCATGACTCGAACGCTCTGGCGCGCCCGGCCTATACGCCGAGTGCGCTTCTTCGATCTCAATCACGGCTCGGGGTAAAAGGGCCCGCGAAAGGAAGAAGGCGGGCCGCATTTCGATGCCGACGAAGTTGGGGGGAGGGAGGCAGCGGAGGGATATAGGCAAATGCCCCTGACCTGTGTTATTTCGGTGAACGCTAATGCACTGGGCCGGGGACTTTCCTGCAGCGCAGATACCTTGCAGCCCCCTCCTTCACCGACCTGCTGTCCGCTTTCAGCGATGAGATGGACGCAATCAATTTCTGCCCCCCTGACGAAAAACCTCTACGCCGCGTGGCGTATAGGCTTGTATACAGGAAAGCGCTGTTCGCGAAGCACGTCATTCGACGAACGGCCAGACCCCTCGAAGATCAAAGGTGCGCAGACGTGTAAATTTTGGAGTTGTCTCTGTTCTGCTTTTCCCGTTGCGACAGTAGTTAGAGGCGCGTTATTAGGCAGGTGGCGTAACATGCATGAACGGCTATCTATGTATGAATGTAGGTTATATGTTAGGCAGGCGACGTAACATGCATAAACGGCTATCTATGTATGAATGTAGGTTATATGTTAGGCAGGCGACATACATGGCTATCTATGTATGAATGTAGGTTACATAATAAGCTCTTTATGAGTTTTTCTTGATTTTTCTTTTTAAAGATGCGGACGGAATTAGTCAGCGTGCGTTTTGGCCTCACTGCAGACTGCACAACGCGTGTGATGGTAACGGCAGTGCTTGCTTCTAACGTGACTTGTCACACGATACGTCGATTCCTCAGTGACCGACACATTTCGGCTTTCACGAGGAAAGATTCGAGCACGCGAGCCTTTCAATACTCTGCAATACTCTGAGGAACAACCAACCAACTTTCGAGACGCAGTCGCTGTATAGATGCATTACTGCCGTACACTGTTTTACACTGTGCAAGCTCAATATATATTACAAGAAATTTTATGAATTGGTTCAATTATTTCATTTTTATGATCCACACTCACGACCACCCTATGTAGTTGGTAGATAGTTGGTCTATACTGGCATGTGGGCCATAGACGAAGCGAGAAATTAAATGTAAATTTCAGTATGTTCGCGGCATTATCACACGTTCCACTGTAGTTTAGTTTGTTATTTCCAATTGTCAACTCATATAATAATAATAATAATAATAATAATAATAATAATAATAATAATAATAATAATAATAATAATAATAATAATAATAATAATAATAATAATAATAATAATAATAATAATAATAATAATAATAATAATAATAATAATAATAAAATATTAATAATAATAATAATAATAAAATATTATTAATAATATTAATCATAATAATAAGAAGAAGAATATTTGTAGTGATTCTTTATTTGTATTCACACAAGCTGCTCGGCACACTTGACGTTACAGGTAGAACTGCCCACGTTAAGGTGGCCTGCGTAAAACAAATGGCATAAAAAACTGAGTCTGTTGATTCAAGGATTTGTAGCTGCATAGTAAACGCAAACAGCGCTCGAGGTGTTTATATTGATACACGCACCGAGTAATACAGTTTACTGAATTTCTCGTTGTGCTAAGGCCCAGAAAATTGCTATTTTTGTAATTTGGAACGCATCTGTGTACTAGAGAAAGCGAGGGGGAATGGAAGCGGATGTAGTGTGGTAAAACCTGAAAACGGTTTATGAGCCGCCGGGCATTCGTTCTGGCGATATATTTCGCATGCCACTAAGCAAAGCAAAGGCACACCTTTGTGGTCTGTCGCTGAATGTCTAGAGTTTCCTAAATATACACTACAGGGAACTGGCGCTAGTGTCTATGGGAGCTACAACGCACGGTGCTTCAGGGAGCATGGCAACGATGGGTAGTAGAAGGATTTGTCTAATTTTCATACTTCTGGCTCCCTGTGTGTTCTTGTGGCTTAGAGCTGTTTTTGTTTTTTCATGTAACAAAAAAAAACAGCAAATGTTCAGCGGTTGCGCTTCACCACCTTATTCTTTTAAGCTTACCTTTTCAAATCGGCTGACAAAGTTTAATAACAACATGGTTTCTTCTTTTCTTTTAAACAAAACCGAAACACAGCAATAAACGAAGCCACGAGTACGATTCGCCGCCCGCAAGTACGAAGAGTAGGCAAATACGTGTACTATATACTCATCATTCCCATGGTCGCTTAACGATCGCAGCGTCAGAGTACCCTCTATACAGTGAATTTTAGGGAACTTTATGGCTGAAGGTAATACACTAATAACATTTATATTCAAAAAGCAACTTATGTATATATGTACACAGGATGTCTGCCCAATGGGAATGCAAAGCATGTCAGCGAAAAAACGCCAGGCCTGCGCGGTAGGCGTAGCACAGTCAGAGCGAAAGCTAGAAGAGGGGCCTTTCAGAGCCTTTTCAAAACACTCAATTGGTAACTACTGCAAGCACACTTGCTTGGTTCCCACTAGAGTATTTATAATAATTTTTTTTAGGTAGTAGGCCAGCATTCTCTATGCCATTTTCGGTTATTCTTCTGAGAAGCGTGGTATCCGCTGAACACTTGCAAGGAATTTTGTGCCAATTCTTCATACAGTGGCTGACAACGATGAAGAATTATGGCTGAAGTGGGTATGCGGCACAGTTAATAGGGGAACAAGAACAAACTTTTGTAATGGGTTGGAGCATTGGACGGCCTTGCGCTATTCGCATTGTGCGACGACTGGTTGTTCTTCCACTGTTGTAAAACACTTTATAAGTCGTATTAACGCGATTGCTTTCCCGATATCAAGCCTGCCTAAGGCAAGTTTGACAGCAAGTCACAAGCACCGGTGTAGCTCAGTGGTAGAATACTGGGCTGGCACCCGGCGGACCCGTGTTCGAGCCCCACTGTGCCATTGGTGCTAAGTCATGCCTGCCTAAGGCAAGTTTGACGCCAAGTTGGCTGTCCCGCAGTGGACCTAGATTGAAGCACCACTGTCGCATTGGTGCAAGGTTTTCCTTTTTTCTATTCTTGCGTCATGTGGTTACAGAGAACGGTGGCGGCGGCGGTGGACAACAACAACTGCGCCTGACCCGAAAAGTGATCTCATAATAGCTTTTGCTGCAATAAGGTAAACCAACGATGAGTGTCACACCACTTCTACGGCGCTGGTTTTTGAAACAATGATTGATGTGCGCGGTTTAACGTGCCAAAACCACCATATGATTATGAGAGACGCCGAAGTGGAGGGCTCCGGAAATTTCGACCACCTGGGGTTCTTTAACGTGCACACAAATCTGAGCACATGGACCTACAACATTTTCGCCTCCATCCGTAATGCAGCCGCCGCAGCCGGGACTCGATCCCGCGACCTGCGGATCAGCAGCCGAGTACCTTAGCCACTAGACCACCACGGCGGGGCTGTTTTTGAAACAAGCATTTGGAACGAATCTTAGACGTTTTCGCATCAGTTGAGGCTCTTACAAACGTTAATCGCGGCCCATATGCAGGGTTTGTAAAATTTATTGCAACGAGTAATACAATATTGAGAGCTCAATAAACGATTCGTATTACATCAATGATAGAAAGCAGCAATATTATATCCCCGCAAGTGAAGCGTCTTTTCTCTATGCAGTATTCCCTGTCTAATAATTTGAAAGTAGTGCCATGTTTCTCGCTTCCTTTTTTTTGTCAATGGTGCTTTCTTTGCTACACGTGTTGTCGTCCGGGAAAAAAAAAAAAACATGTGGAGTACCGTGCGTGAAGTGTTATTGCGAAGCCGCGAGAAAATCGATCGCCGTTTCCTCAGTGCCGCTTTATTTCCCGCCACGGTAATTTTTCGATAGTGCTGTCTGGCATGATTCAGCGAAAACACAATGTAAGAAAACAAAACAAACGATCGAAAAACTCAGGCTGAACCAAACCAGCTGTTGGCGACATATAGTCGAGAGAAATGTGAAATGGTACACTGAAATTGTCTCTTGAAGGTCACAGCGTTTTAACTCGGCAAGCTGAAAAGTATACATAAAACATTAAGGACTCGAGCGAAGATATATCTTTTAAACCAGTATAATACAATCAATTGTTGATTAAACGCTGATCAGGGTGATCTCCCTTGGATTACTGTACAAACTAATATTTGGGCTTCTACGTCCGAAAATCACAATATGATCATGAGAGGTGCCGTAGTGGAGGGCTCCTGGAATTTCGATCCGCTGGTGTCCTTCAACGTGCGCTGACAATGCACAGCACATGGGCCTCTATACTATTTCGCTTCCATCGAAATTGTGACCTTGAGAGCTTGGATCGAACTCGCGTTACCTTCGGATCAGCGGTCGAGCCCCTTAACCTCTGCTCTACAGTTGCGGAGAACTATACAAACCGTAGACAGCATATCGATTATTAGATGCTGAGCGAATACTGTGTTTCTGTCGTAGCAGGGGACAGCCAACAGTGAGCATCGCATTGACGAGATGCTTGTACTTTTTTCATGTGCGCTAACCGTCGTTTACGGCCGTGATTTAGGGAGGGATGAGAGGGGGAGGTTGAGAGGCAATGGATGAACAGGCAAAACACTAAGTTACATTGCACGGTTTCAAAAACTGAACGTAACGATGGAAGTAGAACAGAAATGTACAAGAACAAGAGTTTAGGGCGAGGAACAGAAGCCAATGGTAGCGGTTAGGTCATGATCAACATTGTTGTAATCATCAGCCTCACTACGCTTAGCGCAAGGCAAATACCTCTTTCGTGTTTCGTCAAAAAAAGCCGTGGATGTGTTTTGCCGCTGCGGCAGCTGCTGCGGTTGCATAAGCAATTATGACGAACACTCGTGAACACTTCTTGATATTAGCTCTACTCTACCCAACCTTATCGAAAGAACAGGCCTTGGGCGTGTTGGTTTGGTCATCTCTAAAGCAGAACACGTGACGCTGAGACGAGCGCAGTACGTCCCGTCGTTTTCCTGTCACGTGTTCGTTTCCGTCCTGCTCGAGCACCTTTGTAGGCGTAACACCATGCTATAGCGTTATACAGGCAAACTCGTCCTTCTCATGTCCGATCTTTAACTCCGTATTTTGCGCGGACAGATTTATTTAAGTTTTCCTTTTTCTCCGAGAACTGTAACAGAATGGAATAACTTGCCTTCTGATTTCCTCCAAACCTTCGATCTTGATGAACCCAATGTTTAATTCTGTGAATCTTGACCCCCCCCCCCCCTCTCTCAATATCGCTTGATTTTTTTGTTTTGATGTTTCTCTTCTACTCGCTCTCCTCTTACACAAATGTATTTTAGTGAAGCTGTGTCACTCATGTACTGATCTTGTGGTTCTGTTTGTGCCCCTCCTGCTTGGGCCTTTTTGGCCTGCAGTATTCCGCAAATAAATACAATAAATAACCGGCGCTTTCAGTATGCGAGTAAAAACGGTAGGTCAGGAGTATCCCCGTTCATCGCTTGTTCACCGTTCACAAATCGTCCGGGTTTGACTCAGTGATACACGCGGTCACATATAAATTGGAGAGTTGACCGGCGGCTGCCGCCGTCGCAAACACACAGTGTGGACGGGTCGAGGAGAGCGAACCGTCGCGCCGGTTGGTATAGGGCTTGAGCCCGCGATCGAATCCTGGGCCCGCGGCGTGCGCCCTGAGAGCGGGTCGATGGTCGGCCGGGACAGGCCGACCTTGTGCAGCGCTCGTCGTCAACGCCCGCCGCCGCCGCCGCCGCCACCAAGGCTTGCTTTTTGGGACGCCGCCGTAGGTGCGTGGATCCCGGTGAAGAGCGGGAGGGTGTCCGATACACGCCCAAGAACGCACACATGGCGTTCGTCGCGAGTACGTAAACAGGTCACCGAGTGTGTATGAACGTATACATAGCTCAGTGGCAGTGAGCGCAAGCACAGTTTATGTACGACTCCCTACCCCTGTGCAGCGTGTGTGTTTAGAAAACCCGGGTAATGATTTAGAGTACTAGTTACTCTAATATGAGAGAGCTTAAAGCCGTCCCGTGGCTACGCTAAGAAGAGCAGGGTGTTGTGCATGTGCTGGATGGCATCCGCTTACTATATAGTGTTACTTTGACGTCCCTGTCTTCTATCTCTATTTACGCTGTTCCTATTGTCCAGTCACCACTTTAAACCAGGCGGCCCGAGCACTGTTGGATGCTTTTTGCATATATTAGAGGGATGCCCAGTGTTTTAGCACGCCATCTTTGAACAATTGTCGCGAAAATTGCATTTTTAGGCAAGTATTGATAACTTAAGGTCGTTCGTCATTTTATTACGCTGATTTCCGATGTGATTCAAGCATGTGCTTGAAGTTGACTGGTATGCCTTAGTCTTTCCAATACATGAATCGTCACTTCACACTAGTCCTGTCTTTTCTTGTCCTCGTTCTGTTGTGCTTCCATATTTTTGGATGCAAAGCAGCTCTGTGACTCACGTGTGTAACGCCGTACGTACGTGCGTCCGTACTAACGCGTTCCCCTCGCCGCTGGTGTTGGAGCGGTACCAAGTAGGTCACGCCGCAGCTGCATGTTGATGTCACGCTCCCCTCACAAGCTTCCCTCTCAGGTGCGCGCTAACGTCACTCTCTCCTTCACCGCAGCGCACGCAGCTACCATCTCCTCCACCCGCTCGCAACACACTTCCCTCTCACTTCACCCTCTACACCGTTCGCAACGCTCGAGCGCACACCGAGTGGTAATACTCTTTCGGCTCGTTTATCTGCGATGGAGAGAATACCGTAAGACCATGCTCCTTCGCCCGCCAAAAAATCCGCGGATATGAGTAGGCCTAGCCCGGCCAATGCTTCAAATGAATCGTCCAGTGCTCACTGGAGCACCCGCTTTAGCATCGTTCAACCAGTGACGCCACCTGTGCGCAACGCTACTGCTTCGCATACCATCAGGGTTCTCTTCGGGAAGATGGAGCGATTTTTTATCGTCACTTGATGTTGCTGCTTGAGTGAGTGAGTGAGTGAGTGAGTGAGTGAGTGTACGAAAGAGTGAGTGAGTGTAGGGAATATAATCAAGTAGAGGCAGAGAGAGAAAGAGATGGAAGGTGAAAGAAAGCCAAGAAATTTAGCCACTTAACTATCGCGAGAGAAAGAGTACGGTCAAACAGCGACCGTCCAGTTTACTACTTCCTCAGGAGAAAGAAGAACAAAGATGCGAAAAGAGGAGGAAGAAGAGGAGGAATAGCCCTTGTTGTGTCAGCACTTGGAAGTGCATGCAAATTGTATGAGGAAAACGTTTGCACACCATCGCGACACTGCACTGGCACATCTGCTCATTGTCTCTTCACTCGTTTTTGTCTTGGGTAGACTGTTTTGTTGAGAGGGAATTTAATTACGTCGGCAACATAGTAGCTTCAAGCACACGACTTACATTTTATGTTCCAGTGGTAAGCATCACCATTTTTCACGGTTTTTCACCTAATAAAAATGGCCCTGCTGGCTCACTGCAATGTGGTAAATGTAAGTTAAAGAGAATCACAGTATTTATTACAAAGATAGATATTCAAGTGTAACAGTAGTTTTAATAAGATGTTGATCCAGTTAGAAGCTCTTATAAACGCAATAAACACGCAAGGTGTTATGGAGCACAGGACAAGAGAGAGAGATAAAGATGCAAGGAAAGGCAGGGAGGTTAACCAGACGCACATCCGGTTTGCTACCCTGCAGCACAGGACAAACACATAAACTAGATAAGTATGGTGATGTTAAGTGGCTAGTTAGAAACTTAAACGAACACAAAAAACTAACTAGTGGGGGAACGAGTGGTTCCCATCAGTTCCGCAAACAAATAAACACAAATGGCAGTAGGTAACTTATTCTTGCTTAAGACGTTCTGGAGGGTTTGTTTGTTTGTGATAGCTTAAGGCAGCGCTCATTGAAAACATGCAAGAAACAAACACGTAGTTATAGAAAAACAAACTAGAGCTATATGTCGACGTAATTGCTGCGGTATGTCGAGAGGGGCGCAACGACACTGAGATCCTTTGACTTCGCGACAACCACTGTAGTAAGCATCGTTAGACCACCTGGTGCCTCGTTTGGACCCGTAGATCATTTTCCCGTTCTACAGCTGAAGACGAGAAAACTTGAGCCCTTGCTCGTGTAATTCGCTGTTCTTACCCGGAATGAGACGCCGGAAACCTAACGGAAACCCTGAGAGCAAATGACACAGAAATAAACCGTGAAAAGAGGGACGCATCTAGCCGGCTTGCCGTACGAATTGAGTGGCGCGGTACCACGCTCCGTGAAAAAAGATAAGGTTTTCGGAGGAGCGGTACACGTTCCACCAATGTTCAGGGGACATGTTCTTGACCGTCACTCCCTCATCCTGATATCCTTTCTCGGACTCGTTTCAACCCCTTGGGAGAAACGCGTTGTTGCATCTACTCAAACATTTATGGGAAGTACGGTTCCCCCGCGCCGGACGGGCAAGCCAGGGGCGTTTTGAATAGGTAAAGAACACGGTCTCGCTTCACGGTCTCCGTCTTAGAGTTGAAAAAAAAAAACGAGCATAGCGCGAAAGAACACGAACGAGGGAGGTGCGGTTGCGAGGAAACGTTGGTACGTCGGGAAGAAAACGTTTCGAGATGGCGCGCTGCCGAGAGACTGCAGAAGCGCCGCGGAGACGACGCCGCGATATGAAAGCCGTGGTGGCGTAAGGTTTACGTACGCCAACGACCAGCATCGTTACGGAACGCTGGGAAAGATTTCTTTTTTTTTTTTTTGCTCGGAGATAGAAGCAGAGTGCTTGCTCTTGGCTTCGAGCACGTGCCATTTCCTTGGCTTGTGTGGGCCTTGCCGAGAACATGAGTAATGCAGAGCGCGGACGAAAGCCTGACTTCGGAATAGCGCGGCACGATAGAGAAGGATAATAAAGTTTTGAAAAGGGGAAACGAGGCCTTTGGCGGGAGCCCTAAAGGTTGAACGGAGACGTAGGTTTCTTTTTTTTCCGAATCGTTGGAGCAAACGCAAAAGTTTGCAGTTCACGACGTTGGGGATGTCAACGACGTTTGCTGTAGTTGAGCTTTGATGCGAGTGATGCTAACGCTTAGGTATCAGTGGAATTGAGCCGCTGGGAACGAATAGAAACTTGGAGATATCGGAGACTTGGTTTACAAAAGAAAAGCTGTCTAGAGAATGAGTATAGGTACAATATGTGTGTGCAACTTGTCACCTCTTTTATGATGCTGAAATAAACGAATTCTGTGTAAAATAATAACAAGAGTTTTTTTTTTTTTTAGCTACAAGCGACTCTGGCGCTGCTATCGCTCAGCGACCATGGAAATAATGGGTAGTACACGGATTTGCCTAGTCTTCGTGCTTGCGGGCTTCGAACGCTATTTGTGGCTTTGTTTAGTGCAGTGTTTTGGTTCTGTTTCGAATAAAGGAACAAACCGTTTTGAACTTCGTGACCCGATAGGAATCGCTGAGCCTAAAAGATTAAGGTGGCGAAGAGCAACTCCTGAACTTTTGCTGGTTGTCGTTTCGTGACTAAGTAGCTCCAAGCCACACGAACTTACACGGAGCCGAAAGTGCGAAGCTTAGGCAAATGGATTTACTAACCATCATTCCGAGGCTTGCTGAAGAGCGCTGGCATTGAAGCTCCCATTGACACTAGCGCCAGAGTTCCGTATAGTGTATATAAAGGAAACTGTATGGTAATAACTACTCACAGAACGAATAAAGGTTTTGTGCTGTAAGGCTGACAAATTCTTCTTAATAAGGAGCCATTTGCTTTTTCACTATAGTGCATATGACGTTTGCACATGACTCAGTATTAGAGGTGTAAGCAAAAGGTTAGACCTACGGGAAAGGAAGAGATAGAGCAAAGAGAGACATCTTTCTTTTTCTTTCGCTGTAAGTTACCTTTTACATCTCGCAGCTTTAATCGTATTGTATTTTTTGTTTCATCACGCCTGCTTCGCACCATTGATGTAGTATAGCAAAGCCTGAAGTGGTTAGCATTCGCTCCTTTCATTCGTACGAACTACATTCATACATACATACATACATACATACATACATACATACATACATACATACATACATACATACATACATACATACATACATACATACATACATACATACATACATACATACATACATACATACATACATACATACATACATACATACATACATACATACATACATACATACACCATACACCTACATACATACATACACACATACCTACATACATACACTTATTCGCTTACTCTGTGAGCACTAAGAGACCCCATGATTTTAATGTAAGTATCCATCGAAGTAAGTGAAAATAGGCACGCAGTCTAAATTACGCGAATCAAGTTAACTGAGCCCACTGCAAGGACTATTCAGTGCGTCACACCAGCTACACTACGCTGCGCAAGACGCAGTCTTTCTCTACTGTTGTAAAGAAACTGACAAGGTCTGGCGTAGAGCCGCACATTACGCCAATGCAGAGTCATTAGATTCCAGGTCTTCCTCAAAGAAGATCGCTCTTTGGCGTAGACTCCGTGAGCTCGTCGTCTCGCCTTATTATTCGCCTTACAGCGCTCGTTCCGTGCCTTAATTAGAACGCCGGTTCCCGCTCTGTGCAAAGGCAGCCTGCACGAGGTTGGTGTTCAAGCAGATAAGGCGATGTACGCAAAGCAACCACTAGTCCCGACTTTGCTTCAGAGAGATAACGCGTGCGTCCTTTGAAAGTCGAGGAAGGACGGTGTACTATTTATTCTCGCTTATTGAATTAAGCGAGTCACTCCAAGTCGACTATCATTCGGCGCTTTAAGAGCCACTGAGTAGAGTTGTGAAATGCTTATGCATACTCCGCTACTCGTATAGGTTTTGGGTGATTGCAGGGTTATACTTAATCACAGAGTGCTGATCTTACGGGTTGGCACTACACTGTGGTCCAACTGCACTGCGTTCCTGGAATTAGCTGATAAAAAGACTGCACTGCATTCCTGGACTTTGCTCATGAAAAGGATGAGTGCCTCATAGACCACCAAAGACAGTCGAGATGGGAGGTGCCGGGACGCCGCAAGGCTCCGTGCTCTCCCCAATGCTGTTCAACCTCATTATGATTGGCCTTCTGGAGCGGCTCAACGCGATCAAAGGCATCAACCATACAATCTACGCGGATGCCATTACGGTATGGGCCACAGAGAGGATGAGTTCTGGGGGTATGCAAGATAGGCTGCAGCGAGCAATGAGGGAAGTTGAGAAGCACTTCGAAGGCACGGGGCTCGTCTGCGCTCCAAACAAGTCAGAGATCCTGCTCTAGAGACCTCTGAAACCAGGACGTCCCCCGAGCGACGTGGGTGAGGTCCGTCAGACGGGCGTGTGTGTCACGACAAAAGATGGAGTCCGAATACTCATGGTGTCCAAGACACGAGTCCTCGGCCTCTGGCTCAAAGAAAACGGTGCCAATTCCGAGCTGGTCACCCGGCTGCAGAAGAAAGTGGCAGCCGCCATGAACCTGATACGAAGAATCACGAACAAGAAGAAAGGAATGAAAGAGCACAATGAAGTGAGACTAATACAGGCGTATGCTTTAAGCCACATCACGTACGTTGCTGCTTACGTCAATTGGAGTACAAGCGAAAGCAACAAGCTGGACACGATCATCTGCAGGGCTTACAAAACTGCATTAGGCGTACCTCACTACACAGCCAACTGCAGGCTCTTTGAGCTGGGCGTGAACAACACGCTCGCCAAAATCATCGATGCTCAGACGATTGCGCAGCTCGAAAGACTGTCGGGCACCAAGGCCGGAAGAGCCGTCCTCGACTCCCTCGAGATTCGTTGCCACGGCTTGCGAGGACTAAGGGACGCGCTATTGCCAGCGGTCAAGAATGCTATACTCACAGAGAATATGCCCAGAAATATGCATCCAGTGCACCATGCCGAAAGGCGCAGGCGCAGAGCGGAGGTGATTCTCAAAGAGCAAGGCCGCCGAGAGGGTGCCCTTTTTGTCGACGCTGCCCCCGGCCCCACCAAAGACAACAGCAGAACGAACGAGAGCAACAACGCCAATCGACACCTGCATTCTCCATGGCGGTGGTCGACAAGAGGGAATGAACTCTGGCGACGGGATGTACGAGGCTCCCTCCCATCGTCTGAGGCGGCAAGATAAATGGCCATAGCCCTCACAATAATTCATAGTGGAAACGAGGACACTCTTATCGTGAGTGAAGCCAAGACGGCAGTCCGAAACTTTACGAAGGGGTGTGTATCTGTAGAGGCGGCGCACATGCTAAACGCCAGAGCCGAAGATTTCAAGTCTGGTGCGATTGCTGCCAAGTCTCTCAAGTGGTTCCCCGTTTACGTGGGAGAGCTTGGCAGCGACCAATGATCTGACCTCCCGTCGAACCACAATGAGCGCGCCCGCTTCGTCGCGAGACTGCTAACCTGCCGCTACGCAGACAAACGGGCCGCTGATGTGCGACACATAGACGATGGCGAGGCACCCGAGGTCGGAGGACGTAATAGCTCTACGACGACAATAACAGGCCACGAGGCCTTACAGGACTACAAGGACATTATGGTTACTTTCCACGAGATCATAAACCATTATAGAAAAACGCGACGACGTTACCCTCCACCCCACATGCAGCCAGAAAGGTCTCAGGCGTCTGATCTGAGGCGTCTGCAGACCGACACATTTGAGGATCCCCGACACCTGCATAGACTGTGTCCTTCGCTCCACCCGTTATCCGGCCGTCCGTGGTGCGGGCACGAAACAGCCGACATGGTGCATATACTTTGGGAGTGTCAGTGCGGTGTTCGCCGCCACTACTCGGACGAGCGTTAGTGTACCCCAGGCCAACTGGCTGAGCGGTGGCGAGCCGCCCTTCTTAGCCCATGTGCAGTGGACCAAATATGGGCTGTCCAGCGAGCCAGGGTTATCGCCGAAGACATCGCACGATGCTACGAGGACGACAGCTGTTGGAGGCCTAGCCCGGGCCAGTAAATTCTCGTTGGATCCTTAATAAAGTTTATTACCTACCTACATACCTTATAGACCTTTTCGGTAGGTGTCTACATAGCAATACCAGCAGCACGTGTTGCTTCCAAAGATATTTTCGGTTACTTGAATGATCACTCTCTAACGCTGAAGCAGAAAACATGTTTTTTTTTTTGCAGTTGTGCCATAGTAAAGTAAAACTCTTTTTTCCGCTTTCTGATAAAAGTAAGGCGCTCTAAGTTAATGACTAAGTCCTCTAATGTTGTGTGTAGCTAAGACAAAATGTATTTGAAATATTTGGCGAGGCAAAGGCGAGAAAAGTGTTGAAAAAGAGCGGGCTACTCAATAAAGCATTAGTTCTTCACCAATTCTTCTAGCCTACACTTGCGCACAAAACCGGAAGCCATCCAGCAACTCTGCTTGTGTACATTGCAATGTAAACGACACCATACAACAACATTTCTGCGTCACGCGCAATGTGTTAATGAACTGCACTAAGGTGCTCGTTTGGGCCTGTTGGTATATGATCAGCGAAGCGAAAAAAGCAGCGACAGATACGTGACAGTAAAAGAGACGCACAAAGTGCTGTCCCGTGTATCGCGCTGTTTTTTTATTTTTTGCATCGTTGAGCTATATACTACTTGATGTTGTTGATACATTAACTGATGAACAGTGTTCCTAATCTACGACGAAGACCTGCTTTTCTTAACGCGGATGCATATTGATGCTTCTTCTACATTCTATCTTCAATGTTATCCTGTAGAGCGCAACACAAGTGCCAAGAGCGAAGCGACGAAGACCCAATCCTTGTCACGTGTTGTGCACCAGATGTCGATATTGAACACCTACGAGCCCAAACCTACGTGCGACTTCAAGGTATTCATGTCCTTCTGCGAGCCTGCAAGTTCTTATTACTAAGCATTATGTTTCAGTCCCGTACGTTTACTCGTGTTTATGCTAAAAACGTTTGCATTTGCTAGATGATTTTTTTAAATAACGGGCTCTGATGTGTAATCTAGATTTCTGTTAGTACCTAGTTAACAGCAGCAAGTTCAATACTACTGCATCGCTAACGTTCTATACTACATCAACACTTATTTTGGAGAGTTGGAGATGTTTCTCATCCGTTCGTTCTAAATTTTACTCATCGGTCGAAGATTGTGTATGCACTACTGCAGTTTAATCACAACTGCAGAGTAACACAAGTGTAAAAAATCCACTCTACCCGAAAGGAGATCGCCACCGTCTTTCGCTTTCAAAAGAAACCAAGCTCATTCAAAGTGCAGAATACCATCCGCTGCGAACGTCCACCACGAAAGAACGTGCCCAGCCAATGCAACTCGAAGCAACTACTGCCGACATTAGACTATAGGAAGTTTTAGAATAGTGAGTTTTAGAATACGGTTTGCAAGCGCTGCGGGCGTTTCGGGCGTTGCGGGCGCCATATGAGCTTTAGAATAGCGTTTGCCCTGCTGATCCGCAACGCACGATCGCACCGACACCGTAGCCTCGAAACCAGCGTTTGCGGGCCACATGCGGGCCGCGTCACCGCACGCGATTTCGGATTTCCTGCGCGCGGGCCGCAAACGCGAATGCCGACTCGCGTTACGACGCATGCGCAGTGGCAGCGGCCGCATTGCAAGGGCTCGCGGTGCACTGTTCTAAAACTCCCTACTTTTGGTTGGGCTTACGTAACGAGCCCACGTACGCAGCACTGTCACGGGAAAGAACTGCACATGTGCAGTGCGTATACGTATCGATTCCAGAGATGCGCGCGTACGCCCTAAAAAAGACGCTGCGTTCGTAACGCAACGCTTATTGCGTTACGTTCTCGCGAGACCTCGAGTGAACCACAACGAGAGTACATGGTGGCAGCAGTGGCGTTCGACGCAGACAGCAACAGCGGACTTGATGCAAGCTACGTGTACTTCACAAGGAAGGGCAATGTTTCCATGCCAGTCAAGGTGAATTCAAGCGGCGCGTTCCGGCATCCTGATGATTAAGGAGAAATTGTCTGGCGTCTCACGAAAATCCTCAAGAATCGTCTTCGATAGGTTGTGTGCGGGAGCGCGCCTCTTTCTACCAGGCCTCTCGACGAATTGACGCGTAAATGAAACGGCAGCTTGGTGCGTACTTCTATTCATGGTGAAAAATAACACGCCTTGCACGTTGTGCGAGCTTTCACTCCTTTAATGTGCCGGTAGTACATCGTAATGTCATGAATACCTGGAACGCGACCTCTTGTTGCAGGGTACGCTAAGCCTGATCCTCAACAGCGCTGAATAGAACGCTGGGTTCGATTCAGTCAAGGCGTTGATTCAGTGCGACCATGCCCGTTCAGACGCCGTTCTTACAGTGCGCACCCAAGTTCAAAACAGCAAAGGTGAACGTGCGCATTCAGTGCACCCAGGAACGATGCCAAAAATCTACACATCGAACGCCACGGCCTGACTTGTACGCTGGTGGCCCCTACCCTGGCAGTCGGGATGTTTTTCGTGCAGATCACAGAGGACACGTTTTTACTGGAACCTATCATACTTCCAACGTTGGGGGCGCTTATGAGCATGCGAAAACCCTTGCATCTCGAATACAACTTATCTAGTTGAGTGAAACGCATCAAGGTACGTTAAACTAAAGGTGTCGTTGCACGCATCACTTGCAGCGTACGCAACCTTATTTTCACGGCGTCTACGCAACTTCCCCGAACACCCAACTAAAAGTGTCTACTATAGGGAAACTAAACTGAACGCGAGGTGCAAACCAAAAGTAAGCGCGCATGCATAAAAAGAAAGAAATGGTTCTGACCATCAAACAAGCAGGTAACAACAGGTTTACAATATTCAACAGGTTGGAGTCGAAGAGAAGTGAAACCGCACAAGTTGTAATGCCACCATCGTAGAGGCCACGAAAGGCGGACGTCTCAGCGGAACGTCGTAAAAGTAACCGAGTTGTAATAATGCTGAAGCAGGGCAGCAACAGACGGCCCGGAGAGAAACCAGGGAGGGCTTTTTTGACCGAACGCCGCAACGAAATGGCCAGCGCACGAAGAAGATAATGTGTAAGCGCTCAGAACCACGGAGAGGACGAGGATGAGCAGGAGATGGAGGATCGAGTCTCTCTCTCTCTCTCCATAAGCTGTATTACATGGAGAGAGAGCCAAGCCTGTGGCGACCAAGATATCCAGGCGCGTGTGTTAGGTCGGGTACTCGCGCATCCATTATGCACAACGGCAAGCACTCGCTGCAACAAGAGCGAACCTTCACCTTGAAGCGGGCGCCGGGTGAGTGCAGTCGATAACGGCGGCCGCCGACGTCTGCAGTCTGACAACCTCGAAATTCCGAAAGCAGCGTTTCCCTCCACCCCCCTTTCACTTGATATGCGGTTATTACTATTTCTTTGTGGTGGCATGCATTGCAGATGAATTCAACATCCTTTTCATCTCCTTAATCAGCACAACCTCCGTGGTGGTCTTACGGCCCACACAGGGGCTGTACTGGTTGCACGAAAGGCCGTCAGTGGATTAGTATCTGACGAATAAGAAGAAGGGTTCGCGGTGCAGAGCTGGAATGCACGTGCTAGATACTCGAATATGGCGGCCACGTTTCCAAAAGAACGCTAAAAAAATCCACGCATGTCCACGAAGTCAATCATGACGAGTCGGTGAAGCTCTGGATATTGTATGAGGGAGTAACCGTACGTTAACCGAGCGTCGCCGCATATAGTGCAAGTTTAGGGATATAATAGTTACAAGAAGAGCCGACGACACAGATAGGTCCAAAGATCCCTAGTGCCTGCATTGAAGTCGCTGACTAATATATAGCGTTTGCGCTTATTTTATATAGATAGTTATATTAGTCAATCGTAAACCTGCTTCTGTGTCTCACATATCGTACCTTACTCGAGCGTTGCTCTATATAGTGTAGCTGTGACAACGGCTAATGGAAGAGCCTCGCCTTTAAGGTTATTCGCTCCTAAAAAGCGAAAACAATTATTGTACTTACATTCACGACCACGTTAAGATGTCCTGACCGGTGAAAATGAATCGACGGATAGGATAAGATATTGACGCAAGATCGAGACTACTGAAGGGCCAATGAACTATCAAGATGAGTACTGAAAATTATTCAAATGAGTTCATTCATAGAGCATATGCTTTTCACGTAAAAGAGCGGGAGAGAGAGAGTCAAAATGTTGTAATGAAAAGACGGGGACGTTAGCCTGGTTATTCGTATCACATATATTCCAGGTGATTCGGGATGATTACGATATATATGCAGATAATCACATAACACCGGCAGTCACACGCGGGTAGACTGCACTAATAACAAGCTTTCGTTCAGGCTTGTGGTCCATGTCCGCCTCGGTGGAGCGGTGGCTAGGGTGCTCAGCTACCGACCCAAAGGTCGCGGGTTCGACACCGGTCGTGGCGGTCGCATTTTGATGGAGGCTACACGGTAGAGACCAGTGTATACTGTGCGATCTGAGTGCACGTTGAAGAACACCAGATGTTCACAGTGTCCGGACCCCTACACTACGGCGTCTCTCATAATCACGTCGTTGTTTTGAGACTTGAAACCCCATGTATCATTATTAGGCTTGTGACCCCCAAGAAAGTGAACAACGCTTTCGTGGCACATAACGCACCGGTGCTGTTTTGTTATGGGTTTAAAACATGTCGCACTTATAAGCACGAGTTCTGGTGGAAGGCATAAGGCCGCCCTCAGAGACTGTCTATTTGATGCCCATCTCCCGCATTCGCCCAGAAGATGTTTCACATCTTCTGGAACATTACATGCAACGCACGAGGTGAAGCAGGTGGGATCGTTGCGGCACCTGGTGGAGCAGATCTCAACCAAGCGAATCTTTCTGCATGTACTGCGATATCCCTTACGACAGTGTTTTGGAGCACGAAGTTGACCCAAGGAATACGCCAAGGAACCAGACCGCAAAAACACCTAAGCTAATTAGGGTTGCTACTAATATTATTTTTTTTGCGTTAGCGTAGCAACACTTTTCTGCTCGCGCAACGTCGTTTCTATCCAGAGAAAATAAAACCAATATTGGATGGTCGTAAACGCTGACGAAACTCATCACTGACGCCCGAGACGGCTTCCATATCGTCGTCCAGCGCAACGCTATCGCAGATACGTGAGCAACACACCACTGCGCGTGTGGCGGCAGAGCACGCACACGTGAAAATGTCTGCAGTGCTCCCGTACGTCGACGTTGCCTCGTGCCGCGCATGCCTAATGCGAATGCCCGTTTTCCTCCAACCCAGGACTTCGAGACCTGAACGAAACGAGGGCTCTGCCTGCGAAACGAAGCCGGTCGTAAAAAAGTTCCCCGGGAAGCTCCCTTCGGCTATATCGCATCCTTGTTCGCGTCCCCAGGACGGTGGGCCTTGCTGCGAGACACGTGTTATGAGGAGAAGCGCTGCTATGAACGGTTAAGGGGTTATTTCGAGTCCCATGCATGATGGTCACGACTGTGCCAGTCATTGCGATACTTAAAGTGGTTGCTCGTAGGTTGCACCAGTACTCTATGAAAATTCAATTAGTGTTTGTTGGTAGCTATGAACGAGCGTTTGTTGAATGAGTGTTTGAAATAGCGTTATTTGGTAGTTTAAGCGATTTTTCCTAATAGTAGCTGTAGGTACCCCGCGCGGCGCCTGCTATTTATCCTTAACCACTGTCACGTAGTGCACTGCTGCTCGCTATTAAGCTCGAAGAAAATCGAATGTTCTAACCATGATTGCCTGTCTTTTATAGCTTGCATTGAGTAGCCAATCACGATCAAGAAATTTGATCCGGGATCGGCGCGATTGTATGACAACTGTATTGTAGTTCGGCTCGTAATAGTGATGATAAGGGCAACGGAAAATTGAGTATGAGCAAAAAAGGTCGACTAAATGATAGTGGCAACGGAAAAGAGAGTATGGGCAAAAAAAGGTAGACTACAGACTTTTCTTATTTGCTACCCTTAATTGAGGGTTAGCAAATACTGACACGAAAACATTATTAAAGGGTGACTGACTATATTGATTAACCTATCATTAACGGCGCTGGTGACTGTGAGTGGCGGACTTTGTCGCATTCTACGCCCGAGGACCTTACATAGCTCCACCATCTCGACTCTTCGCGTCTGTTACCAATCTTGGTCGTAATGCCTATTTGTTCAGAGTCAACGACAACAGCTTCTAATTGTGTTCGCTCCAACAGAAACATACTACTGTCTCTAGAACGTTTTTTATTATTAGCATGCCTGTATTTATAGCATGTATGTATGTATGTATGTGTGTATGTATGTATGTATGTATGTATGTATGTATGTATGTATGTATGTATGTATGTATGTATGTATGTATGTATGTATGTATGTATGTATGTATGTATGTATGTATGTATGTATGTATGTATGTATGTATGTATGCATGCATGCATGCATGTATGTATGTATGTATGTATGTATGTATGTATGTATGTATGTATGTATGTATGTATGTATGTATGTACGTACGTACGTACGTACGTACGTACGTATGTATGTATGTATGTATGTACGTACGTACGTATGTATGTATGTATGTATGTATGTATGTATGTATGTATGTATGTATGTATGTATGTATGTACGTATGCATGTATGTATGCACGCATGTATGTATGTATGTATGTATGTATGTATGTATGTATGTATGTATGTATGTATGTATGTATGTATGTATGTATGTATGTATGTATGTATGTATGTATGTGTATGTGAGTGCGTATGCATGTGTGCGTGTGTGCACGGACTCACTCACACACACAGACACATACTGATCTGGTCAGTGACGTTCGTTCTTGCTGAAGGTAAATACAGTATGTGCATTATCAAAAAAAAATAAAGCAAGACATTATACGGAAAGTGACTGGAAACTTCAGAAGCAGCGTTTTTTAAAAACACTTTCGTCAGGTCTTAAGAGAGAGAGAGAGTAGGTTAGAGGGTTTGTTATGACACAAAGGCTGAGAGCTCGCCCTCCATCAATTTTCTGACGCACTACTCAGTATTAGAAAAACGGAATCTGCGTAAAAGAAAGAAACAAATTAAGGCGCCAATGATAATGGTGTTATATCATTGAGTGTCCAAAAAATATCTGCAGTCTCCGCTACTTACAGGGCTAGACAGCCGGCGAAAAGGCCTGCTGGTGAAGTAACGTAGGGCATAAGAACTACTATATGGTAATGGTTAATGCAAAGTATTAACAAGTTCATTGCATAATAAAAAAATTGGGCGCACGCTAAAGAAACCCAGGTGGTCGAAATTTACGAAGCCGTCCACAACGGCGTCTCTCATAATCATATTGTGATTTTGAGACGTTGAATTCAACATATCAATTTACAGGCTGCAATGAGGTATTACTGCATGCATTAGGACGATGTTACAAACCTTGACTGAGGAATTGAATGCAAGAGATAACCCGCTCTTGCAAAAGACGTAAGCCGCGCTATCTCACCTTTTCTGACGAGAACAGCTGCGGTGAAATCTAATGCAGGCACCATTCATCGCGATTACATCGCGCTAAGGGTATCAATTAACCACGTTGTGCTTTTCATGTCGGTCCGTGACGTCAATCGTAGGGTCATTTAGGTTTATCGATAAATAAATAAAAAAAATGAAACGAGGCATAGATCTGAGAACGTACACGCCGAAGGCGATATCTCGCGAGCCCTTCGCGATGCCGAAGCTGAACAAACAAAGGAGCTCACGCTTATCGTAATAAAGGAAGCGCGGTTCCTCATTAACCGTGCTGGCGCTGATTGGTAGGGTGCAATGGAGCGCGTTTTTCCTAATTGGAAACCGGTTCCTGGAATAACACGGCGGGGATAAAGATATGTCGGGGACAAGAAAGAAAGAAATCCCCCGCCCCGCACCTCGCAGACGCTCCAGAATTTAACGCGAATTTAGTGCTGCGTCGGTTTTCATCTACTCAGCGGTGGCTGTCGCCTTTTTGTCAAGATCTGAAGTGCTTATAGAGAAGAACCAACAAAAAATGTCTCACTAACTTTTCCTGAGGTGACACGGATTCTGGCACCCGTTGCGGAATGAGTCTCCGCAGTAAGAAACAGTGACCCGTTCGAAGCTCGCTTTGTTTGATGGACCCTATGAAACGAATCTGTTCTGTGTGGGCGTGTTATCTTGAATCTCGATTTGCGTGGAAATCGCATTGTAGAGAGTGCACTTAAGATATACGTGGGGAGTGATGTGTTACCAAGTATCCTGGGTGGGAGACGGTGGGAACGAAGACGTCGTGTTTCACCCCGCAATGAAGGGTGGGAGGTATCATTCTTAGTATGCCTGACAGAGAATGGTTAGGAGGACTCGTTTCTCTGTTCCACACAAAACCCAAACTGGTGCGATAGAGTTTGATACCTCAGAAGGATGATCTACGCGCCGAAAACAATGCGAATCATGGAGCAGAGTTTACATCGTGCCAGAGCCGAGTGTAAACTGCTGATAGCCCAGTAACCCATGGGAGTCTACCGATGTGCGAGTATATTCTTACACACTGCCAGAAATAGAGCTTATAAACTTGTTGAAACTTCACTCAATGTAAAATGCTCATTTGAATATCGTGACGTTAAACGTATTGTCTCTACCTCGCTTGGGTGCGTTCCCTCGCTCTATTTATTTTCATCTATTTTTCGTCTATTTGATCGTATGGTGCATTCTTGCTTCACTTTGTTCCGGGAAATTTACTCTCTACTATGCCTAGAGGCGGCTGATGAAATTAGGGGGATCGTTGTAGATGTCTTCAGAACAGTTTTGACTTGTTGACGTTCCTATAGGTTCACCTAAATGTTAGCACATCGGCGTTATCTTTCTTCGAGCCCATCGAAAAGAATAGCTGCAGTGGCCAAGGGTAGAACCTGTGACACTATAAGTTCCGCCGCGTAATACCATCACCACTTAGGTACCATGCCTTCGTTTATTAATCAATCAATCAATCAATCAATCAATCAATCAGTGTTGCTTTTTTCATCTAGTAGTAATGAAACGAAACGACTATTTTGGTACCCACCAGCAAACTTCCAGAGAATGTATAATGCATATAGAATATTCGGGGCATTTGATGAGACCAAATCTTGGCCACGCTTCAAAGAAAACGGCTGATTTACTCGGTGTGGTAAGAAATGAAACCTACCGGGGGCATTGTGGTCGCGGTTCACAAATACTGCCAATCTATATAGGTAAATAAAAGGGTTTAAACATAAATTATATACACTCGAAAGTTGCACGAAAAAAGGCCGCTACTTCAAATGAGGTCGTTTACATGCACACCACGTTCCGCTGACGGATATTCGTACGCTCGAGGCGGCTAACGGAAGGACGAAAGAGTTCGGCACGTGGCCCACTCCATCAACTAAAAAACTTTCTAAGGTACTACTTCCTCTACCCTAATCCGCCTCCTTTTTTTTATTCTTTGCTGTAGCCTTCATTTTCTGATCAATTTGTCTGCGATGGCAACTCACATAGTGAACTACCATTGGAACATGTTTCTTCCATACATACAATGAAACGTCGTCGGCCGCATGCGCTGACGACATCGTTTTCATTGTAGTCGTTCCTGCCTTCTTAAGGAAGAGTTTCAACTGGCTCTGATACTTTTCGTACTTCTTTTAAGGTCTTTGAAGTCTCGGTTCTAAGACTAACGATGTTATTCTGCTTCTGACAGTACGCGAGAAGTTAGTATGCAGATAGCGGTCGGAGTAGACTTTGTCTCACATCACGTGTGCTCGCCATTGCGTTTTCTTGTGCTCTTGATGAAGGCTTGAAAACTTCATCACCAGCCTCGTGCTGACGAGGTCCAAATTTAGTCTCCGACCCTGGGACTTGCTCCTTTATATTAAGGTGAAAGCCTTAAATGTCGCAGACTCGTGGCATCCGACCGTTCATGCCCTGGCATGGTTCCAGCTGTGGCCTCCACCCTTACACTTTCTCATCAATCACGTGATTGCTGAGTGTGTGTAGAACAAAATGGATAAAAATAACAAAAACGAAAACAGAAAAAAAAACAAAAGAAGGACATTGCACAGTCAATCGAATAGCCACAGGTTTCCGCCAAATATACTTTGGAATTTACACTGTATCCGTCAATTTTTTTATCTGAACCAGCCTGACTTTATGTAGTAAACTTTATTCTTGAAAATAAAATGTGGACCATGAACCCGAAGGGAACCCTGATGGGATGTGAAGCAGTGGTGGCGCGCACGCAGTTTACCCTGTTGAAACGGGGGTCGACGCGGATGCTTCAAGAACGGTTTGAAGCGAAACTCGGTGTAGCGTTCACTCAAGTAAACGTTTGTGTGAAACGCTAAGGCACAGGAGGCGGGTTGAATGTTGTACAAGTTTTATCGCAGATGAACGAGCCGAAAGAGTGTTTCCACTCGACGTGCGATCGAGCGTTGCGGGCGGTGGGGAGAGTGAAGCGAGAGAGGAGTGTGTTGTGAGCGGGCGGAGGAGCCGGCAGCTGCGGGTGCTGCGGCGAGCGTGCTGCGGTTGAGGGAGAGATTGACGTCAGCGCACACCTGCAAGGGGAGCGTGACGCAACGCGCAGATGTGTAGTGACCTACTTCGCAACACCCCAATACCTGCATCGAAGGGAGCGCGTTAAGGTGTGTTCGTATGGACGCACGTACGTACGGCTTTTACACACGTGAGTCAAAGAGCTACTTTGCATTTAAAACATTAAGTTAGTGCACACTACTGTTTCTTCTCCGCTGTTGTAAACCTGCCATCTTATGATGGAGGCGATGAGTCACCGCGCATTTAACCGGCTGAATTAGGCTTCGGTAGAAATGAAGACGGCAAGCGCAATTTGCGTTTGCTGACAGTGCAGCACACGGAAGGCACGAAGACGCAGAATAAATAGGAGGAAACGCCTCGATGCGGTAGTGGCGCTCGAGCCGACAGCGGCAAAGCTTCGTCCACAGGTGCAAAAAAAAAAAAAAAATGAGCAACCGGCCAAGACACTCGGCGCGAGAGCCTTGCCTAAGCTGCTGCCAAATCCGAAGCCAATGCCAGGCTTCCATCGGCTCGTCGCGATCCCACACGCAAAGCCGTGGGCGCAGCGTATGGTCTTCGGTATAGCACAGACAGAGAGAGAAAGCAGGTTCGTTTCCATAACAAGGGGGCCTGTCGGTTGGGCTCGGTATTGCGAATGTCACGACAGCCGTGCCCTTTCTCAGCTCTTCTCCCTTTTCATTCTCCCCAACGTGTGCCGGCGCACCCTCTTCCGCGGGAGCGCCGACACACCGATCCCTAGTCCGGCCTCACGCTCGACAAAACGCTAGGGAAAAAAGGGAAGCTCATCCGTTCTCTTTCCCTCTCTCTATCTCTCTTTTACTTGTATCTCGGAGGCACGCATATGATCAAATTGTTATCTCGTACCCTACGTAGTCTGTATATTTCGTCTAGATGTTTCGTCGACGCTTTTTATAAGGAAAACCGGGAGAAGAAAGTAAAAGTGAAAGTATTCTCCCATTGACGCTGCTTCTTATTTTTCCGCTTGCGTTGGCGCTAAAGCCGCGATTCGAATTATACTTGCATAGGGGCCGAACGCCTCCAGTATCGCGGCCTATTCTCGACGGCTGTCCCGTCCTCGTGGGAGGCGTCAAGAAGCGCTAATCAGAAATTCAGTGCCCCAGAAGAAAGAGTCCTTCACGACGGCAGAGTAGTGCATTTGGAGCGCCTCAATAGGTTTTTTTTCATTCATTTCAGCATAGAGACTGTGACTTCTCTGCCTTCCCCCGCCCATTGGATCAGGACAATTTGATTTGCGCCGATTCTTTACTTTTTTTAGTATACTTTAAATTTCTCATTTGTCCTCTCCAAGAGCACTATTACTTCACCACGTTTTTTGGTCTAGTGAGAAGACGTTCATTAGCGATTTCACCGAAAGTAAAATGAAAAAAAAAATTTATATTTGCGGACTCTCTCGACGCCATTTGACGAGGATTTTGACTGAATGTCTTTGCTCAGAACACGAGAACCAAAATAGTTTTTGTGCGTTATTTTCAGTGGACAGTTTTTCCCGAAATAAGGCCCTCTTCCTACTGCAATTTTAAATCATCGCTGCACTTCGGACGTCTGACGCAATCGACATTGCAGTAGTTTTTCAAAGAAGTTCTTCGACTGACTAGGCCTGCTCGGCAAGTCAGATAAGAGACCGTTTTTAGACTCGTTGGAAACGTTTTCATAGTAATTACATTTCATGTGGCCGTTGTTGTTATACAAAAATTAGCCGAGTGCCCTGCAACACCGGAGGCACTGGTGGAGGAGAAACACCGGGCCCGTGACCCCCCTGAAATTTTTTTAACCATGCACAAAGAGTACAAAGTGACACTCGACTACATCTGCCTGCCCGGCCCCCACTTAAGAATTAAGTGTGGCCCTCTCTCTCCTTACCGAAAAACATTTCCGTCTGCGCCCTTCACCGGAGTTAGCGCATATTCCCTATTGTGATAAACGTAGGCCGTCTGATGGCGGTTAGCTGTGCATCGTTGCTCAACATCGCCAATTTTCCGTGTCATTTGTAATACCAGTACAGGATCAGTGCTATTTTTGTCGTGCACAGCGCTATGTAGACATCCAGTTTGCGAATACAATGTTCAGTACAAGGCAATGGCATCCGGTTCGGCGTTTTCTTTTTGGTCTTGCTATACTTGGAGCGTATTTGACACGCTGGAACCCTTTGCTTGGCAAATGATCCTATTAGGAACTGTAGTTCATTGGAAAGTTTGCTTCTTGGTGCCTATGATAGGCGTTGAAATTTTGACATCGCCTATGACGTTGTACAGTCGGCAAAAACTTTAGCTATTGTACGCAGCAGCCACCTATTTTTTGTCAGCGCTATATTACCGAACGGAGTTACAAAAATTGCTTCGTGGACATGTGCCTTGTGGGCATTCACTTGTTCTTTATTCAACTGAAATTAATTTAGTAGTATGGCAAAGATACGCAGAAAAAAATGACACTCATGTACAATAGCTAAATATTTGGTCGATTGTACGTCTGTATCACGCTAGCGTCAACATATAAGCTGTGCCACTTACGCGATGAAGAAAAAGAAACAAAATACCCTCATGTAGCAAACGGCTGCGTAGGTTTTCATCGCAGTACTTAAGACTAAATGGACACTAAAGGCTCGATTTTGCATTACTTACTGCACCTATGGGAGTATGGCTAATGAAAAAAAAAACGATGGAAAGGTCAGCTGTTGTGATTCATTGAATTCTAGAAACAATGACTGAATAGACATGTGCTAAGCATGTTAGGTCACGGAACAACGAACGTCGCTGGAGCCAAGTATTATTGCGACAAATGGGCTTGATACATATTCCCCTCATGATCTATTCGAACGTGATTGCAGCATGACTCTACTACTACTAATACCAATAGTCATTACTCGCGAGGCCATATATGGGTGGGTATCTACAGTGCAACGTGGCACTACCGAAATCCTGCCTACAGTAGTGTCAAGTTGTCGCTATACGAACGTGCATGGAACGAAGCAGGGCCCTCCAACTTCATGCGTAATTAAATGGCGGAGCTGTCTAAGCTGGTCGTAATCTGTCCAACGTCAACAAAAGCTCCGCGCCGCGATAACATCACCGCGCTTTGCCTAGCAACCGCTTGCCCAACTGTGCTCCTGCCTCCCTAGATCATGCACAGCTCCGCCACCAGTCCACCTGCCTGGACACAGCGCGCCACCGCATGGTCGTGCCAGACGTCATGCCACCGCCAACTGCGCATGCGCCCCTCCGTTCTTCAGAAGCCGGCGCGTCGCGCCAGAAGCAAACTTGGAGAGACCGAAGATGGTTCGCAGTGCCAATAAAGAAGCCGCTTACCGGCAACTGCGCCGCGCTGCTAGACGAGACTGCTAGCTCGACTCTTTTGATTGATTGATTTGTGGAGTTTAACGTCCCAAAACCACCATATGATTATGAGAGACGCCGTAGTGGAGGACTCCGGAAATTTCGACCACCTGGGGTTCTTTAACGTGCACCCAAATCTGAGCACACGGGCCTACGACATTTCCACTTCCATCGGAAATGCAGTCACCGCAGCCGGGATTTGAACCCGCGACCTGCGGGTCAGCAGCCGAGTACCTTAGCCACTAGACCACCGCGGCGGGGCGCTCGACTCTTTTGAAGCAGTGCGTTACTTAGTATAGCTGACACGGCGAGAGGTGACTATGTTGTACTCGATTGGAACTTGACATCACTTGGCATTACTTGGTGAAACTTAACACCATATGGCCTCACTTCATATAACTTGGCATCACTTGGTTTGGTCAGGACTAGCTAGGAACCTACGAGCTGTACTTGGCGCTGATCTATGCGCCACTAAAGCTAACTACGCCCGTTTTTTTTCCCCTTCTGTGCTCACTTTTTCTATCTTTCTATCTTTTGGTCTCTTCATCCCATTCTCCAATGCTAAGGATAGTAAGCCAGACGAGCGTGTGGTACCCGTTATTACCTTGCCTTCTTTTCTTTCCTCCTCTTATCTATGACGTCATCCTTGAGCGTGTTAGCCAGCGCCGCTGGCGGCCTAAGCTGCGGCTGGACCATTTAGCGTGTTGCAAAAAAAGCATCCTATACTTGTACCACCCTCAATTTATTTTCTTTCCTTTTATGTTCGTTTTGCTGGAGTCTCTCATATTTATATGGTGGTCCTCGAACGTTAAACCCTACATATGAATAAATTATTTTCAATTTACTCTTGTAATGGCGGTCCCGAATTTCAACGAGGCACCAATAAATCGAAACGACTGTGTCAAATGAGAGGACTCGTAAAATTTAAACGAAGCGACTCGCCCCGGCTTGAACCCGTAGGCACCGGCTGGAACAGTGATAAGGCGAGCCGGCACGCGAACTCCAGCCGTAAACGAGACATCAAACGAAAAAAGGAGTTTCCCCTCCGATCCTAAAGTTCTCGCGCGGCGTGGGAGGCCTGATGTAGTTGAGTGAAATCGTGGGTTTTCGGAGCGCCCAGATTGCGGCAGAAATCTTTTAAACCACTGGCTTGTTTATAGATGGCTGTATAGCCATGTGTGACATCACCACAGGCCTTGTACTGTAGTAATTTTTCCTAGGCTGCTTAGTAATACGAGAATGCCTACATGTGACATCTGAAAGTTTTTATTCACAAATTGCTGCTGAAATCTTTTAAAACACTGGCTAGTTTTAAAGATGGCTGTATAGCCATGTGTGACATCGCTGCAGGCCTCGTACTGTTGTAATTTTTCCTTGGCTGCTTAGTAGTACGAGAAATGCCTACCTGTGACATCTGAAAGTTTTTATTCACAGACTCTATGAGTAAGATATAATACTGAGATTCTCTTTGATGCATTAGGGTCACATATATTACCACAGAGGTGCATGGAATCGTTTAGTGCTGTGTATTTTAGTGCAGTGCAGTGTGATCTAGTACAGGGCGCGTAGGTACGGCTGTTTGATCCGCTTGCATTGGCTTCGGCATATAGGGTGTCGGTAGCTAATGATAGAAATGCAAGAAGAATTATTATCTTTGTAGAAATAAACCATTTTTCAAAATTCTTCAAATGACCGTGGTTTACTAAGCATACTGTCCGCTTCTGGAAGCGGTGTCTTGAAAAAAAGAAAGAGAAAGAAATTGCGTAACGCTGTATAGCTTATGTTTATTCCTAATACCGTCGCTGGTTAGAACGGACGAAAAAATGTCAGCAAAGGTTTCATACAATACGTAAGCCAGATCGGAAGTTGTGGTTTTCAGGTCACCGAAAATATAAAAGAAATCATGTGGCGGCACATCATAGACGAACAGCGATTCGAACGCGAGCACCTATAAGTAGGCGCACAGGACACATTTTGACTTGCCAAATTATTAGACCCATGGTCATTAAAAGCTCGTCGTACAATGAAAGTATTTCAACTCTTCTGCGAAGACACTGGCGTTCGTGATGAGTATTGAAAGGACAGCGTCGCTTTTACACACGCCGAATGCAAGACTTCATGATGAATTTTCGGATTTTCTTTTTATACTTATAACCATGCGACCAGCTAACGGCGACCACTCCTCCATTTATTTTTACCCATGTAAGAAGAACAAGAAAAACATCTCGTTCTAAACAAAATAATATTCCGCGTCATATTTTATTCTCCTGCACGGCGCCCACAATACTAACCACTTTCGAGAAGATGGAAGAGAGATGATTCCCCGGCAATTGATTTTGCCTCTTCGCCCGTGCTAAAACGCAATCTCGTGCTAATTGTTTACTAATATTTCGAGAAAAAAAGAAATGAAAAAATTACGAAAGTGCATTGCAATAAAGTGTGTGTGTGTTTGTGAGTGATTGATTCATTGATTGACTGATTTGGGGGGTTTAACGTCCCAAAATCACCATATGAGTATAAGAGTCACCGAAGTGGAGGGCTGCGGAAATTGTGTCCACCTGGGGTTCTATAACTTGCACCCAAATCTGGGCACACGGGCCTACAGTTATTTTATTTTTTTTTGCTTTCACCGAAAATGCAGCCGCCGTTGTGTGTGTGCATGCATGCAAGCAAGCACAGGCGCAGGCCTGTGCTTGCTTGCATGCATGTTTTCTATTGAAAAAAAAAAAAGTTTGAGCTCCTGTTAGATACTCGTGCGCGGTGGAAAACATTACGCGCATGATGTGATTTTTCGTCGGACACCCGATAACTCTGCAATTTGCGAGAGAACAACAAAAGGCTAGATATAGGAAGAAGCATTGAAGTACAAGATGAAGAAACGGGAGATAAAAATGAACGTCTAAAGGAGGGGCGCGCAGATCCCATCAACGAAGGATCGTCGCCGTCGTTATGACACGACGGGCGCTCACGATTGCAGAGACCGAGCAAACACCGGAACTCGGAGTGGGGAAGGAGACAACGAAAACAACGAGGAACTTGCTTCGTCATTAGCCGGTGGCGCTGATGCAAGGGCGTGCGGAGAACAACGAAGCGTTTGTTCCTAATTGGAAATCACTTTTCTTTTTCCAAAGAATGGACGAAGGACTAAGAAGAGAGGATGAACGAATGACACCCTGCGGCACTCCGTGATAAGTTCCAGAAGCGGAACCTTGTATTTCTTTTTCGTGCTTGTCTTAGCGCTTCTGTGGTCTCAAGTCCAAGTTTGTTGAAGAAACAAGCAAGAAAGTGAAAAAATAAAAGCGTCACTTGGATTTCGCTCTCTCCAGCTCCCCCACTTTAAGAAGCTCCGAGACAAGTTAGGAACGATGGCGCGGTGGTTTCTTCTTCTTCAAAGCCTGAGGCTAACTGAGGCCGGAGATACTCGTCCTTGTTTCTGTTACGTCACGCTTAAAGTAAAAGTGAGAGACACACCTTTTTGCGGAGGCTGCATATAAAAATGAAACTAGGAACGGCAATATTGTGTATATCCAATAACACTTGAGCGAACAACCAATCGTATTATCCGGTGTCGCGCTTGGTATGTAAAAACAGCGCAAAAAAATAAAGACAAAGACGAAGGAAAAGACGACACCTGTCCTCCGTTTTTGTCTATATTTTTTTTCGCTGTTTTTACATCCCAAGCATGAACCACTAACTAACCAAACTTTCGCTGTTATCCGGTGTCACTCCTGTAGCAACAGTTGAGCAACGGCTGGTGAACTGAGCAGGAGGCGTCGGTTTTGCGAAACATTGGCTACAGTGAAATACCGTACACAACAATTTTTTTTGTCACATAGGACTTCATTTTTGCACTGAAGTTATACGTCTTGTTCGAATTTTGCGAAAGGAGGGCATTCAATTCAACGCGCTAATTTTTGATCCAACGTATACAACAGCCACAACGATTATAGAGCCACTGCAAAAAAAAAAAAAAAACGTGTTTTGCTAGTCATTCTGCGATTTCATCGTCTTCTGGGAAATTTGGCATACGTGCTTCAGCTTTACTCATTTTAGTCAGCCTCTGAATATTTAGCAAGGTGTCACAATGACTGAAATCAGTACACCTTCCTTCTGGCTATGAAAGCAGGCCTATTTGAAATAAAACTGGATATTGTAGTGATATCCGTCTTCATTTTCCGTCGCATGTCTTCAGTGTATTCAATAAATTAATTTTTGTTCAACTCCTTGTGTCAGTAACGCCCTCAATATCTTCACAAAACGCAGCTCATATACCCCCTCTCCCCTCCCTCCCCCTAAAGAAGAGAGATCATCTTCCCTTGGAGTTAAATGCAGATATGAATCTTGCTTTCAAAAGATAAGCGACGAATACGTCACGAAAATGAGGTACTAAAGGCGCGCTGACTCCAAGAAGCCACGCACATTTTTTTCTCCTTTCCTTCGCGTTTCCCAATATGGCGTGGCATACAAATCGGAAAGTCAAAGCCCGTAAAAGAGCGACAGCAAAGCTCTGCTCGACACGGCAGCGTGCATCGTCGAAGACGGTGCCACCGAGCACGAACGGATGACTCCTGTGGGTTTCCAGGAACGCGGGCAGGAACGCATGGAGGTTGTGGGAGGGCGGTTGGTATCTGGGGAGGCGGCTCGTTTCCATAACAAGGGCCTCTCCGATGGGGCCCTGAATTACGGATGTCACGACAGCGGATCCTTCAATGCCACCGAGCAGCGGCCGGACCCTGGGGCCTAATCCGGCTTCATGCTCGACGAGCTCTGAAGGGAAGCAGCGCGCTGCGGTCTTCTCTTGCATTCTTCCTCTTTTCCACTACTTTCGTCCTTTGTTGCGCACTGACCTATGCGTGTGGGATAGATAGATAGATAGATAGATAGATAGATAGATAGATAAATAGATAGATAGATAGATAGATAGATAGATAGATAGATAGATAGATAGATAGATAGATAGATAGATAGATAGATAGATAGATAGATAGATAGATGGATAAATAGATGGATAGATGGATAGATAGATAGATAGATAGATAGATAGATAGATAGATAGATAGATAGATAGATAGATAGATAGATAGATAGATAGATAGATAGATAGATAGATAGATAGATAGACTTGTATCTGTCAGATAGATATCTGATAGATATCTGATATGGATGTATCTGGTAGATAAAAATTGTATCTGTTAAAGTGGACAACTGTGTATTTGTGACAGTGTACTGACATCCCGATGGTAATATTAACAACTTTATGCAGTTTTTGGATCAGATGTTTGCTTTCATAAATGAGCATAATTATAGCATTGTATTGGAAGGTGACCCGAATGTTGATATGTTAGTAAACACAAAAAAACAAAAGGACATTTTCACACTTCTGATTCTCACATTTTATCAAAGGCATTGTCACTCCTATTCGCATTACTCAATCGAGTGCAACATTATTAGACATGTTCGTAACAAACTTTTCCTCAGTATCTGTTTTTTCAGGCACTATATCTACCGCGATTAGTGACCACCTCCCTGTATATTTTATTGCGCCCCAATTCCGTTATCAGCCCAGACAGTGCGTTTCTGGTATATTATATCGACCAGTGAATTTAAGATCTCTTTCAAACTTTCGGGTTGAAATTGAGCGAACGAAATGGGACAACTTGTTTTCCTTGTCCACGGCTGATTCAGCTTCTGACTATTTCATGCAAACGTTCGTTTCACTTTACAATAATTGTTTTACTCTTCGGGCTTTGAGAAAGCCAAAGCGTGCTCGCAAACTTGGATGACTTCTGAGATACCAAAAATGATGAAGGAAAAAGATAAATTATTTAATGTATTTCTAGGTACCCGAAAATCAGATGATGTGAAGACGTTTAAAAAATACAGAAATTCAGTTACTAAAGTCAAACGGCAAGCAAAACGAAATTATTATCATTATATGTTTGAAGGCGTCTCTGACAGCAAAGAAATCTGGAATAAGTTCAACTCCATCATATCGCGAGGTAGAGCTAAAATTGTTTAGAACTTGTAATTGACAATGAGGTTAATAAAGGCAACGAGGTAGCGGATAAATTTGATGAATACTTCACATATATAACTAATAGCTCGCACCAAACAAGTGCTTTTGAGTACTTACCAGCACCACTCAAGGAATCAATATTTTTTTGTCTGACAGATGAAGATGAGGTAATACGAGTGTTTAAAAGCTTAAAAGCTTTAAGATGTCTAAGAGTGAAGACTTAAATGGCCTAAAATGGAAGCGATAAAACATGTTATTGACCTACTTAGTCCATGTCTGACACACATTTACAACGTTTCCTTAAAAAGCGGCATTTTCCCACAGAATATGAAGGATGCTAAGGTGACGGTGATCCACAAAGGTGGAGACAAAAACACTTTAACAAGTTACAGGCCGATTTCAATTCTCCCGCTTTTTTCGAAAGGACTTGAAAAATTATTCATACTAGACTGTTGAATTTTTTCGATAAACATTCTGTTATAACTCAATCACAATTTGGTTTTAGATCAGGCTACTCAACCGAAGCAGCCCGATTGTTTCAAAAGGAATTGATTCTGAAAAATATTGAGGCCAAGAAGTTCACACTTGGCATATTTTTAGATGTGGCGAAAGCATTCGACAAAATAAACCACAAGACATTATTAGAAAAACTGCAGTGTTATGGAATTCGTGGTGTAGCCGTAAATCTGATCTAAAGCTACCTAACAGACAGCCACCAGTGTGTATCTATAAACAGGAAAATTTCGTCCGTGCAAACTGTTAAATTTGGTGTTCCCCAATGCAGTATATTGGGTCCCCTTTTGTTCATTATATTTATAAACGATATGGTACATGTTGACCCTTCAGCCCAATACGTAATTAACGCAGACAATACAAGCTTCTTTTTTTTCAGGTACAAATATTAGTCATCTAGTAAATACTGCTAACTCAACGTTACAAAAGATATACCGCTGGACCCTTAAAAATTCTTTACTTATAAAGTGTCTCAAAACAAAAGCTGTTCTTTTTCGTGCCAAATCTCCCCTCAATGAAACCACTGAATCCTACAATCTCATGTTAAATAGCAGCATAATCGACTTCTCTTCCACCGCGAAGTCTTTGGGCGTTGTTTTCCATGAAAATATGAAATGGGATTATCGCACGGAAATTTTATACAATAAGCTTTGAAAAGTCTTGGGTGTCTTGAGAAAATGTCAGGGTTTATTGCCAGTTCCTCAAAAACTTCTGATATTTAATGCGCTCTTTACGTCACAGCTGAGTTACTGCAACCTAGTTTGGGGTAATGGAACAAAGCAATCTATTAATAATCTATTACCTTACAAAAAAAGGCGCTATGATCTGTTGCTAACCTCCCTTTTAATGCCCGTACTTCACAATTATTTGTTAAATAAAAATAATCAAATTAAACCTGCTCTACAAATATTCTTTAGCAGTCTCTTTTAGATCTGATACCGTAAAAGGTCGCGGCTATATACGTAGTTTAGCTAACTTGCAATTAAATCCTTCAACGCGCCTAAACCGACACTCTGAATATTGGCATGTGCCGAGACCGCGCAGAAATTATGGCTTTCAGACATTAAGGTATTGCTTGCCGAATATACTAAATAAATTAGGAATTAATTATGAAAATGTTCGTATGCTCTCTAATATTTTTATTTTAAGTATGGTTTAATATTATGTGTGTAGTATTATTTTCTGTTTCATTACTAATTTCTTTCGATGTATAGCATGTGCGTTTTTGGTTAGTATAGTTTGTTTAAACTTTTTGTTTCTGATGCAAAGCATATGCATTGCTGGTTTAAACTGTCCTGTGTTTAAATTTGATTTTGCCGCTTTTGTTGCCACAGTTGCCATGGGGATATGGGGCTTTGTCAAGCTGTTTTATACAGCTTTTTTCCTCTGTCCCAGCCACCTACTGTAGAACTGTACGTGGTAACTAAACTAAACTCAACTCAACTAAACAACTTCCAGAACGCCACTATATTTGGTATTCAAGTTTAAACAATTGCCAAGAACGCATAAGCGGTAATGTGCAGTCAAGATGTTTCTTATCTTTTTCTCACAATATATAATCGTCAGGGTATATTCTTCCGGTTTAGAACCGACGCCACGACTTGGGATCAAACCAGCGCTGAGCCGTTCGTGGTTACGTAACGTGAATAACATCGTTTACGTAAAAGTGTAATGAAATGGGACCAGATCTTAGCGCTCCCCGTGGGATTTGGCCTTAGGACCAGCAGGATCATAACATACCATTACGTCTCTTAACAGCTGCCGAGTGATCAGGTTGCGGGGTCATCGCTTTAATTTCCTCACCAGCGGCAGACGAGGCTGTAATCTTCGCGGCGACACGTTCTACTGGGATCTCCCTAGTGTAGTTCCCCAGCTGAGCGCTATTGAAAAAACATACAGAGAAAACGACGTAAAAAAAGTGATGGCAGAATTAAATTCACCAGTTTCTTTTTTTTTTTCGTAACTACTCTTGGGCGTAGGATGGCGTACCTCCGCTGATAACGTGCCCTGCGTCAGATCCTTTTGGAATTTTTTTTTGACGAGAAAACCTGGAGTCCTGAGCGACAGGGAATCCCTGTGTAAAAGGTATATGTGTAGGTTAACTGGCTTGCTTGTCTGCGCTGAACAAGTGGATCGTAATATAAGCTAAAAGAGGGACGTTCAAACTTTTTAGGAATTAAAAAAAGTAGCTTTTTTTGTTCTTTTTTTGTTTAACCTTAGAACCTGTGAATATCTATAAGCCAGATGTTCTCCTCACCAGGGAGGCGAGCATTTTGGTGAATAATTTACTTTCCCGGAATGTGCAGCTCAGTTCCGTTGCCATCCATTGCTTTCCGGGGGAGAGAGAGAGGAGTGAACTTGTTGAAGGCCTTGTGAAATCCCTATGTTTTTTTTTATTCTCGACAAGACACCCCGCCTCATCCGAATTAAGGGAGGGAGGGGCTAGAGACATAAAGGAACAAAAAATACTCCAACGTGGTCTTCATCAAAACCGCATGTTCTTGGATTTATTTTCTCGTCACCCCTTTGCAAAAGTTGTACTCTTGGCCACGGAGGTACACTGCCGTCTATTTCTAGCGATTCTCTGTTCTAACGGGCCAACCGCGGACCTAAGTTCCCGTTGTCAACTTTTTAGCCTCTTGCCTTCCCGCCTTCCCCATTGCTTCTGTGGGAGGCCCGTAAGTGCGATCGATGGATGCCCTGCTCTTAAAAAGGGGAGGAAGCGTGAAATCGTGCGCGAGAAACGAATGTAGAGGGGGGTTCGCAGCGTATCATTCGGTAGCGGAGGGGGTGCTGCTGACGGTGGCGGATGTCGCAGCATCACACGTACTCTCGCCCTCTTTCTCGCCCTTCCTTCATTTGTCCGTTCACGTGAAAGAAAAGAGGAGATAGGACGGTGACGATGCGCGCACCCGGTAGCTCGACCGCGCTGCTGTCATTAATTCGCGTAATTAATGAAACGCTCCCCCTCCACCACGAGCGTGCCGCTCGGTCTTAGCTGTTCCAGCCGCCGCTGCCACCCTTCCGTTTTATCTCTCGCGGGATTCCGACGGAAGAAACCCCGAGCTGCTTTGCCACCGTCCACTCTTCTTCCATCCCTCCGTCTCACTACCTCCTCTCACCCGTCCTTGTTTCCATGCAGGTTGCAACAAGCGAAGCAGAAAGACACCATGACGTCTTGTGCGCTTTTTTTTTCTTCCGTCTTTTCACAAGCTGACCTCCGGAGAAGAGCAACCTCTGTGGGGATTCTGTGGGTGCGCGTGTCCAGGAGAAGAACTGAAGCAGCGTTCTGCGGCATTGCTGAAGATTCGTGGCAGAAAAGTGGCTTCTCACCGTTTTAGTGTCGCTCCTCTCCCCGTACATTTCTTACTCTCTTTGAGGCCGATGTGACGGGCCTATAGACATGTGCTGACCGAGACAAAGGATGCCGTGACGTGTGCCCTGTGTGAAGCTCGCATCGCGTCCATTCTCAAGGCCCACGTGCTTCGTGGAGTGAGTGCAGATACGGAGCGTTGCGAGAGGACACTTTGTTCCAGAGGAAGTAGCCTTTTTTTTGTTTCTTTCGCCCACAGTCGGTATCGATATTTGGTTGGACATGGATACTGCTATGCGCCCATGAATATGGTGCTCACGCGATTTAATGGCTTTACAGTACTGCGCTTGAGAGAACAAGGGCACATCAAGAAGCGAGAAACGTGCTTATTGGAGTAAATACTCCTTGTCTCACAAATTAGTAAAACTGTTGGTTTTTGCGTCCCAAAGCCACGTTATGATTATGACGCTGTATCAGGCCTCCGGAAGTCTGACCATCTGGTGTACTTCAACGTGCGTTGACGTCACACAGTAGACGAGCCTCTGCCATTGCGCCTTTATCGAAGTGCGACCACCAGGGCGGGGATCGAACCCGCGTCCTTAGGGTCGGCAGCCGTGCACTGTAAGAGCTACACCATTGAGGCGGACTCATTCTGTCACGCATGACGGGATAATTTCTTTCCCGCCTTCAACAGTGCCGCGCTTTCGCACGGACAAGCAATGGAACACAGGACAAACACCGTGTGCGCATAGAATACATCAGCCTATGTACTTCCACCTCTCTATACCAAGTCACTGGGTACCAACTTGCGCCTGCGCACACAGAGGTGCAAGTTAACCATGATTGGCACAGTAACAGACTGACTGATACGACGGAAGGTGTAGGTACTTCGTTCTGCGAGAGAGATTACTCGGGCAACCAACGTGTGACAGTGTGCAACCGACGACAGGCGAAAGAAAAACGGTAGGCGGTTATTCGTTTTCAAAAACAATTGTAAAAAGAGAAAGAAGGAGCTGAAGTGAAATTGGTGGCATTTCGGCAAGCACAAAATAATGAACGAATGGGCAGATGCTCAACACGTTTCTCCAGGAGAAGATGACAAGGATGAGTAGGCTGATAAAACGTTGCCGAACTCAACAAAGCCATTTCTTTCCTGCAGCGGTTCTGTAAGCGCCAACCAGACTGGCACGTTCGTGCGGAAGCAACCTAGCATGGAAATTTCTCTCGGGCATGCCATCTGCGGCTCGCCCACGGAGATTAGCATTCGGGAGAAAGAACCGCGAGTTGGAGCGCAAGAGCTGGCTGGGCACCTGCTAACCGGAACGTCTTAGGGATGTAGAAAAATGGGCTGTTGTGCGTTTATTTATTTATTTGTTTGCTTTTTTTTCTTTTCTTACACGCTACCTCGCTCTGTAACGCTGCCTCGTAGAAATATTTCATCGATGTGTGCGTATAGACGGGAAAGTACGCAACACGCGCACAGGATCTCGGAGCGGGCTAGGATTTCGGGAAGGAATCATTTCTTGTCCTGGTTGGACGGAAGATGTTGGAGCAGTTGTGCAAGTGAGGAGCGCTTCCTGTATCACACTAAATTTCGAAGAGAGTAACCATACTTCAGTGAAGGAAATAGTTTAACAGAGTTTTTATAGAATAAACAAACAAAAACGATAACCCACATGTTACAAATTTGAGGCTATCATTTGTTGTTCTTGGCCCGATAGTCGCCACTCAGACAACATTGCTTATTAACGCTGTTACAATGTTAAGGATAAGCTCGACAGTTTATTGCAAACATAATCAAACCCAGCCTGACAACTCCTACATTTGATGTATTGTATACGTTGATAGATAGATTGATATGTGGGGTTTAGCGTCCCAAAACCACTATATGATTATGAGAGACGCCGTAGTGGAGGGCTCCGGAAAAAATTTAGACCACCTGGGGTTCTTTAACGTGCACCCAAATCTGAGCACACGGGCTTGTACACGTTGAACCATTCATAGTAACTCAATTAATTTATGTTCACTTTAGGAACACCAAACGTTCAAAAAATTTCCATAGTCCGCCCTTATGGCGTCGCTCACAATCGTAGTTTTGGCACGTAGAACCCTAGATATTATTATATCATGAAAGCAACAGCCTTAAATTCCTCATCCTTGCAAGCACTGATGTCCTGCGTCGGGGGCGTCTACACTGGTGACGCAAAAAATTGTTCTCCCCGCGGTGACGTCAGCATATGACGTCATCACGACGTCAGGTAACATGATAGCGCATGGTGATGTCAAGTTTTGAAATCTATTCTTTGACAAAAGTGAGGCGATCCCTAAGGCCATGGGTTTTCTGTAAGTACACTAGAGGGGACTCTGGCACTGTGATCGTCCAGCGACCATGGGAAGGATGGTTAGTAAACGGATTTGCCTATTCGTCGTACTTGCGGGCCTTGAATCGCTTTATGGCTTCGTTTATTGGTGTGTTTTGGTTTTGTTTCGAAGGAAAGATTGAAATCTTTAGAACATCGCAGCCCTATTTGAAATCAGAAGCCTAAAAGGTTAAGGTGGTGAAGCGCAACTGCTGAAGATTTGTTGCTTTTTCTTTCCATGACAAAACCGATTCAAGGCGCGCGACCCCAAATGGAGCCAGAAGTACTAAGGTTAGAGAAATTCCTGTACTACCCATAATTACCATGCTCGCTGAAGTGCCGCGCGTTACATCACCCATAAGCACTAGGGCCATCGCTTCATCTAGTGTATTTATACAAAATCTCTATGCCTGAGACAGTGCTTCCGGAGCTGATCCCGCAGATTGGGAAAGAAAGTGAGCTAGAAGGAAGCCGTGAATTTTTCCGATCTCGGAAGCATTTCCAAACCATTTTAATTGCAGACAGGTTTCAGAGGGCGGCGCGGGAGGTTCAATACAACGAATCAAAAGATTGATGATTGATTTGATTGATATGTGGGGTTTAACGTCCCAAAACCACTATATGATTATGAGAGACGCCGTAGTGGAGGGCTCCGGAAATTTAGACCACCTGGGGTTCTTTAACGTGCACCCAAATCTGAGCACACGGGCCTACAACATTTCCGCCTCCATCGAAAATGCAGCCGCCGCAGCCGGGATTCGAACCCGCGCCCTGCGGTTCAGCAGCCAAGTACCTTAGCCACTAGACCACCGCGGCGGGGCAACGAATCAAAAGAAGGAAATCAAAAAGTTGGCTTTTGCCTTTAAACCCCCAAAGGCAAGGCGCATAAGAGAGCTTCCATCTTTCTGTTAAGTCGTATACTTAAAATGTTTGTGTTTGTGTGCTTCCTGTGTTCCTACTTTCTTCTGAGTTGGGAAAAGCACAAAAGTGCTCGTTTACACTGTGCGTTGGACATCCCAGGAAATTAGGGTCACTTCGAACGTGATAGCAAGGTGTTCAGCGAAACGCGAAGGCTCTTTTTTAGGGGCAAAACTCCTTATAGCGACACCCGCTCGTCCCTCGTAGCTGTTGTAGTATGTAACAAGTACAACATTTTGACCTCCAAGGTGATACTGGTGAGAGATTTCTTGTTTGCGTTGTGGAACAATGAAAAATAGTGCTCAATGTTCATGCCAATGGCTGCAAATGGGAATGATAGATAGAAGCATTCGGCCTTTATGTAACGCGCACGCTGCAATCCCCATTAGCAGCCATTGACATGTACATTGAGCACTATCTGACAAGAAAGGGTTGCTACGTTATACTCGCTGGGTGTAACCTCCTTAGTTTTAGAAAGGTTTAGCGAGCGTTGACCCGCAGTGCCATGAATACAATGAACTAGTATATACCATAAATTCACTCGAGGTGGTTAAAGGTGGGAAGTAGATACGAAGCGCAAGCCGTAAGAAAGTAAACACCGAGTTCTCATGTCTCTCATTTCCCATTAGCAGACATTGGCATGTACATTGGGCACTATCTGGCAGGAAAAGGTTGCTACGTTATACTCGCTGGGCGTAACCTCCTTGGTTTTAGAAAGGTTTAGCGAGCGTTGGGCTGCAGTTCCATGAATACAGTGAACCAGTATATACCATGAACTCGAGGTGGTTAAAGGTGGGAAGTAGGCCCGAAGCGCAAGCTGTAAGAAAGTGTGCGTGTGCCACCTCTCGTTTAGTCCTTGGAATGTCCGCTGGATGGCGGTGCTTCTATATGGGGAATATATGATGAAAAGATGCGAGATGGTGCTACTTGGAGTGTTGAATAGATGGACGAACGGACACACAGACAGATGTATGGATGGACGCATGAACGGACGCAGGGTGGATGCATGGACGAACGCAGGGACGGACGCACGAACAGACGCACTCACGGACGGGCGGATGGACGCATGGACAGTCACACAGATGGACGCATGGATGGACGGAAGCAAGAACAAATGGACGGACGAATGCTTCGCCCCACTCTCCATCATTCGCTCCATGGATATTCTGCCAATTTATTTATTTTTATCACCCGCCCGCATCGTTGCTCCAACTAAAAATCGCTGCGAGGCCGCCGCCTCCACCACCATCAGGCGTCGATCGCCAAAGAAGCTCAATTTGAGTGGCCCCTCTCTTGGTCACCTGTTTTCTTCAATTTTCTTTTCTTTTTGACCCACATGCGTCCAACGGTGGCGACGAGGGCGACTCAAGGTAGGGAAGGTGTCCAAAGGCAACAAGGCGCTGAAGCGAGAGGCGCCTCGCGTGCTTCAGCTCCATTGCCTCTGCGCGCGGAGAGTCGGTAGCGCGACTCAAGGATTGGAAGGAGGCGGAGACGAGATGGAAAGGAGGTATCTGCTTCTGTACGCGTGGCCCCCGGGCGCCGGTGGCTTGTCTTGGCTAGGCTGCGGAACCGACGCGAAAGTGGCCTCCGTGGAACATAAACACGGCACGCCGCCGCCCGCGGTTTGACACGTGCTCGGCACGCACTCGGTGCAAGCTTTTAGGCGAAGCCGACGGTAAGAAAAGAAAAAAAAGAGAGAAAGAATTAAAGGGCTGTATCGACGAGGAAGGGAAACAAATAAATCTGAAGAAAAATCGCGAGAATCAATCTCATCTGGTGAGGCGAGAGTAGCTCGATCAAAATTACTCATGCGTTGTGTTCCCGCAAGAATCTGACATTAAAAATGATAAATAAAAACTCGGGACAGATTTATTTGCAAAAATCTATGGTTCTGCGGAGGTGAAATTTTTTTTCTTTTTAAGTGTCATCTATTTTGCCTATTGTTGTTTTGTAAGAACACTGCCTGGAGCAGAGGTTCACCCTGGAGGCAACTATTTTTTTTCTTCTATGCCGTCGTCCTTCTGCAAACAGCGCGTGGTTGGTTCGAAGAAAGCTTGACCATTATAGCGATGTCACTCCACACGTTTGACTCTCCTAACTGTTGCAAGGCTTGATTTGCTATTGACCAAACCGTCTATACGTCTCTTAAAATGAAGAAGAACGGAGCGTAAATGATAAGAATGTTCACTAGTACTTACACTCTAAAAGGGAAGAAAAGGGGTATGGAGGTTGCGCCTTTAAAGGAGTAACTAAGCTGCCACACACATTGCACCGTTTCGGGAGGAACTGCGAAGGTTACTCCTCAAAAAAGCTACAGTTGTCAAAAGAAAAATCGAGTTTTGGTTGACTTGACCAGCCTTTCGAAGTGCGTGCAGGTGTTTGATTAGATGTACAATCGATGAGCAAGCAACACAACGAGAAATTAATTACGAAAAATTTGCAGCAGAAACACGGGTTTCGAACTCACCACCACTTAGTCAACATGCACGTATACTAAACGCTACAACGTATAACGCCTCGGAAACGTCTGACAGGAAACAGGCTTGTGTTGGCACCGATGAGGCGTTTGCACACGGCGTGAACAATCCTTAAGTCACAGTTTTACCGCAAAGGCGAATCAATGAACGCGATAGCAACAAATTGGAAGGTTACGCGCAAAATGACAAGCAGATCGCAACGTGCCCCGCGTTTCTCACGCGCAAAAGACGCACAAAATCTTCTCACATTTACAGATTAACGTGAATAAGCGTCTCAGTTGTTACTTCGCAGTTGCACAGACGTTGCAGTGCGGTGAATCATTCAGGACTTCTTTAATGTCGTTATTCTTTCAAGAAACCTACCCAGTGTTAGTTTTTTTTAAGCCCACTCACGCCAGCTCAGTCGAAACAACAAAATCGATTTGTAGTTAGAGTGGCATTAATCAAGATGCAACCCGTTGCACAAATATAAGTTTCTCAAAGTTTTCAATGCAGTGGGAACTGTGCGCGGTTTTGATACTCTCTCCGAACCATCTCTCCCAGGAGGAGGAGGAATAAACTTTATTATAAGAAACCAGCAGGTCTAGGTGGCCGGGCCTGACCCGTTACTTTTTTTCTGTCTCTGCCAGGTACCAAGGATTAAAAGAATTAGCGCTTCACTCCAGTGACATTTCAATGAGGTGACCTAAACTAGAGCATTTAAGGAGCAAAGCTCCTTAAGACGTGGGCCGGTCGTCACTTGTATGCATGCATGTATGTAGTAACTAACCACCTCACAGCATATCCATGGAGCCAATGATGATGAGTGGGGCAAACCTTCTAAGGGTTCCATCGGTAAACCACGAATCATCCGCTGGCCGCGTTCGTCCGTTCTGTCTGTCTGTCTGTTTGCCGCATATATGGACGCATGAACGGACAGACAGACAGACACGCACGGGCGGGCAGGTGCACGGACGGACGGACGCACGGACGAATACATGAATGGACGCAGGGACAGACGTATGGAGGGACGCAGAGACGGGCGCACGAATGGACGCATGGGCGGGCGGACGGACGGATGGATGGATGGATGGATGGATGGATGGATGGATGGATGGATGGATGGATGGATGGATGGACGCATGGACAAACGGATGGACGCTTGGATGGACTGACAGACGCTCCGCCCCACTCATTATCAATAACTCCGTGGATATGCTTTATTTTTGTTTACCTATCTCGCTGTACGAGAAACAGGGGAGTGAAGAAAAAGCCTACAAAGCGTGTGACCGTGGCGCAGTGGACAGCGTGTCCGGTATCTGTTGTCGTTGACCGAGAGGTCCCGGGTTCCGCTCCCATGAACGGAGCGCTTTGTCTCTGGTCGAGAGGATTTTTTGACGTCATTTCCGTGATGGGAACAATCACGGATGTCTCGGTGGACGAAGGCATAAACACTTCTGTGTTAAAAACTCACACGGTCACCTATGCATTTGCCGAAGACTACTCGGAGTTGAAAAGCACCTTATCTTTTTTTTCTCAGTCCATCAATTGATTCTCACCTACTTACCTCCGAAAGCTTTCTGCACCTAACGTGATTTTGCATAGCCTCCGTGATCAAAGGCATTTCGAGCTTTCTGTATCATATCTGGTTTCACACTACCTCCAAGATTGACGCACCAACAAATAAGCAACGATGTCGCGTGATGACGTCGTCATGTGATGTGGCGTTATGTAACACCGTGATGATGACTTCACAGACACTGACCATCTGTGATGCTATGATGGCGTCATATGGGGACGTAATCATGTGATACTTCTTGCATTAATCTTGTTGACGTCATGTCGTGGCACGCCGACGGTCGATTTTGGCGTTTAATAAGGCATCAAGTGCAGCAGCGTTAAATTTGTATCGTGCTTTTTTTTTCCTTTCCTCTTAAACCCGCCTACGCGGTACCCGCAGCTATTGAAAGCCGTGCGCATTGTCAACGTAGCATAGCATCATTGATAAGCAAGTGGTGGCCGCAGAGACAGCAAATGCGAGCATTTCAGGTGAAAATCATTGCTGTGGGACAAAAATACTCTCCTATGAGAGTTAACACTTCTTAAAGCCTCTTGTACACCACCCTTCGTGTTAGTCTCCTGTAGAGTACGCTTCTCCTTTATGAGATCCTTATGACGGCAGAGCACGCTCTACGGCATAAAAATATCAGTTCACTTAGTTCAAGTTCAATAATAAAATCGTCAACACTAACTCCGATGTATAACCATGATCTGTGATCTTGACAGTATAATTCGTCGAGACACTAAATTTGGTTGCTAATGATTGATTGATTGATTGATTGATTGATTGATTTCTGGGGTTTAACGTCCCAAAACCAGTATATGACTATGAGAGATGCCGTAGTGGAGGGCTCCGGAAATTTTGACCACCTAGGGTTCTTTAACGTGCACCCAAATCTGAGTACACGGGCCTACAACATTTCCGCCTCCATCGGAAATGCAGCCGCCACAGCCGGGATTCGATCCCACGACCTGCGGGTCAGCAGCCGAGTACCTTAGCCTCTAGACCACCGTGGCGGGGCTGGTTGCTAATGATGAACGCATTTCATTGATACGAAACACTAAAAGCTGCCACAATTGACTAAGCCGAAGCGCTGCTGGATCAATAAATTTCCTACAGTGCAAATGTTTAAACAAGACTAGGAGCCTCACTCGGGGTCGTTGCGGACAACGCAAGGATGAAGCGCTAAAGTAATTGTAATTTATACAATTGAAGTTTCATTACACAAAATGCTTCAATAAAGATATTTCAAAGTCTTCTTTTCTTATTTGTGTGTGTGTGGGGGGGGGTGTTTGTGTGTGTGTGTTTTCAGAGAGCAGTGAGATGATTAAGAGCGTGTCTTTTTTCGGTGTATGTTGTTTGAAGGCTTCAAAAGTCGAATAAAAATAATTTATAGAATGATATCTGCGGTTTAACGTCCCGAAACCACCATATGAATATGAGACGCCGTAGTGGAGGGCTTCGAAAATTTCGAGCACCTGGGGTTCTTCAACGTGCACGCAAATTTGAGCACATGGGCCTACAGCATTCCCGCCTCCACTGAAAATGCAGCCGCCGTAGCCGGGATTCGATCCCGCGACCTGCGGGTCAGCAGCCGAGTACCTTAGCCACTAGACCACCGTGGTAGGGCTAAATAAAGTAAGCTAACAACTTTAGTGGGGCAGTAATTTTCGTTACTTTGTGGGACACCCATTTTTGTTGTTGTTGCTGTTGTTGTTGTTGTTGTTGCTGTTGTGTTTGTTTTGTTTGTTGGCGAGAGCGAATATAAGCTCGAAGGTGTTCCAAGTGAAGCACAAGGAGGCATAGTAATACTTAACCTGACCATGCAATCATGAACGGTAATGAACGGTCGGTGTTCTAGAAAGCAGGTTATACCACACCCGCGGAATATAGTAAGACGCTAGTTCTGTCGAAGCCACAAAATTCGGTAATTTAAAATTTCACGTTCATTCTGGACATGGCGTATGACGCACTTTTCTAAGAGTAATCACAACGATCTATCCTTATTGGGAGAAAGAACAAATACACCACGCTTCGCAAAGGGGAAAATAAGGAAAAAGGTGGGGAGGTCAACCACGCTTCAGCCCGGTAGGCTACCCTGGAATGGAGAAAGGGAGAGGAAAGCTATACAGGAGGAGTGAAACGTCACTGATTGAACCAACGTGTAAGTTTCACGTTTGACGTCACAAACGATGAATCAGACTGGTGTCCTTGAAAAAAAAATGCAACAGCGCTGTCGTTGCGTTTGAGAACTGGGATGAACAGCGCCATGGTACCAACACCTTCTCCACAGTGAAATAACTTCCCGTTTATTCGATGTAGAGCAGTGCTGAGGTGAAGCCTCTGGTTGGCATACGTCGGGAAGCAACACGAAATGCGTTCAATATTCTCATGAATGGCATAGTCGTTGCACTCCGTGTTGTCACACGTCACAATCTTAAATTAGCAGGCGTTGGTTAAAGGTACATTTAGACGCTGACGGCACAACATTGTATCTTCATTATGGGAAAGACTACTCAAGAACGACATAGTGACATAGACTTGGGGAAACTTGTGAATTCGAACTCGGTTCAATATATGCAGATTTCGGTGTCCTGTAAAGAAACAATAAAAAACAAAAAACATGATTTTCGCGTCGCGCTTAAGAGTTCCAAACAGCCTTATTACTTTAAGAAGAAAAGTTGCCAGCTCAGTGAAAATTGAGTTTCTTAAAATTGGTACTTGCATTTCAAGCCCACCACGTTTTTGACCGAAAGATAGTGGCACATAAATAAGATGACGCTCTGTGACCTTCAGTTCAGAAATACTGGCGACCAAGTACAACAGGCTATGTTCTCAAACCACGCTTGTACTCGGCAGTATAAAGAGCGTGGGAGATGAGGAGTGGGTAGGGGGGTCTGTATTCGAAGCTCCGCCTTCATTACCGTTTAACTTTGGCGTCCGGCCGAAACACATACGCTACATTTATGAATGCAAATGAAGTCAGAAATGGTCAGCAGTTACACATATTTCTTCCCGACAAAAAGCGCGAAACAGTGCGGCTCTTTCTCTATTGCGCAAGAAAAAAAAAGAAAGAACACCAGTTTACGCGCCCTATTAAAGCTGTCAAAAAACTTGGCGAGTATCTCAAGAGAGAAGAAAAAAAATAGAATGATAAAAATGGCTGTGTAACGCGTAACACAGGTCGTCCTACGCAGACACAGATAGGCAGTGGCGTAGTCCGTACGACTGTGCTCTCCGGACCCTAAGGCCAAAGCGCGACTACTCGGGTAGGATGGGGGGGGGGGGGGGGGCGGGGGGGAGGTATTATAAAGGAAACGCCCGGAAAACGGAAGTAGTTATAAACCGGAAGAACCAGAGCCCCTTCCGCACGAGCGCTCACAGTCTTTTATTGTTTTTTCTTCGTAGCAGGATACACCAAGAAGGCCTCGTTGGCCTGAGCCGCTATGTGGCGCCGGCGGAAACGTAGGCGCGCGGCACTGTGCAGTTTCAACCGTTGTTAAATCCAGTGCGACCGCGTCGTCGTGTGAAAACGAGTGCTTTGCTTCTCGCGAACTGCAAATGGCGGCGTTTCATTCAATGTCGCACCGTACACGCGGGACTGTGTGTGCATGCGCTTTTTATCTTTCCTCGTCTTTTGAAAGCCATGGCAGCACGGAGAAGATTACTCGTTTTCTCGGGAATCGCTTTCCGCAGGTATAATGTATACTCCTGCGCTGAATGAGTACACACGTTTTGCTTTCTCAAAATTTGAGTTTTTTTTTTGTTTTTTCTTGTGTGCGAAGCGCGCGTGCAGCCACGTGCGCACTGAAATCAGTCTGCATCGCAGTAGTCTTAACAGTCTTGCTTGTTTTGGATTTCATTATAGCAACTTCAAACCACGCAATTTTTTTTTCTTCTTGAAGGTATGCAATGTGCCACTACTACGACACATTCAGGAGAATGGCTTTTTCCCCGCTCCAAGTTAATGCCGTTTTAAGTTTGCAGATGCAGTTACAATATTTTTTTTTATTTTTTTTTTCGGCTTCGATGGGGATCACTCGTTCGTTGTTTTATCCGCGAAGGTCGTTCGTTCGACTTGATATCTAATATCGGGCGAATATAGGCTCCAGTGCTGGATTACGACTGATCACGCGTTCGATCGCAGTCATCGATTGGGGCGCTACGTGAGAGAGGCAGAGCTCTAAGATTCTAGCTAGCCAGATAGATCAATAGCTAGATAGAGAGATGAGAATGAGAGGCACGTGTGCAATTGAGAGGGCCAAATATTTGCGTGCGTTGCATCTAGTCACGCAAGGCTATCTTACAGCAGGCGCGGTAGGCACCTAGCTGGTCTTCTCTGAGATTGGCTTTTACCCTCTCACCTATCTCTTCCCTCCCCTTTCTATACTTTACTGTACTATACTATATCATGCTGTACTATATATATATATATATATATATATATATATATATATATATATATATATATATATATATATATATATATATATATATATATATATATATATATATATATATATATATATATATATATATATATATATATATATACTGATGTCTTTATTATTTCTCGTCCTTTCGTTTTCTATCGTTTATACGTCGGTGTCCTTCCGTCTCTTTTTCTATACTTCTACTCTTTCTCTGCCTAATGTATCTCTGTTGCTTCTCTTCCTTCTTTCTTTCTTTGTTTTGAGTACTTCTTTCGTCCTTTCTCTTTGTACAGTCGTGATTTACCCTTCTTTTTTTTCCTTTTTTTTCTCGCTTTTTTTTGGCTTTCTATCTCTCCCTGTACACGTTTCTTCTTCTTGTCTTGCTTACCTTTCCACATCCTTGCTATGCTGTACTGTTCACGGCTATTCTACGCTTCGCTAGCGTGCTGGATAGCAGGGCGCTTTAATTTTATCTCTTTTTATCTCTTCTTTCCTTTATCTTTCTCTTTGTACTCGTTCTCTGACCCTTCAAAGTTATTACATCCAACGTCTGGCAAATCAGCACACGTGTGCTGGGAGCGGATAGCAAGAGGAAGGTCTCGAAGAGGATAAAGGGATCACGTGGCGGCTCGTGGTGATTAGAGTTTTCCACTTACGACCCACGGCAAACGTGGACCCTAGTGGCTCCACTGTAAAAGGGCAAAGAGTCTTTTCGTTAGATGAAATTCTCGTGGGCTGTCCTACACTGGGGGTAAAAAAGCAGTTGTGAATTTTTTTTAAATAGTGACCTAAACGGAATACCCTGAGAATATAGGGCTTTTGTGGTCGACCACGGAAGATCAATTTCTTCATGAGTTTCTTTATCAACTTATCACAGGATGATATTTTGGTGTAGTTTAGATAGATAGATAGATAGATAGATAGATAGATAGATAGATAGATAGATAGATAGATAGATAGATAGATAGATAGATAGATAGATAGATAGATAGATAGATAGATAGATAGATAGATAGATAGATAGATAGCGAAAGAAAAGAAAGAAAGAAGAAAAGCAGTGACAGCACACGCGGTAAGTTAGGAGGCATGACATCATCAATCACTATTGCTTCGCTTGTAACAGTAGCCGAAGCACTGCATAATATCTAGATGGGCGATCCCCTAGGGTCGCTGCACAACTACGGAATCGGCGTGGCAGCGTAAGAGCATGTCGCATACTCTATATCCCACATCTTCGCAAAACGCAGTTGCAGATAGCACACCACGTTACTCTTAAGCACCGTGTACCTCGAGCTTGTGCGTCTGTGGAACGGGATAACGCAAGTGCATTGCGCGGAAACACTTGGATATACGCGAGAAGAAATAAATCTCATCCGTTTACCTTATAGCGTTTCATATATTCTCTACTTACACACTTTTCATCTTTTTTGCATTGCTTGTACCAAGCTAGGACTGACTTATTGAAGCGCCGAGAGTCTTCGCGTGACATCACAGCCGCCGCTATTCGTCGTGCCGCTATAGGAAGAAGACTGCCGTAGTGACGCAACTGCGTGACTTGATCACGCTTATGCCTTTCTTGCCTTTTACCGGAATTACCATTGCTATCTATTTTTTGCCAGGTGCAAGGAGATCTGGTCGTGTCGTTGCTTTTGTCGTTACGAACATTTTTTTGCCTTGGTAATATACCAAAATGGCAGCTGTGATAGTGTCGATGCAATTCATGTACGGTGAATAAATGTACATAAAACCAGTCACAAAAATTAGGAGAATAGAGCTACGCTGCAAATACCAGTTTCTTTTCTGCCTTGCTAGATTTCTTTCTAATTTAACGACTATTTTCGTTGGTTGCAAAAGTTACAAAACATTTGATTAGACGCTATACTCCCAGGCTTAGCTCAAATTGGGATTATTCGCAAAGCCTGTGTCTAAGCCTTTTCTTTCCGTGAATACTTTGGCAGATAAATGCACAGGAAGAAAAGTGGGAGTTACAATAAGATTGAACTACACAATTCTTTCAATACTTAATTTTTTGATCATGATTACAATGCTTAGACGATACTAAGACATTTAAAAGCACTTCCTTCTTGACGATTTCACCTTAACACCTAAGTGCCATTTCAAAAAAAAGTAAGGAATATCAATGATAAAGCACTAAACCATCTGTACATGACACTCTCCTGTTTTATAGGCAGATGAAATAAAAAAAAACGTAAATCTTGCATTATTTACATGTGTTTATATGGCATAAGCTTCCTTCTACCTCTGAACTGCCTATTTGCAGTCGTAACTTAACTAAGATGTAACTTATTGGCTAAGCTCAAGCGCGCGGGTTCAATTCCCAGCCACAGCGGAAGCATTTTAATAAGGCGAAAGCTGAATAAACCTCTCCGCATACTTGTTTATTAAATAATATGTAAGGTTGAACGTCCCGCAACCACAATATGATTACGAGTAGCGCCGCCTTGTGGAGGGCTCCGGAAATTTTCATCATCTGACGTTCTTCACCATCCACTGACATCACGCTTGAAGACTCACGTTGAAGAACTCCAGGTGGTTAAAGTTGCCATGATGTCCTCCATTATTAAGCATACTTCGCAATCACAGCGTACTTCTCGCATGTTACGTTCCAGGAATTTTCCTTTTCTTGTTGCTTTGGCATAGTGTCCATCGACTACTTCACCAAGTACGAAGCTGCCGTGGCTGAGCGTTTCGTTTATCCCGAAAACAACTAGCCGATTTCGGGGATTTTCCAGCTATTAGGAGAAACAAGGGAGCAAAGAAAACGTCTTCGAGAAGCAACACTCGCAGCGTTATCGGATGTCCCACGTAGAGGACAGAGTGAAAGACAGGCGGCGCATCAATATGGAGAGTAACAAGGCCGTGCATCAATATGGAATAGACAAGAAAACAAAAAAGGAGAGAGTGCACCTGTGACCGATAAAAAATCCCGCGCGTCCTCCGAAGCACTCGTGCACGTCGGAGCGACTGCACCGCTTTCTGGGCACACTGTATCGCGCTCGCGAAGCGTGGGCGGTCGGGAACGGAGGCCGCGCTTAGGCCTGCCAAGCACGTACGCCCGGATAGGACTGCTTTGCATACGCCTCCCGGGTGGCCGACGCCGTAAGCCAGTGGGCAGAAGAAGTGCTGAATGTGCACACGCGCACAGCAGCCCAGCTGCGCGCGCGTACCACGTGACGCGATTGCGGATACGAGATGAAGTCCCGTTTCCGCTGTCGTCGGTGCGCACTTCGTTTTGAAAACGGCCGACCGCGATGACGTGCGAAGAATGTGCGGGAATCCGATGCTGTGACCGTGGCGTCAAGGCGGACGTACATCGTTATCATCATCATCATCATCATCATCACCATCATCATCATCATCATCATCGTCGTCGTCGTCGTAATCATCATCATCGTAATCATCATCATCATCATCGTAATCATCATCATCAGCAGCATCAGCATCATCATTATCATCATCATTATCACCATCATTATCATCATCATCATCGTCCTGACTACGTCCACTGCAGGACAAAGGCCCCTCCCATGTTACGCCAGTAAACTCGGTCCTGTGCTTGCTGCTGCCAATTTATACCCGCAAACTTCTTAATCTCATCTGCCCACCTAACATTCTGTCTCCCCCTAAGCCACTTGCCTTCTCTGGGAATCCAGTTAGTTACCCTTATTGACCAGCGGTTTATCCTGTCTACGCGCTACATGCCCGGCCCATGTGGACGTACAGTTGCGTACAAGTCAAAAAACGAATACAGCCATAATTTTCTTGCGAGGGTGAAACACTGCATGCGATAGCAATCAGTTGTAATGTTATAAGAGCTAAGAGCGATATTAGTCCGCCGCGGTCTTTTACCGCTTACGGGGATTGGCTGCTGAACCGCAGGTCGCGAGTTCGATTCTGGCGGCGGCGTTCTCATTTCGGTGCAGGTGAAACGGTAGAGGCCCGTGTAATACGGGATGTCAGTTTACGCAAAGGAACACCAGATGGTGAAAACTCGTGGAACCCCCCGCTATGGCATCCGTCATAATCATACCGTTGTTTTGGAGCGTAAAACTCCAGATATTAGTGGGAGTAGCAGCTAATTATTCCATCATTCAACTCGGCGTAAGTGGCCATATCGTCTTCGTAGCAAAGGTGCGGCCATTGCAGAGAACGAAGCAATCTTCGTACTGTACCTTATCGCAAATTGAGACGTGAAACAAGCGAGTATAAAGGTATGAGCTGCCTGATGACCCCTGTAAATATGAGTGCTTACGACTACGCCTGGTTGAGCGAATTGTGACGTTGCGGCCGGAGTCGTAACAGTACGTAACAAACCTGAGATACACATCGCCCGCACGTCGCAGGATCGAATCCCGGCTGCGGCGGCTGCATTTCCGATGGAGGCGGAAATGTTGTAGGCGCGGCGTGTGCTCAGATTTGGGTGCGCGTTAAAGAACCCCAGCGGGTCGAAATTTCCAGAGCCCTCCACTACGGCGTCCCTCATAATCACATGGTGGTTTTGGGATGTTAAACTCCACATGTCATTCAATCGCATCATCGAGACGCAACAAGGCATGAGAAAACCTTGGTGCTACGCAAATGAATTGGGCTATAACTATAATAAAATAGTCCTCATTCAAGATAACCTTATTAGTTGAGTCTTTTTGCTTCTCTTAGGCACTTGCGCTTTCTTGTGCGTGCGAGGTAAGCAGGAACATGTCCTTCTGACTCCCCTCGCTCGTTGGTTCTCTTCTCCCTCTCTCTTTCTCTATATCTCTCTCTGTCGTTTTGTCATGTTCAATTTACCATCATCTGTCACTTCAACTGACATATATACTCCCAATAGAAGTCGAGAGACGATGCGCAGCGGGATTGAGAAAGCGTAGGAAGAAGGGAGAATCCATTGAGACGTTTCGAAACCCAGCCCCGTTGCTGCGAAAAATTTGGTTTAGTGAGAAAAAAGAAAGAAAGCAAGGAAGAAATAAATAAAGAAAGAAAGAAAGAAAGAAAGAAAGAAAGAAAGAAAGAAAGGAAGAAAGAAAGAAAGAAAGAAAGAAACGCATGGCGCAACCCCAACCAAAAAAAAATAAATCCTAGGAGCATTCAAAAGGAAAGGCACACGGCGCCTGCCAAATATTCAGCGCGACGACATCTGTTCATTGTGCGACTTTGGCACAACGTTCGTGACAAGATAAGTGGAGAACTGCGGAAAGAGAATGAGGATGGTCATGAAAAGAAAATAAACGCATGGGGCGTGGGGAGCGTTCGATGACGTAAGCAGCAGCAGTAGTGCATGTCGCATTTCGCAAGGTTATATATAACTTGCTTAATGATTATGGCCACTGACAGTGCTCGAGCATATCGTCGTTCGAAAAATAATTAGCTTTGCTGGAAAGGCGGTTTCGCCATCGTGGAAATGGCAGGCGACCAAATGAATTTGTCGAATCCACGCGTGGTCTTTACAAGTTCGATCTCGTTAGAGGCTTTCAGCGATTTTCGGTACGCGTAGACCGTATCTGTGCACCGCGTCTCGGCACAACATTTAAGTGCCTCAGGGCTGTCCTACCTTTGCTAATTAATATGTTTTGTATGTGAAGTGACACTCTGCTGCTTCACACACACACTCACACACACACACGTGTGTGTGTGTGTGAGTGTGTGTGTGTGTGTGTGTGAAGCAGCAGAGTGTCACTTCACATTTCACAGAGAAAGATCGATTATATTATATTGTAGTGTGGCTGCAGGGGCCCGTGCGAGAACGTCGTAGCTTTAAATGGCGCATTGGATGGAGATCGCAGTAAAAAGGTGACGTCACGCGCTATATTTATCCGCTATAGTGTGATGTACATCTGATTGTTCTGGGATGAATGCGCAGTCACCGTCAATTCGCACCAGAACTCGTATCACGCTGCAGTATCTGCACAGTAAGAAGTACATCTTATTACTACATTATGAAGAGTGAATAGTTGACATGCTAAGAGAAGGCTATGAATATGTTTACTAAGAAAGCTCGAGCATCAGTTCCACTTAACTAATTATGGTTGCTCACGAAAATAAGGAAATTCGCATGTGTTGCCCGTAGGCACGTTCGCGTAAAACATATAAGCTTGGGCTGCTGAACGCTTGTTTGCTTATTTTTGTTTGTCTCAACATCAATCTTTCTATGCAACAACTAAACCGTTTTCATGCTGATACACACTGTTCGTTTAGTCAAAAATACAAAACTACAGTGTTCATATTCCTATATGGTGGTAGCGAAATCCACCATTGAAACAGTGCATACTAGACAGGTCATTGCTTGCTATTTTATTTATCCATGTCTCTTCAAATAAGGAGGAGGAGGAAAAAAGTTTAAGTGGAAGGACAGGGAGGTTAGCCAGTTCTTAGACCGGCTGGCTACCCTGAGCTGGGGAAAGGGTAAGGGGAAGAAAAGACGATAAAAGGAAATGTAACGAACAAGCACATACGCGGCACAGCAGTGACCAACCGGGGTACACACTCTTAATCAAGGCTTAGTTAAGTCCTGGATATATCCAGGAAACTAGACAAAAAATGTTCGGTTTATTGGCTATATCAAATAAGCAGGACCTGATTAATAGTGTACGAACGAGTATGATAAACATTCGACGAGTTGTTCCTTGCTGGTGTTGACGGGGGGCAAATAAAATTATCCTACCGAAACAGGGTCATTCGTCTAGGCATAAGCAATCCAGTCGCAGGAAGCCGTGTCTGTTGACTCTAGCCAAGACGATCCGGTCGCGTATGTTGTATCCGAGCGAGTGCCGTCTCCGATGGTCGTAGCGGCGTGCGCCGGACGCGGAACACAAGTGTCGGGCAAACAGCAGCGTGCTGCTGCCTTTCGCTGCTAAACGGACGGTAGAGTGAGCGCGCGCGAAAAGAAAGCCAACAAGAAGGTACACACGCAAGACCGGCAATCCGATGACTCGGATATCAAGCTTGCCCAGATGAGGATGAGGTCCTTTCGGAGGAAAGAGGCAGAAAACGAGGTAAAAGAGAGAGAGGGGGAGAGCTAATGTCGCCAGAGAAGACCAGGAGCGGAGTTGAGTTAAGGGTGGACACGGTGGCACTCGTCAACCGAGATCACAGACGACGGGAGAGGTGGATGACCCACGGCAAACAAGCGCTCCCACCCCGGTCTACCGCGTCTCGCCTTCTGGCCGATGAATCCGGGGCAGCGGCGATCCAATCTTGCTTTTCGTCTGGCAACCGTGATCCAGACAAACAAGAGACTGAGTCGCCGCTCTTTTGCTGGGTACTTCCGTACGAGCAACCAGAAACATTATTATCGGTATCGGTTCGTTTAGCGTACGCTGTGTAAGCGGAACGCGTGGATGCAATATGGTGCTCGGAAATGTACGTGGCACTATGGGTTACGATGACTCCTAATTTAGTGATACCCACGCGAACATGCTATAAGCGTCACACGAGAGCAATGTTGCAGGGAACTTGACTGACGAGCCATGGCTGAAGGATATCCGTTATCTTTGGGTTCAAATTAGCAAGCCTGATATGCTTGTAAAATGTGTTCAATTCACCTGGCAGGTGTCACCTTTAAGAACGTCTGCAGTGCACCTCTACCGGAAAAAGCAAGCTGTGTATTTTCGCGTTCTTACGTTCTGGAGAAAAGAGCGAAATATATCGTAATATGTTTAACTTACGTTTATCAAATAGCGTTCCGCTTGAAATTCGTTATAACTCCGTAAACCAAGATTTTACATACACGCTTTTGTTTTTTGACATGTTGAATGCATGATAGAATGAATATATAAATTTGGGTTCGCCCGAAGTAGTTGCCGTCATCCGAAACATTTTTTTCTTGCACCAATATAATCTTATACGTAACATCGTCTTACACTCCTCTACCTATAACCACGTAGCTTAGACAGTGTTCCATATTAGATCGACTTCGTTGCAGGAATGCAGTACTGCGTTTGTTTATTACCATGTGGACTGTATAAAAAAGTCACAACTTTACCGCAAAGGTGAAGCAATAAACGTGAGAGCAACAAATTGGAAGTTCATGCGCCAAATGGCAGGCAGATCAAAACCGGCCCCGCGTTTCTCACGCACAGATGACGCCCAAAACGTACTCACAGGTACAGATGAACTCGAATAAGCGTTTCAGTTGTTACTTCGCTGTGTCTAAAAAGCGTGCCATTTTCGGAAACGGAGACTGTGAAAACATTGCAGTGACCTTTGTGCGCCCGGTAACTACAACAGACATGTTGTAGTGAAAGCCTAACGCCATCCAAGACGTGCGATCTTCCCCACTGCGAGATAAAAGCGCGTGGGCGAGCCTCCGCCTTCTTCGCTCTGAGGGGCAAAGTGCGCGTGGGAGGTGAGAACACGCGCCCCCCTACCCGCTCAATGCGCCATCTTGCTGGTATTGCTAAAACGCAATATTGTGCCCCCCGAGACGCGCGCCACCGCTCTATTATTTCACCACCTTGCTGGTAATGCTGAAAACATGATAGCTTTCCCAACGAAGATGCCATCACCAGTGGTAAGTGGTAGATAGAAATAGCTTTCCGTTCGAACTTCAGAGGACGTGCTGTCCGGTGGCTCAGTGGTTAACGCCTCGAATTCACGACCCAGACGTTGCACGTTTGATTCCGTGCGCCGGAGTCTTTTTCAGGATTTTTTTTTCTTTCTTGAGTTTTCATATACATAAATACGTAAACTGTGAGTGACGGCGGCGCCTACATCGACGCCGAAGCGTAGAGAGTCTATATATAAATTCAGCGTAGAGTGTCCATATATTTGCTATCACAATAAAACTGAATATTTTCACCAATGGAATGCCATTTGATTCTAGTGTAAAACACCGGCAGAAGAAATTTCTACACGCGCCTAGTTTTGAAAGTGAGGGAAACGCCATTTGGATTTGAGATGTTTTTGACGCGCTGCATTGTTATAATAAAGCGGGGCTTTTGTAAGTGTCGAACTGCCATAACACTGCATGCATCAGTGATTATCAGTGTTTCTGTTTATATTCATAAAAGTGTCGCCACACCACTGGCCGTAACCAAGCGGTACGCATACACAAAAAGCGTACAGCCGTTACATAATTCATGACGACTTGGAACAAATTCATGTAATTATTATAAACGAGCGTATATATACATGACGTGCGGAAAACGTGACTGCAGTAATGTTTGGCGATGGTTGCCGCAATTAGGTGTTTAATGAGTCCCCCACGCACTTTATTAATTCAAATGAAGCGAGAACGCGCTCGCTTTGGCGTGGACACAGTGATTGCTGAACTAATGACGTGACGACAGGTGCTGCATTTTTTTTATGAATAACCAAGTTTCGTGCGAGCCACCCTCGGGCACTAACATTTCTTTTTGTTGTTGTTTTTATTTGTTACACGTTTGATGCACAGGAATCAAAGAAACGTTCACGGGCTAATGTGTCGTGTAATTCCAAGATGACGAAAACACTTGCGTTCGACACGCACGTCTCATACGAAATAGTTACACGCGACGACGTTACTGACGTTAAACAGCTCTACCGCCTCGTGATCATGAATCTCTTAAGCCCCTCCACTTAAACTTTCAAATCCCTATTGACCACGCCCCATTATTAGGCACGTACAAATAGTTTCTCGCTTGATCCATTGAATGAAGGTTTGATTTTTTTCTTGGTGACTGCAAAATTAGGCAAACGAGATTACGCGATGCTTTGTAGCCAGAACGGGAGTTATGTTCACAGTGCAGTGAGCGAGCTACTGGATAACAGTTGTCCGCTGAACTTTGAACTCTAAAGGTTTTGCAACGTTAGCCAGTCTATTTCAACCCAGTCTGCTACCGTAACATTCACTTCGAACATGCTAACTGAGTAAACAAGCTGTCGGCTGTCGTCGAACTCTTGTCTTGCGTATCCCCAGAACACTTCCGTAAGCTTTTCGTACCGAGTACACACTCAGCGACATGTTAATATATGAATTGGCTGAGAGGCAAACCACAATCCACACAAACTTTATCACAGATTGAACGCTGGCAAGCGTTGTCGTAAGACGAGCTACTTTCGTTTGTTTGCTGTGCGACACGCAGGAGAGGCACGGCGTTCACCCAATGGCATTCGAAGATGAATCAGACCAAGGGCCAATAACGCTTAGGAGGGGGGCCTCATTAACTTTGCAAAGCCATTTCTCGCGCTCCATTTACATTGTCCTCTCTCAAGCCACTACCCCCATTTCCTCGGGCGCCTAATGCGGCCCATCGAAAGCCCATTTTCCGGCACATTTGCGAAGCTACGCCAGCCTCGTGCGCTGCGATGCCTTGTCGTTGCTTCTGCAGTAGCGTCTAGCGTCTTCAAAGTCCTTAGCGACGCTTCCAGGGCAGTAAAAAAAAATAACACTAATGGTGGTGGAGCTCCATATGCAACCTGTTCTGTGTGCGTTTCCCTCCATTAGTGCGGTAGAAGAGTGTTTATTTTTTGCACCCTGTACTGCATAAACAAATGAGATAGTTAACGAACTGGTTATTTATTTATTGAAACTTTCTTGAAAAATAAAACGACTATCCTAACAGAATTGAAAGTAGGTCTAAGTAGGGAAAAGAGTGAAAAGGAAAGCAGCAACGCTTCGACTAAGCAACTAGAGGCTTCAAAAAGTTAGACTGGACGACTCTGAAAGTTTATCTGTTTGCTTCTAAGTTATCTGTAAGTCTTAGCTGTGTAATGCAGGTTGTTTCTAGTTCACTTCTAGGTCGTTGCTAGTCTTCAGTTAGAAAATGCTATAGTTGTTCCTGCATTGGTTCTCAGCGCTACAGAGAGCGTTGAGTTAAATTACAGAGAGTAACAGCCACTACATGGTTGTCTAAACTACACAGACAGAGACCCACGCTGAAAGCAAGCCTTCACACCTCTCACAGATCTAAGGACGCATCGTCATTGGCGCAAGCCTTCTGGTTCTCACGGTTCTCCTCAAAGCCGCCGCAGTCTTTCCCGTTTCCTGGTATATTATGGTTGCGAGTATACTCCGGATCTCCAGCTCACCACCATTGCTTCGCAGCCATTCGTTGAGCTAACTTGTCGCCTTCTTTCTCTTTAGTGGACCAGCGGTGAATGGCGTGATTTACTCAATGTATGTAACGCGTACCCTTGCATTCGTAAGATATTTCTGTATCGACTCACAAGGAACAATTTCTCAAACAGCATTCTTGTAAAAAAAAAAAAAAACATCGGATCAATCTGGCAACGCTCATCTTTCCAACAAGTTCGCTGAGGGGGGCACGAGAAAATTTCGAGTCGCTCGCTGGATTTTATGCCGACCGGTTGTGCCCCCGCGATTTCCGACGACAGCGCAGCTCTGGCCGACTGGGCTTCCCCTACGCCATCTCCTGACGCCGACAAGAGCTCTCGCCGAATGGTGCCCCGTCCTCGCACTCCTGCGACCGTGTCCATCTTTCCTATCTTCTCTTTACTTCCGTCGCTTGCTGTCCCTGCGCCTCGCTCTCTCCTTCTTCTCTCTATATATACATTTTAATCATGTCCTTCTAATCCCTCCTTACCCCCATCCCTTGTGAGCTGCGGTTGAGGTGTCGCACTCTGATGCAGACAGCTAAGGGGCTCACTTTGCTCTTCTTTTTTCTTTAGGAATCACATAAGAAAAAAGAAAAAAAAGAAAATTTTGGGCCTAAACGAGCGACACAATTCACTCGTCCGAAGATGGTACACTGGCCATGCACCCCTATCGAGTGTTGCCTAATGCCGGGTAGTCTTCATAGCTGTCTCTATAGTAATTTATCTATCTAAAACTCATTTCCAAGGCTGAAAAATTGGGCTTTGCAATCCGACGCACCGTTGCACTTCCTAAAGGAGCACTCTTCGGAGCGGTATATGAAGCCCTGGTCTCCTGAAACAACTTTACCCTTACGCACGCGAACTGCTTATTTTCGGGAAGTCGTTTTGCAAGTTTGTACATCATTTGCTTTGTCTCGTAAATGCATTTAAGAACAGCTTTCAGGCTATGTGCTTGTCAACAAACTTGCGGTGGTTGATTGACTTTCAGAGCTTATCAGAAACTGTACTAAGGGCAGCCTGCTCTTTATCCTGTTCTTTATAACAATGTTAACGATACGCGATCGATACGCTTGGTGGTTAACATGCCGTTCTCAATAACTTACGATGACACTTGCCAAGCTGTGGATTTATTCACCTTCCCACTGCTAGCTTCCTTGTTGGCTCGATCAGTACAGTGACGGTGCCATTGCTTTCAAATTTGATCCCCGGATAACGGTGAAATTTTGGTAACTAATAAGCTCTCTTAGTGGAAAATATGTCTGGATAATCTTATTGCTCGCTCTACTTTCAGATGGTTGTCAATTCCCCTTTCTCCGTGACACTTAAAAGTATTATCAAAGAGAAACATGACTTCGATTGGTTTAGATTTACGTACTGCGCTCTAAAAGCTATGTCATATGTTTTACTATCAATAATTCATTGTTAGCGGAAGGAATCAAGGTTATAGTTTCACATTTATATTTCGCGCCAAGATCTTTACGCGTAATGTCAGAATTTTCAAAATGTACTTTTCATATTTTCGCGACATTGGCTGGATAAAGTTTTCTGAAACTTCGTCTGCTAGCTCTGTGGCGCCCACAAGTCACAGTGTGCTTTATTTTGATTTATTGGAAGCTTCGTAGGACACCACTGACACCTGCAAAGTCTATGACGTCACAGTGCTTGGTGCCGGAATCAAAAGAAGGCGTCTTCACCCGTATTTTTCCTTCTTAATTTTCTCGCTTAACAATGTCGTCTCACGGTGGGAGAGGTGTTTTCGATGATGTGAAATTGTATTCTCCGAATATTCGAAAAATCGTTTTGCTCTTCAGTGTCCTTCAAAACGCATAACTATATGGATTTTCTGGCATTCGCGGAAATATCAGTGCTTCTCGTTTTTTATGCTTCGTGCCGTCCCCTCTGGCGCAAGACATCGTTAACGCGATGGAGTAAAGAAAAATCATAATAAACGACACGAACGAGGAAGGGGACTTCGAGGCGAGGATCACAAGAAGATACGAGCGGCCGAAGTCTCCTCAACGATGCTCGAGGGGCCGATCGGATGCGACATGCCCGCGATGCCCGAGCGACAGCAGCCGTCCCAGCGCTCGCCGCGCTTCTCGTTTGTCGGCTAGCGCGGAGTCACCGAGTGGGCCGCCCAGTCGCGCCTGTAATTACACCGCCATCGGGTAGCAGCGGAACACTCATTAGAGAGGGGGGAAAGAGAGAAAAAATGGCGAATGTTGGTAGCGAAGTCAAGAAACCAGGGACGAAAAAGAAGAGTGGGTCTTGAGGTGGAGGAGGGAAGAGTGGCGAACCTCCTTGCAGGGATGGGAGCATGCGCGGCATCGATTGGCTGACGACAGAACTGTATACCCCTTCCTCTTTTCTCCTTTCCCTCCACGGTGCCTTCCAAGCCGTAGCCGTGACCACCGTCCTCGCCACAGTTGTGTAGCTACTTCTTGCTTACTTTTCGCGTGATTTGGGTTGTCTCTTTCTTTCGTTATGTTTCAAAAGCCAGGTGGAAGTGGGGGGGGGGGGGGGGGTGGCAGTGTAACAGCGTGGACAGAAGCGCCAGTGGCCGGCCATACAGCCACGACTAAACGACCGACGGACAGACGAGCATGCGACCAACGATTACTGTTCTATAGCGACAGTTCGCTGGGTACTCATTTTCTGTTTCACAGACGTGTTCTTCTTCTTTTATTTTTGTTTTATCTCGCTTCTTTCCTATATTGCCTTCTCTTCGCTGCCTAAGACTCAAACATCAAAGAAAAGAGAAGTGAGTTGAAAACACCCAGTTGCTATACTGTGGCGAAATTTCGGGACCCTGGCGCACGCTGGTCAACAGATATCTGTCGCAATATATTTTCTTTCGCTCAGCCTCATTTTTTCTTCTTATTTTTGGTTGACCAATACATCGTATTATAGGGCCGTTTCTTGTTTGTTGAGTATAAGTACACAGTGTGATACTCCTGTCTAGATCGATTTGAAGTAGACACTTGAAACTTTTATCCATGAAACCGAAATTTCAAATAGTCTGAACAGGCGGTATAGACTCTTGTCGTCAGTGGGTTTTATAAGCACGTTTATTTCATAAACACGATGCATGTACTGCCAGTTTGTCCAGAACCTAAAGGATCAGAACCTAAAGTTTGTCCAGAACCTAAAGGACCAGAATGTTTTGCTTGTTGCTCCCCTTTCTGTATCTCTGCTCATGCCTGGAGTGTATCAGGATAAACAGAACTGAGTGAACTGGAGAGCTATTCTCGCAGTGTCCACTTCCTGGACATGTCTGATTCGGCCTTCATTGATTGGCTGGAGCCGGCGAGCAGCGCGCCGTCTGTTGCCGGTTTTTATTCCGCAGCGTCGTTTTGCCGCCACGCAGCTTTCATGACTCTCGACACAAACGAGAAATACGGAATGCGTTTCGCCACAATAAATATGGTGCCGCCAGAGATCCGCGTTTGAACGCACATCTCTGAGGCCGTGGATGAATTATAATCACGTTAGCCCTTAAACTAGGCTTAAGGCGGCCGCCCGCCTGACGTCCCTGGAAGGTCGATACGCATTCCCTACATCGCTCTTCAGACACGTCAACGCGTTCATATATACGCACGTTCACACTTGTCAAGTTTGTTTGAGTCCTGATACTGTACATTTCGTCAACTTAGTTTCTTTTCCGCTGGGAATGGGCTGGGGGGTTCTGTGCGCCCACGTGATTAAGAACGCGCCATGACGTCATTACTCACTGTTTTCTTGCTTAACTGAACGCATTCTACTGAATCGGACATGTCCACAAATTGGAGGCCGCGAGAATCACGTCCCTGTGATCCACTCCCATGATGCCCCGTTCGCCTCTCCCGCATCCCTTGTCTTTAGCGCGGAAACAATTGGTACTTTTCGCGCTATCTTTTCATCCCGCTGCAGTAATTGTTATCTGTATTGCTCTAGTTTCCTTTCTTGAAAACTTGGTGCTCACTGCATTGCCCGTCAAGAATTCCATGTCGATGTCACGGGATCGAATCCCGGCTGCGGCGGCTGCATTTCCGGTGGAGGCGGATATGTTGTAGCCCCGTGCGCTCAGATTTGGGGTGCACGTTAAAGAAGCCCAGGTGGTCGAAATTTCCGGAGCCCTCCACTACGGCGTCTCTCATAACCATATGGTGGTTTTGCGACGTTAAACCACACACATCAGTCAAATCGATCAAGAATGCCATGTCTTGCTGACAGGGCGCCACGCCATTCGTGGCGTGGAAGTACCGGGAACCCGGTGGTAACGAAAAGAAATGCGCGCAAGACGCACCACGATTCTTCTTGCGTGGCATGAAAACGGCCCAAATATGCTTTGCTCTTGGTTTAAAACGCATAGAGCGAAGCGATTTTCGCTGGGCTCATTGACAGTGGTGGTGATACTGCGGTACGGCTGTGGCGGTGCTTGAAAGGTAAGGCAGTAAGATAGGCCGTGTTTACCGTTGTATGGTAGGGAGACACTTCAGATACGCCTTGCTTCTGGTTTAGAACGCACAGTGCATCGTAGTTATGACTACTAGACGCCAACGGATGTGAGTACGACGGTGGCTAAGCTCGCCAGAAAAGGCACGCAAGATTGACCACGATCATCGTTACGCGGTAAAAAGACGCCTCTGTTTTTTTTTTTTACTTATAGGGCATATTGCATCGCATCTTCACCCCAAATTGCCGCCAGCGGCAATGGGTACAGCGGTACGATGGCGGCGGCAGGGCTTGCCGACCCGTCACCGCCATATGCGAGACTTTTTATTTTTGTGAGAAGCAGAGGCAGAAAGGGTACCGAATGAATGAAAAGAAAAAAAAGAAAAGAAAGCCGTGACAGGCTACAGAGGGGGAAAAGATGGGTAGTTGCTCGGCGACCCCGAACCGACAGAACACGTTTCGTGGGCATGTTGCTATGACGAAAAAAAAAAAAAAGGGGGGGGGGGGTTGCGACACTTGTTTTCTCCTCTTTCCTTCACATACTTCAATTTTTCGTGCTACCTCAACCCCCTGTTTTCAAAAAAGTTTTTTTTTTCACCTCGTTTGCTTCGCATTCCGCGTCATCGTAGCGTGAAGTGGAAGCGGATGTGTGGCAGAGGCGCCGCTCGCGACGACAGCTACCATCACTTTTTGTAGTTTTTTTTTACTTCTTTCTTCTTTCCTGTGTGCCTATTGCTCGCGCGTGCAAACGAAGTGATCTTCTTGTTGTTTTTTCACGTATAATTGCCTTTTAGAACGCGCGTACCACATCGGCTTCATCGAGCGTAAATAGAGGTCAACGATGCGAAGAAAGAAAAGAGAAAAAGTAGGAGGAGAAACAGGAGAGAGCTTGTAAAACAAACAAACAAAAAGTTTAAGCGTGTTGCTCGTCGTGACAAGACAGAGGTTGCGACACTGGAAAAAAATAATCGAATGCACCACTGCGGTCTTCTGCGTTATTTTTATCTTCCACCTATTGAAAGTGCGTAGATAATAGGTATGACAGGGCATATCTGTTGTTTAAAACGGAACAGCAGTGACCGATGTGAGCAGATTCAGAGCCCTATCGGCCATAACAGCTTGTGCGATTGTGTTGGGCGCCCCGCCACGGTGGCCTAGTGGATAAGACCTGCTGACCCGCAGGTCGCGGGATCAAATCCCGGCTGTGGCGGCTGCATTTCCGACGGAGGCGGAAATGTTGTAGGCCCGTGTGCTCAGATTTGGGTGCACGCTAAAGAACCCCAGGTGGTCAAAATTTCCGGAGCCCTCCACTACGGCATCTCTCATATTCATACGGTTGTTTTGGGACGTTAAACCCCACATATCAATTGATTGTGTTGAGATTCACTACTAACAGCAAAGGGACGTCTCCAAGGAAGCTACAACTGGCCGAAACGCGTGATGAAAGCGCGCTGTAACTGAAAAAAGACCGCACATGTTGCGCTACCTAGCGGAAAGTATTGCTCCTGCGATTTGGGGTTGTTCGCTTAACATATCATTTCAGGCGCGAAGCTAACAACACGAAAAAGGCATTGGGAAGAGACTGAGAGTCGGCGCTCCTCTGCCTCTTCCCTACGCCTTTTTGATGTTTCTAGCTCTGCGAAAAAAAATTAATGTTCAGCGAGGCTCAGGGACCAACTCGCCCTGAAACAAGTTCTACATGGAGTTGTTCCGTGGGCTGTAGCTACTCAGCTGTTTTTATGCGCACCATAATAAATGTACTCGAAACTATAATGTGCATATCATTATCTATCCCCACTCTTTTCGGTGCTGCTTACGAGGTAAAAGGAGTTGGCGCTGAGAACTGGCGCTGCTATCGTGGCATTTATAGATAGCGCCACATGTCGAGCCACGGTGCATGCGCGTGAATGGCATGCCCAGCAAACCGCCGCACTGCCCAAACACGAACCGGTGTCACGCACGGCTCCCACTGTGTCCTCATTGTGGCTTCAGATCGGAAAAAAAATTATACATGTTTCAAGGCGTTATGCGCTTTTACTATTCAGGTATTGCATACTCTTACCAATATAGCTATCCTTCCCACTAAGGAAACCTTGTATACGATAGAAATTGTTTGTCGTTCCCTTTAAGCAAAGCAAATGATTCCGTGTGCACCAAACGTTGTGCTTTGCTGCAGCATTAACCCGCTTAAAAGGATACTGGTCTGGGCTGCTCCGTAACGATTCGTGATGTAAAAGCACTTGAGCACCACTTCAGTACACGGAACAGGCAAAAGCGAAGACATTCCGGGCGATTTATCGTAGTGATGAAATGTGGCTCTATATGTCTACGCTTACGCGCGTATGAAGCAACTTCAAATGCATCTCGACGTGAACGATTAGCCCTGTCATGAATTGAACAACTGTTGATGTAACAATCTATAATGGCGCGAAAAAATTTTGGGGCCAACTCGTGCAGCGGATATTAACGAACCACTTGATGCAGCGAATCAGAATTACCGGCTGCTAGTAATGGTTTGTGGTGTAACTTTGTTGCATTTTCAAAAAAAATCTGGAAAGTAATTAGTAGTAAAACCTAATTACAATTTACGAGTGATTTTACTATCGATGCCCTACATCTATCGTCCCCAAGGTCTTCTTCTCTTTACTACGCATTTAAACATCCAACTAGAACTTCTTTTTTTATAATTTATATGCCATATTTATACTTCTTGTTCTGTGACAATGGCATGAGCTTTTTTTTTCTTTTTTGCTTGCCTTTATGTGACATTTGGACGCAATCATATATGTATTTTTATGTTCAATTACATTATAAGCACACGAATAATATAATTAATATTAATAATCTATTAGTATAATACTACCATTATTGCTGTCGTTTTTTTGTTGTTGCTGCTGCTGCTGATGATGATGATGATGTTTCAGCGTGTGTCAAACTCTGTGCTCGCGTCATTTTCTGTGTGTAATATATTGTGAAAATGTTCAGTGTGCCATGTTCATATGTTACCCTCTCCTTCCTATGGCTTCATTGTGAATGCAACAGAAAGTCTGTATATAAACTGCTAATTTTGATGAACTTGCATTGCATAACATAACGAAATGAAGAAACACATATATTTAGTAGAATTACGTTTCTGTGCTAACCATTCGCTAGTCTCAAGGAAATACATTCAGACTTAAGACTCAAGCTCTCGTGTCCCAATTTTTTTACATGCCTTTTTCTGTCAGATTTAATCTAATCATCAAAATCACGCAGCTTCTCGCAATGGAGAAATGCAGTTCCAATTATCCCGGGCCTATTCAGAATGCGCCACAAACTCGTCTTCGGATTTGCATTCCCGAGTTCATTTGCATGTAATTTGGCTGGGCAAGACAGCGTCAATGAAGGAAATCGAATAGCATTCTGTATGTTTTTGCTTGTGTTAAAACACGTGACGTGTTCGAGAGCCAGTGTCATGGACATTCAGGTGTCGGCGTCGTCGTTGTGGGTGAGAAATCGGAATCGCTCGTGAGTGGAAACTTGCCATGGAATGCAAATAACTGAAATCATCAGTCTGGTCCCGGAGCGGATTGAAGCGTTTGAACCGTTCTGTCAAGAAGGTGTACCACTGAGCTATGCCTCTGCTTGAACCATTCTGTCAAGAAGGTGTACCGTAGAGCTACGCCTCTACTTGACCCACTCCGTCGAGAAAGTGTTGCCCACAGAGCCACGTCTGCACTGGAACCATTCTGTCAACAAGACGTTTTACCGCAGAGCCACGCCTCTAATTGAACTATTCTGTCAAGAAGGTGCTGTATTGCAGAGCCACGCCTGTACTTGAATCATTCTGTCAAGAAGATGTTGTACTGCAGCGCCACACCTATATTTGAACCATTCTGTCAAGTATAGGTGTGCAGCAGAATCACGCCTGTACTCGACCCATTCTGTCAAAAGGCGTTGCATCACAGAGCTACGTCTGTACGTGATCCTCTGTACGAAGAAGGTGTTGTACTGCAGAGCTGCGCCTGTACTTGAACCATTCTGTCAAAAAGGTGTTGAACTGCAGTGCCACACCTATACTTGAAGCATTCTGTCAAGTAGGTGTGCAGGAGAATCACTCCTGTACTCGACCCATTTTGTCAAAAGGCGTTGTACCGCAGAGCCACGTCTGTACTTGATCCATTCTACGAAGAAGGTGTTGTACTGCAGTGCTGCGCCTGTACTTGAACCATTCTGTCAAGAAGGCGTTGAACTGCAGTGCCGCACCTATACTTGAACCATTCTGTCAAGTATAGGTCTGCAGCAGAATCACGCCTGTACTCGACCCATTCTGTCAAAAGGCGTTGTACTACAGAGCCACGTCTGTACGTGATCCACTCTACGAAGAAAGTGTTGTACTGCAGAGCCACGCCTGTACTTGAAACATTTTGTCAAGAAGGTGTTGCACCGAAGAGCTACACCTGTACTTGAAACTTTTAAAGGAAAAAAGCTATACAGGCTGTATATAGTAAAGGTGATGTGCAATACTGCGTGGTACAAATAAGTAATCGCACAAGGGGCACGCCATGGACATTGTGCAACGAGGCTCTGTTTTAAAGGCCCGCCCATTACAAAGCACTCAGAAATAACTAGTTTTCCTGAGCAGTAAGAGAATGTGCTGCTGCGTTGACGAACGTATCCCCTTACTGAGGGGTAGTACGTACTTGCCATATTCGCAAAATGAGCAATTATGGCGTAGTGGGCTACTTCGAAACTGCAGTTGCACAAGGTACACATTATAGGAGAGTTTCAAACAGCAAATGTTGCGAGAACATAAGCCTTTTTTCCGTTTTTGTACCTTGCTCTCACGGGCTCACGTTGAGTCCCGAAATTTGAGAGAACAGCAAACGTCATTTTGATACACGTGCACGTAAGCGCAAACAAGTTATTAGATGGACTGGGCTATTAACGTTACAGCCATTTTTTTCACATAATGGTATGCCACCTTCACTTTATCACTAGAGCTGCCACTCATGCTCTCGCAGATGTTTCTGCGAAAAAACAAGAACATAACTGAACTGGTATGGTAAAGCCCTCATGTCATAAGAGTTCATGGTTGCGAAGTTGTGATTCTTGAGAACCTTTCTTACAGACAGACGCTCCTACTCTTCTGCCATTAGACATTGTTAAGCCCTCGATAAGATCGTGCACCATTGTGTCACGTTGGCCAAATATGTTGCAGTGTCGACTGAGCACCAAGGGTATCAATTCACAAGGTTCATTGCTCTCGGGATAAAAAAAGAAAGTTTGCCGTTGGTGTGCCACCTTTCATATATTTCAATACTATAGGACTAGCTTAGCGACTACTTTTACGAATTCTATAGCAAACAGAAAAAGAAAGATTTTTTGTGGCAACGCTGTTGTTCGCCCCTTAGAAAAAATAGAGAGAAAAAACTACAGCATGTCCAGCGAGTGAATGATGATGAGTGCGGCGACACATCCATCCGTCCATCCGTCTGTGTGTCCCTCCGTTCGAGAATGCAGACGGCGCGCGGGTAACACCGACGAGACGCGAGCCAAGGAAGCCGACCGGAAGCGTCTTCAACGCGCCCGCTGCTCTGCTTCGTCCATGATCCACCAACGATCCGCCACGTACGGTGACTATCCTGGAGTCTAAATTAGGCACTCGTTATCCACGTACCCAAGCACAGCCCGCGCAGCAGCCAATCGCAGAGGTACAGTGCCATCTAGAATGCCTTCACTCAACTGCAATATGTATGTACGCCTATGAGACACCACCGTCTATTATATTGTTCGAGAGATACTCCCTTCTTTCCTTTCTCGTCCTTTCTTCTCTCGGTTACGCGATACGCGGGACGTATGACAAGATTAGACTAAGGGGAGTTTCGCCCCTAAAACAGCTTGAAGTAGAAATGGCCGCCTTTTCGGTACTCTTCAACGGCCAATAGCGTTTCGCTACTGCGTGCACTGACTGCAGCCAGGCTCTCAGTTTTGGCAGCCCTTTTACTAAACCGAAAGCTGCGGCGCAAGCAATTTCCTATATAGCGTAATATTTGAACGATTCTGTTGTGTTAGTGAGCAGGAATCACCTTTGATAACTGTGTAAATAAAGATTACATAGCTGTAGATAGATAGATAGATAGATAGATAGATAGATAGATAGATAGATAGATAGATAGATAGATAGATAGATAGATAGATAGATAGATAGATAGATAGATAGATAGATGAAAAAGTTGGAAAAGACAAGCTAACCCCCTTGCATAAAAAAATAAAAGCAACAAAGGAGCTATGCCGCCATCATCTACACAAGCAAATAAAAAAGAAAGAATTACGGGAGGTGATAAGTAAGCATATAGCTTTTCATAGTTGTCGGCGGGCTTTTGAACTCTACAATATGTCTGCTGAAAAAAACAATAATACACACACACGCAAAAAAAACAGGGCTAGTCGAGTTGAAGAACAATTTCGAGTGGCAGCCACTTTTATCCGCTGCCGCTGTGAGATCTCGCCATTGCAGAAAGTTGTTTTTCAATCGCCGAACAAACCGTCGCACTCTTTTTCATCTTCATCCAAGAACACTTACATGTATATACGTTCCCTCGTTGACTTCGCATTACGGGAAACTTTTCAGTTTGTTCAGCTCAGCGAACGACAGTGGAGAGAAAGAGACAGATCCTGCGCAGGACTCGCCTCCGATCACCACTCTTTTATTCTACAGTAAGGAATCGCCGATGTTCTTTGCGAGAGCACTCCTTTTAAAATTTCAGGAAAACAACTCCTTCCGTCTCATCCCCGTGCGAAAGATCTTCACTTTTCTGCCTCCCTTGTCCCCTCCCCTCTCTAACATTCGTTCTTCGAAAGCCGCTCCGTGGAGTGCGCCTTGCAAAGCTTCTCTCGCTTGCTCTGAAGTTCCTGTATGAACTAGCAGGCCCGTCCACAGTTCTTTCCATCGTTCCTTTCATTCTATTGGCATTGTGTGCGAGCCACTGTAAATATTTGCCGAGACGTCCTATAACGGTGCCTCGCGCTCTTATACGTTAACACACGCGATGCCTCGCGAATAGTAAGCTTTCGGAGATCACTCGACGAGTGTATGAGTGCGCCATGGTCGCTCCTCCGAGAAGCGATCGCTCGAAATGCGGAGCTTCTTCTGGGGCTGTGCTACTCAACTTATCCTGGCCTTATGACCATATACTTGGTTAAATTGGGCAAACAGAAAAGAAAAAAAAGGAGAACAAACAGAGTCACAGTTGCCACGACGCTGATTGAAGGTTGTCACACACAGCAGAAAAAAAAAAGGAAAAAAGATGCTGAAAGCGTATTCCCAACTTTGCTATCGTAATCAGTCACGCGAGTTCTACGCATTCTTAAAACGTGTCTGTGTGTGCGCTGTGCTACATACTATCTTTCTCTTCATCTCCCTCTTACAATGTTACCGTTTCCCGCTTTTAGGGTAGCAAACCAGCTATCCTGGACTGATTAACCTCCCCGTCTTTCCTTCTCGACTGCCATATTCATTTTGTATCGCTTTCGTTTATCTCATATTTAATTTAGTATGTGTCTGTAACCATGCAGTCTTAATTCCCGTTTTGATCATGAAATGAATGATTTCACTAGGGAAACTTAAAAAGACTGCTTCCCTGAGTTCGTTTATCCTGGTTCAGTTTGTAAGATGCCAATGGATGTTTTAGCCAGCTAACACTTCTGACATTAGTGCTACTTACTTTGAGTGAAATAGAGGTAAAGAAATAAGAGGAAGTAAACATTCTTACTCTATTATAATCGTGCTAGAAAGATATGTCGTAGTGCGAATATAACTACGGTAACACTTTGACCAATTAATGAATTTTAGACGTATAGCACGATTTTCGTCATTACAAATAAAATTATGTGTTTTTTAAAAAGAAGAAAAACAAAATATGTGGAACAGGTTCGCGTCCGCTCAAGTCATCACGCAACCGAACGACTCGACGCGGTTGTTTAGTCGAATCTGATCCTTTATGCGCACAATTTACCATTCTAGACAGAAGCATACCCGTCGCACGCTCCGTCTACTCGCAGTCAATGCATGGGTGTGCGTCCAATGCAGGCGCAGAGAACGTGCCGATAGCTGCCTATAGTTTCGCATTTCGTCGTGAACGCATTGCTTCTTATTTCGTTTTACTTCGTCGTGGCGTGTCTCGGCGACGGTCGGTTTTCGTTTTCTTTCTCTGACGTCACTATACCCCTCCGGGTTCCTTCTTTTTCTTTCCATTGGCTATTGAACTTTCGACAGGGCCTCTTCTGTTCGGGACGGAGGAAATCCGGAGCCACGAAAAGTCGGGGTGCGCTTGAAGACGAAAAGGCCGCGACAGAGCAAGGACCAACAGAGAGTGACTGTTTGGGCGACGCACATCAAGATTCATGAAAGGGTGCATAAACGCCGGTTAGGTGGTTGAGGGAGAGGTGGATGCTTTCAGAAGAGGTGTCGCGTGGAAAGAAAGAAAGAAAGAAAGAAAGAAAGAAAGAAAGAAAGAAAGAAAGAAAGAAAGAAAGAAAGAAAGGGCGGAAACTTTATCAAACGACGGAGAAGTGTCTCGGACGAAAAGGATGAGCAGTGCGGTGAGGCGGTGCGCGAGACCGTCGCCGCTGCCGGCGGAGACACAAGAGTCCCTCACTCGAGACGGCATCCGATGCCTGTCGGCGCGGCTGTGAAATATAACGGAGCTCGCGCACGATACCACCAGCTCTTCGAGCACTGCCGGCAGCCTTCCTCTTTATTTTCTCATCTTTGCGCGATAAACGTACGCACAACGGACACACGCACGCGCGGGGTGCCACGGCAGCTGCGGTAGGGGGAGGGGAAAGGGGCGGCTTTCAAATATAGATCGACCCTCTTTCTCTCTCGCACACTCTATCGCGCACGTTTATATAACGGCGTGGAGCGCTCGCGCTGGCTCGCTCAAGAGGCTCGGCTATCAGCTGCTCCGCGCGCCGAATCTGTCACGCGCGAGGAGCAGGACGTCGGAGGCGACGGGAATGCAAAGAACGCGCCCGCGAAAGGGATTCCGCAGTGCAAGCGCCACCACCTTCGAGGATTTTCGCCTTCCTAGATGCGCAAGCTTTCTGCTTCCGTTACTTTTCTTTTCGCATCGTCCTCGCTTTTGCGCCTCGGCGCCTTTCATCTCTCCATTTGTCTTGCCAAAGCCCTCGACCGTGAAAGTAATGTGTGCGCATTCTGCATATACACGCACCGGCTGGATAGATGCTGCAGTGAATGTATTGGCCGTCTGCCCCGGAAAGTGAAACACAAATCTGACGCGAAGTTAGACGTTTCCTTCGCAAAGTAAGTCGGCCTGTCGTTCTCAGAAGTGTGGCAGCTTGGGCTAGTTGGTATGGCACGACGATAGTTATAGCGCGAGAACAAAACGACGACACAGAGACAAGAAGGAGACGAAAGTCACGAAGAAGGACACGAAGGACACGTGTCCTTTGTGTCCTTCTTGTCTCTGTGTCGTCGTTTTGTTCTCGTGCTATAACTACTGTCGTTCTCATCGAGATGGCGATGTGGTACTACCTTTTCAAACGTCTTAAAGGCTGGGTATTTCGCAGTACTTTGAATTCACCTTCTGACACAGAGCGTGATGCCGTCCCGAAATTTCTGATTGACCTCAGCTGTCCCGTTCACTCGTGTACTAGCACTCGCTAAAGTTCGTTAATCCTGTATTGTGTTGACTATGTGTTAGATATTGTCGGCTAGTGTTGGTTAGATTGCTTAACATGTGCTAACGTCGTCTAATGCCAGCTACTTATTATCATGACATCAACGTTTTCAGTATGCAACTTTTGCAGCCCACTTTGTCTGCGGGTCCGTTTTTGCCGAGTGGTATTTCACCGTCAGCTCTGTGCCACGACATACGCTTGAAATGTCGTGGGGCTGCCAAGCCTCAAGTCTACCATCGTTACTATTATTCTTTTTACTACTAATAAATACTGTAATCGCCATCGTCATCATCATCATCATCCAAGTCTGCTACCGGTAAGATTATCTCTTTCACAGCAGCAGGCATCTCGTGAACTGTGTTACCACCCTTGTGGAAGGGAATTCCCTCGTCTACTAGCGCGTGTAATAAAGGATTCTCAAGCTTATTAACACAGCGCGAACGCAGAAGCCACAGTTGCGAGACGTTGAAGCACGTGACCTTTTGCTTATCAAGCTACGGAAACGAGTGTCAGGGGTCTATGGTTCAAACGAGTCGCACAACACTTGGGAACTATATACAGAGTCCGTATAAAGTGGTGGGAGGCCTCGGCGAATGTATCCCGGCCACCTGCGGCTCTTCTAATATAGAAGTCAGTCTCACTACCCGCCCAACAAGTGTTGCGTTTCCACCAAGCGCCTCTTTCGTGCTCTCAGTTTTCTGAATGTGCGGTTTGCGCTTGAGTGAGTGAGTGAGTATGAACTTTATTAAGGTCCTGAGAGGAAAGAAAGCGGTGCCGAAAGCCCCGCCATCAATCCGGCGGCTCCACCCAGGTCGGGACCGGTAGACAGAGTCTCTCGGCGACGGCCCGGGCCCTCTGGACAGCCTTGAGCTGGGCGATGAGCTCTGTGCTTCGAAGGGCGGAGTCCCAGGAGGACTGGTCAGAAAATTCTGTACCCACGTTGGCAGGGCACAACCAGAGCATGTGGTCGAAATTGTTATACTCGTTTCCACAGTGTGGACATGCAGTGGAAAAGTCCGGATTAATCCTGCTTAGTGTCGTTGGTGTGATGTATGTACGTGTCTGCAATTGTCTGTAAGTGATTGCTTGTGCTCTGTTCAGATCTCTGTGAGGAGGAGGAAAAGTTCGACGTTCTAATCTATGATGTGAGGTGAGTTCGTGATATGATACAAGTGGGTCTTTGTAATCGAGGTTCCTGCAGGCTGCATTTAAGCGAGGGGGCGAACCACTGACGCGGAAAGTGAGCTCTCGCGCCAGTGTGTGTGCCCGCTCGTTTGGGTTGCCAGCAAAGCCGGAAATGTTTCCCATGTGGGCTGGGAACCATGCGATGTGTGTAGACCGAAAGTTTTCCTCCTTCGTCTCGTGGTTGAAAAGCCTGTTAACGACCGCAGCTGCCTTCGAAGAGACTAGGGCCGCCGAAAAAGTTCTTATAGCTGTTCTAGAGTCCGAGTAAATGACAGAGGCTTCAGTGCAGCTTCGAAGGGCTAGCGCAATGGCCATTTCCTCTGCTTCGTGGGTGAAGTTGGTAACTACCGTGGCTGCGTTGACGAGCGAGCCGTGGGCGTCCACCACAGAGACTGCATAGGCACCTCGATTCCAATATTTTGCGGCATCAACGAAGAGGACCTGCGTATCGTTGCACATGATCTTGGCGAGTATTGCCTTGGCTCTCGCTTTTCTTCGTCCTTCATTGTGGGTTGGGTGTATGTTTCTGGGAATCGGGTCAACTGTTATCGCTTTCATGGCTTGTGTGCAAAGTTGGGACTTTTCTGGCGGCATGAAGAAAGGCTGAAGACCGGCTTCAAACAATATCTCGTTGCCCGCCTTTGAGAGTGAGAGCCGACTAATCTGTGCATGCCGCTGTGCCTCAAAGAGTTCGGTAGCTGTATTATGCAGGCCCAATTGTAAGAGTCGTTCCGTACTAGTGTTGCGAGGGAGGCTCAGGACCCTTTTCAATCCTGTTCGAATTAATGTATCAATTTTGTTGAGCTCTGTCTTCTTCCAGTTGAGGAAGGGGGCGGCGTAAGTCACGTGGCTGATGAGAAAGGCGTGAAATGCTTTCATGAGGTTGTCCTCTTTCAGACCAGCCCTTCTACTGTTGACCCTTGATAATACCCTGGTGAAGTTGAAGACACTTTTCTCTATACGTTTGAGGGCCTCCGCGTTGTCACCGCTGTAAGCACCAACTACCATGCCCAGGACCTTGATTGTGTTACATATTGGGATACTACCTCCGTCCTTGGTGTGTAGGTGAACGGGGAGGGAGCTAAGGAGCTGTCCCTTTCTGGGGCCGTGTTTACACAGAAGGAGCTCTGATTTGCTCGTAGATAGCTTCAGCCCCGTATTTTGTAGGAAAGCTTGTGTGGTGTCTAGGGCATGTTGTAGGTTCTGCTCCAGGGAGCCTAGTGGGCCACTTGTGGACCAGATGGTAATGTCATCTGCGTAAATCACGTGTCCTACCCCATGAACTTTCGAGAGTCGGTTCGCCAGATCGTGCATTGCGATGTTGAAAAGAAGTGGCGAAAGCACTGACCCTTGGGGGGTGCCGACGTTTCCCAGCTTGTGCTTACGGCTTCTGATTTGTCCGATGTTTATGGTAGCCGTACGGTCCGCCAAAAACGATCTGACATAGTTGTGAAATTTTTCTCCGAGATGTAAACTGGAGATTTCGTTGAGGATATGTTCGTGCCTGACCGTATCGAAGGCCTTCGTTATGTCGAGCGCCAGGATGCCCTTTACGTCCCGTGATTTATTGTCTATCACAGCACTCCTGATAAGGAGCATGGCATCTTGTGTTGATAGTGATTTTCGGAATCCTATGAGATTGTGGCGAAAAAGGCTGTTTGCTTCGATGTGCTCTGCAATTCTATTGTGAATGACATGTTCGGCGACCTTTCCGAGGCACGAAGTAAGGGATATTGGTCTCAAGTTCTCGGCATGGAGCGGTTTTCCGGGTTTGGGGATGAGAATTATATTGGCAGTTCGCCATTCATCCGGTACGCGGCCCGCCGTCCATACCTCGTTTATTTTCTTTGTAATGATTTGTATGGCTTGGTTATCTAAGTTTCTGAGAAGTTTGTTAGTTAATCCGTCTGGACCAGGGGCCGAGCGGCCGTTAAGGCCATGAAGGGCGTGCACAATCTCTGAGACCTCGAATGGACGATCCAGTGAGCGTTGAGGTGTCCCCTTGTACTCGCATGCCGGGTCGTCCCAGGGGACTGATTTGCTTTCTGTCGGCAGGTATATGTCTGCCAGGGTGTTAGCAAAGTCCTGAGGACTAGTGCCTTCAATCGTGTGCAGGTGGACGAGTCTGTCGAGCATTATTCGAGCATTGCTCTTGGTCGGTTTGTTGCTGTCGGCGAATAGGTTTTTGAGGAGGCTCCACTTGCTTCCCCGTCTCATTTTACCATCCGCCTCATTACAAACCTCATCCCATTGTTGCGCACTCAGCTCTCTGGAATGTTCTTCGATTTTTTTGTTTATTTCCCTTAGTTTAGATCGCAGCCTCCTGTTTAGCTTCTGCTTTTCCCATCGTCGTCTTAGCGCATTCTTCGCCTCCAGGAGGTGTGCGATTAAGACGGCTGCCCTGTTTCTTCCTCGCCGCGAGGCCCTTCATTAAGCTGTCGTCTGCAAGGAAGTACGAAAGTGAGGCAACCGACGGAGAGCTATCACTGTCTGCCTGATGCGCGGCTGTTTTATGCGGTGAAGGGCCATGCGTTCTGCCTGAAGAAACTGTCGGCTACTACATCACTCGCTGCAGAAACAGACGGGCAATGAGAAATTTGCGATCGAAGCGCTAGAAAGAGGGATTAGTGGAAGAGTAGAAAAAGAAAAAAGGGAGAACGCTGAGGTTAACGAAGAAAAGACCCGCGATCGGATATTCTGGCGTAGGTGAAATGTTAAGTCGATTAAGATAAGATTCCGTTAGATAGATAGATAGATAGATAGATAGATAGATAGATGGATAGATAGATAGATAGATAGATAGATAGATAGATAGATAGATAGATAGATAGATAGATAGATAGATAGATAGATAGATAGATAGATAGATAGATAGATAGATAGATAGAGAGAGAGAGAGATAGATAGATAGATAGATAGATAGATAGATAGATAGATAGATAGATAGATAGATAGATAGATAGATAGATAGATAGATAGATAGATAGATAGATATGAAGTTTACGTCAAGCCACAATAAATACCTCAACTGCATTACCACATGACAGCACAAACCGATAAAGAAAAGAAAGACAGGGTAATCGCAGTAATGAAGCAGACATCGGTAGCCTGCGGAACTGTCCACGTAGTCACTGTGAGACTTAAAATAGAAACATTACTGCTTTCGAAAAGTACGTACGTTCCTAAAATTAAAGAAAGAAAAGCTACTTCAGAACGCCGCAGAAGGCTCACACCAACCACGAAATAAGCCTTTTTTCAAAAAAAAAAAGAAAGAAAAACCGCCACGCGATTAATTTCGCACGTGCGTTGCATCGCGCACACACACAAACACAGGGCCGATCAAAGTTTCTTTTTTTTTTTTCGCACTGTCGCAGCTCCATTTTTTTGCGGAATAACAAATTCCGCTCCTCTTAGAGGGGCTGAAAAAAATAAACGAATAAACAAATAGTCTATCCGAAGAGCGAAATAAAATATACTTGGTGGAACGAAGCTTGGAGGTCAGGCAAGACAGCCAAGGCGCCCCCAGCGAAACAAAGAAGTCATTATTTTGTCGCCTCGGGGACAGCATTGGAGGAGGTGCTAAGGGGGGGAGGGGAAGGGCTGAGGAGGCGGCTTGCAAAAGAGAAAGGCCAAGGGGTCTCGAAACTGCCCGCGAGAAGTTCACCTCACACTTCGTTTTTTTTTTTTTTTTTTGGACACAAAGTAAAGCGGCTCGTGAAATAAGTGGACGCCCTGTTGTGTGGACTCGAGAAACGGTGGTGTAAAGTTGAAAGGGAGGAGAGCGCGCTTGTGTGTACAGAAGGACAATCTTTCAGCGCTGGAGTGACGAGGGAGTTGCAAGAGAGGGGAAGGTTCTTTTTTGTTTCAGTCAGTTCACCCTGGCCGCCGGGGTGGCCGCGTCTGACGCGACAACTTCTGAAGCAGTTTACGCTTTTGTTTGTTGCTGTTTTGTTTCGCGGCTTTGGACGGGAGAAGAAAAACGTTTCGAGAAGGCCCGAAGAAAAGCAGAAAGCAATGAAACTAACTGGAGCGGGCCGTAAGCTACTCTCCGCACCATGCGCTTGCTCCACTTCACCACGGTCTCTCGCCGTCTTCCCTCTTCAAACGTTGGTTTGTCCTTCACCACTCCTGACGCAAACGGATGCGCGTTTTCCGGAAGGGAAGATGACGGTTCATAAGAGAAACGGAAACTTTGAAGAAGCCCTCCGAGAGGCGAGCCAGTTCTAACGGTACGAGAGCAACATGGGCGGCGAGCGAGAGAGATTTTTACTTTGTATACGGACTCGGGAAAGTTTATTTGTCAGCGCGAGGCGGCACAACGCGCGGCAGCAGGTCTGCAACCAGTGTTTCTAAAGTGGTGCTCGAGTTGGCCCGGGGTTCGGAGTAGCGCTAAATGAAACTGTTGAGCATAGTGAAGGTGTTAGTGATGGGGTTTGGTTGGGCTGATAATGATTATATTTATTATTATGATGGAAACTGTGATGATGTGCCTCTTATACTTGACGAAACTAGCAGGTGTCCAATGATTAGGTGTTGCCCCGCCGCGGTGGCCCAGTGGTTATAAGGCACTCGGCTGCTGACTCGCACGTCGTGGGTTCGAATCTCGCGTGTGGTGGCTGCATTTCCGATGGTGGCACAAACGCTGTACGCCCGTGTGCTCAGATTTGGGTGCACGGTAAAGAACCCCAGGTGGTCGAAACTTCCGAAGCCCTCTACTACGGCGTCTCTCATAATCATATGGTGGTGTTGGGACGTTGAACCCCACATATCATGATTAGGTGTTGGTGCACGGACAGATATGAATATTGGGAAAACAAACTTAAAAAATTTAAAGATCACCAAATGTGAGGAAATGTGCTGATGGTGTTCTTTCTTTCCTTCTTTCTTTCTATCCATCTGGTGACGCATTCGTTCATCCGGAAGGGTAGAAAATAAGCTTGCTCTTCACATTTTTCACGAATCCAAATATGTTTATCTCTTAAAAGTGAAGTGTTCCTCTCTTATAGTTGAGTAGATTGTGCGATATAGGTACTGAATTCGCAGCAGGCCTTCGAACATTTCGATAGATATGTGGGGTTCAACGTCCCAAAACCACAATATGACTATGAGAGCCGCTGTATTGGAGTGCTCCGGAAGTTTCACCACCTGGGTTTCTTTAACGTGCACCTAAATCTGAGCACACGGGCCCACAACATTTCCGCCTCCATCGGAAAAGCAGCCGCAGCAGCCGAGATTCGATCCCGTGACCTGCGTGTCAGCAGCCGAGTACCTTAGCCACTAGACCACCGTGGCGGGGCAGCCTTCGAACTATTCACGTGTAGTTTGAGGAATAGGTATAATGGAGCACACTCGAGAGGGGACTAGCACGAGAAATACGAGTTTCGATGGTGTATTGAACAAACCAGTTCTCGATCAACCACTGCTCATTTTTGCGTGTATCCTCAGCTTCAATGGGTTGCTCTCATTCAACTGCACTAAGACCTTCATATAGACCCGCCGCGGTAATCCAGTGGCAATGAGGCACTCGGCTGCTGACCCGCACGTCGCGGGTTCGAATGCCGGCTGCGGCAGCTCCATTTTAGATGGAGGTGAAAATGGTGAAGGCCCATCTGCTCAGATTTGGGTGCAGGTTAAAGAACCCCAGGTGGTCAAGTTTCAGGAGCCCTCCACTACGGCGTCTCTCATAATCATATGGTGGTTTCGGGGCGTTCAACCCCACATATCATCATTACTATCAAACCTCGATATAACGAATCGTATAAAGAAATCTCCGTTATAACGAAGTAAATGAAAATATAGTCTTAAGATATAGTGCTGGGAATAAACCTTTATAACAAACTTGGGGATATAACGAACCTATTTTTATGTAACATGCAACTTTGTTATAACGAGCTTTGAGTGTATTACAAGGCTGACAGGTGTTTGGGAGGTACGTTGCCCGATACGCTGTTTTTCTGGCCTCCTGGCGATATTTCCAGCCGTAAAGTATGGAGTGCTCCTACTCTATAAGTTTGAACATAGCACCGCATTGTGTTCGCTTTTCAGTCATTAGAAGATGCTTGACATCGCGTGCCAGAGTGCGGTTGTAGCGATGCCGAGATGCACCATCATTTAAAACTTCGCCGGTGTTCAGGAGCCTGATGCGGTCGCCTGATGAGGTAAAACTCTCCACCAACGTTCGTCTGAAACGATTATCTTTATTGGCCAAAACTTCCTTGTTCATTGTCTGCCTTATAACTCCTTTGATTACTGGTTTTAGAGCAAGCATGTGGCACCAAAAGTATACTTCTGTAAGGAAGCGATCAAGCTATCGTAGACGTACCGTGCTTTACAAGGCTATGGCACTAAATTGGTGCTATAAAGGTGTGCTACATGCTCGTTGCATTGAAATGCAGTATTGCAATTGTATTCAATTGCGTGGTTTGCGACTAAAATACAGCGCCACCCAGTGAAACATATTTTCTAAGTTTGTCCGGAAGTTATAGCTTTTAACTGGAGGCATTGTGAGCGAATGCATATTGTGTTGTGTTTTATGTCGACAGGAGTCCGGGCAGGCATACAAGACGGACTGGATGTGAATATTCAAGTTCATTTAAGGTACTCAAATCGCGCATGTGAGAATACGCAAGTTTTACCCAATAAGAGGCTTTCTATGCGCAAGAATGTTTCTTATATTGAAGACAGCTGGCGAAGCTATAGCATCAGTTTCTCTGCTGCAACGAGTGACATTATAGATCTTGCACTCGCGTTGCACTGCATCGTTACTGTTAGGTTTCTAGTACGCGATGGCGCACACAAACATACTTCTCCATCCACCTCTCTATCTCTCAGTACATAGTACACTGGTAAAGTTAACATGACTTCAAAGAAAAAGAAGACGGACTTTTCGCGCGGAATATTACACATGCTAACGCGCGCCCAATGCAGATAGGTGTAATTTTCTACCACGCGGTCAATGGAAGCGTAGTGGAGAATGAAATGTCCGAATCAAGTGCACATCTACGAAAAAGAAAAAAAAACAGCTTATGGAACTTTCTCTTATTTTGTCACCAGGAGATTATTCGTGCATGCTTTTGTATACACAAGAAATTGGGAATGACCATTCCAACAGCGTATCTATATATAAAATAGGTTACACGCGCAACACTTAAGGCGATCAGCTTAAATCGATAGTGTGGCGACCAGAACGCAGAGAAGGCTTAAAAAGAACTCTTGACCAAGAAGACAAATAAAAAGCGGGGTAACAGAGTAACAAGCTAGAAGCAATTTTATTATTATTTTTCTATTTTTTTCACTCCTTTTAAGGATTTCATTAAGTGCAGCCTTTCTCAGAGAAACGGAAAAGAGTGGCCTCATTTGATTCATTTTATCGTCGGCTTCCGCAAAGGCGCCCTCTGCGCCCATATACTGCACGCTGCCAATATAAGCGCAAACGAAGGAGCGTCTTCAGAATAACGGTGCAGTGCCGTTGGAGCTATGATCTGGTCGTGTCTGTGCTCGTGAGCCTTGACGCAAACGCTGCGAACAATTCTCTCAGCAGTCGTCGAGAGTCTACTGCATACTTTTTTTTTCTAACCTCATGCATGGGAGCATCTTCGACAGCTTAACATTAAGATGAAGTTCCAAATTGACTCCCTCTGCAATCTTCAAATTGTATGAGTGAAATAAAAAAAAAGTCACAGCTTTTCCGCAAAAGCGAAGCAATGAACGCGATAGCTAGAAATTGGAAGGTCACGCACGAAATGGCGTGTAGACCGAAACGTGCCCTGCGTTTCTCACGCACAAAGGACGCATGAAACGTAGCCACAGGTATACAGAATAACGGTAAGCGTCTAAGTTGTTACTTCGCTTTGTCTGAAAAGCACGCCCCCTTTTTGTAAACGGAGGCTGTGTAACAATCGCAATGACCTTTGTGCGCCCGGTAACTACAACAGAATCGTTCCAACGAAACACAAAGGCTAGCCAATACGTACCATTCTCTCCACTGCAAGATAAGGGCGCGCGATCGAGCGTACACTCCCTTATTGGCTACGTGGGCCAAAGTACGCGTGAGAAATGAGAGCCGCCGCGCGCTCATTGCGCCATCTAGCTGATAATGCTCAAAACACGATAGTTCCCTCCCGAGATGTCCGCAAACAGCGGTAAGTGGTAGATAAGAATAGCTTGCCATTTGAATGATGAATTAGGTATCCCCTGGTGGCTCAGTGCCAGTGGTTAACGCCTCGCATTCACGACGCGGAGGTACCACCTTCGATTCCGCGCACCGCAGTTTTTTTTTTCTTTTCTGGGATTTTTTTCTTGTGTTTTCATATGTATAGATAGCTATACATATACGGTGCATGACATCGGCTTTAAATATGAAGCATTTCTTTGCGTACTGCATGCACTTTGAGCGTCTATCTACAGTAGATATATATCTACCTGTCTATCTGGCCGCCCACGTATGTATGGGTGCTCTCGTGATGACCCCCGTAAATTGGGTAAACCAGAATTAGTGTGGCAGGGTAAGATGATTTGCCGAACCTGTGTCACTGGTCATGACTTCAATAAAGACACAACCATGTGGTACATACCCGGGAGCGAGTATGTGCCACTGGTATGCGCCACAGGTGATTGACACTAAGTATCCACCCAGGAACGGCGAGAACACAAGCAGGTCACTTTAGCGCTTGAGCGTTAAAAAAAAAAGCTGCCATAGGCAGCTTTACCCGATGAACACAAAACAATAAATGTCAGTGTCCTAATAGGAATTGAACCCCAGCATTCTGCGTGGCAGTCGAGTGTTTTGCCACAAAGCTGCGCCAGGTTTCGGAACTACTTCCGAAGTAGAGCCTGATGTTTGTGAAACTTCAACTGTGGTTTCAGTGCTGGCTATCCAATTTTATAAACATTACATATGCTCCCTTGATACAGTCGTCACGTCAGGTTAGTCAACTGTATAGTTAGACGCAATTCGCTTAAATTGATTTATGTAGCAGTATCCTGGGCTGCGATCCTCGCGAGCACAAGTGCTACTTATCAGCTTACCGCTTCTGGTGTTGTTAATACCAGTGTTGGTGTTGGTATGGTTACGCAACTGTAAACAACTGGTTATATAAAACATATACGGCTGTTTAACGTATGCATGTGCGCGCATTGTACATATCTTTAGCGCCACTTCATAACGTGTCACTTAATGAAAAATTACAACATGGGCACTTTCCACCCGCATGCTTCACATAACGTCTATTCCCAAAATACGTGAGATCTTCCTAGTTTAAAGAAAAAGAACCATCCGCCTACCAGCCCACGGTGGCCTAGCTGGCGTGATAAGCGCTGCGAAATCAGTGCGCAGCTCGTGAACGCGACAGGAACAAACCAGTTGCTCACGAGAGTCGTTACGGTCCGATGACCACAACGTTAACCACGCCGCGCCGATTTGCCGAGACCGGAAGTTCCCACTGCCTACACACATGCGGCGACAGCAAAAATCGCGTCAACGCTGATGGCTACCGCAATAACGCATGTACAGACGCTCGCAATCGCCCTTTTTTCTTTCTCGCTTTTTCGACAACAGAGGACGCTGCGAAAGCGCGCTGCTTGTTCTGGAGATTCGGAGTAATCGAGTTTCGATACCGCCGCCGCCGCCGTGCAAGCTAATTACGTCGTCATCAGAGGTCGGCGTCGAAAACAAGCGCACAACATCGGTGCGTGCCCGGAAAGCAGCTTATGAGTTTAACGGATTAGAGCCGCCACTGAACGGCGGGCGGGAGCGCTGCCGTCGATGGCGGCGACACAAAGTAAAGTGCGGCGCCCACTGAGCATGCAGTCACACTGCGCCACCTTTTTTTTCTATTTGTTTTATCATTCTTTCTCGCTTAGTTCCAGAATATTTGGAAAACGACTGCAGTTTTAGGAGGCAAGGAAACTCGAGCGGGGCTTTACCGAAACCTGAATGCAATCAGAACAAGAGTGGAAATCGACATAACGTTCGGTCGTGTTCTCGTACTTTGTTTTCGGTGCGTCGTCCCTTTCTTTGCGAGCAGTGCTGATGATCGAAGGCTTGCTACATGCGACTCGTTGAACTAAATATCGAGATTTGAGCAGCGAATCAGCTCATTGTTTTGTGCCGGTGCCTGGCGAATTTTCTCATTCCTCGCGCATGTAAACGCTCGTTCTTAATAGCCGGTTCAAAATCGTAATGAGATGTTCGGAAGCTTTCATCAGACTAACGAAATGTCAGACCTTCACAAATGTCGGGCACTATACAATCGCTCTTATGTCTCGAACATTTGTTAACTTTCTATTCAACACCAAGTGTTTCGTGCTGGTGTTCATGAAAACTTCACTTACGTGAATTCCCTAGCAGAAATGACGTTAACTTCACGCAAACAAGTGGCAAGAAATTAAGAACCAGAAAGAAATGCCTTGTACACGCGGATGACCCGAAAGTCGAAGCCATGACCTCTCGGCCCGGGTTGTGTGTGCGTGATTGCCCACTGTGCAACCGATACATTCTCCTATACACAATGGTGTACAAACTCTCCTATCGAGTACCATAATTTTAATTTTGATCATGGACGTTAGTCGTCAGGATGGAAGTGCGCAGCCCTAGGCGTCAGTATCAGTGCGCAGACGTCAAACGGTGCTAGAGCTATCAAGCACCGGTTGTTCCGTTGTGAATTCTCCTATATATAAATGTACGATAGCTGATCTACTTTGCGCAAACAGGTTTCGTTTTGTTGTTATGCCGATTCATGTTATAAAGGAATCGAAGCGTGGGAACATGGAAGGCTGGGAAAGTTTATACGACATGGCCTTGTTGTAAATGCGACGTGTCCTTTTGACTTACGTGTTACGCCTTACGTATGTCAGGCCGTACGAACGTGCCGCAACGCGTTCTCCTCGCCGCAGGTGTTGGAGCGATGCCAAATACGTCACGCCTCAGCTATAGGTTGACGTCACGCTCGCTTCGCAGTGCGCGCTGACGTCACTCTCTTCCTCGCCTGCCGCGTGCTCGCCGCATTGCCCTCATCTGCCACCTCGTCAGTTCGCCCGCAACACCTGCCGCCTCCTCCGCCTGCTACACCACCGACTCGTCGGTGCACGCTCAGTAAACCCGACGCGCGCGTAACGTACGGGTTGAAACATGTCTCTATGCGTCACTTCCCTCGCTTCACTTCTCTCACTTCACTACTCTCGCTTCACCCTCTCCACAGCTCGCAACGCTTGAGCGAACATCGAGTGGTAACAATCTCTCGGCTCGTTCATCTGCGATAGAAAGAACGCCAGAAGAAGTCGTGCCTTCGCCCACTGAAACTTCCACCGAAGTGATTAGGCTTAACCTGACACTCCCCGGCGTTCCGAGGGTTAGCGAAGGCGATCACGTTCGCGAATGACGACGTCGCGTATGTAACGCCGACGAGGCCCGAGCCAGGGAAGCCGTAGTCAAGCGCCGGCAACGCTGCTACTTCGCATCCCATCAGGGTTCCCTATAGGAAGATGGTGGAAACATTTCGGTGCTGTGAAGTTGTTCTGCTGGATCAACTGTGTTTTTTGTTGTTTTTATTGCTCTTTGTTGGCAGAGGGGGAAGAGGGTTTATCAACTTCTTAATTGATCGGTTTTATTTATTTCCACAGCAATGTGTAGTCAACCAATCTATGAAGTCGCTAACATGTCTGCCTCACAATCTATTAAAAGCTTCCCTAATATGAAATGGAGCCCCGCCGCGGTGGCCTGGTGGCTAAGGTACTCGGCTGCTGACCCGCAAGTCGCGGGATCTAATCCCGGCTGCGGCGGCTGCATTTCCGATGGAGGCGGAAATGTTCTAGGCCCGTGTGCTCAGAGATTTGGGTGCACGTTAAAGAACCCCAGGTGGTCGAAATTTCCGGAGCCCTCTAATACGGCGTCTCTCATAATCATATGGTGGTTTTGGTGCCTTAAACTCCACACATCATTATCATCATTAATATGAAATGGGAAGATGTGCCTCGTGAAAGACAACTTGGTTTTTCATGTAGCCGGTCATACATACATACATACATACATACATACATACATACATACATACATACATACATACATACATACATACATACATACGTACGTACGTACGTACGTGCGTACGTACGTACATACATACATACATACATACGTACATACATACATACATACATACATACATACATACATACATACATACATACATACATGCGCATACATACATGCGCATACATACATACATACATACATACATACATACATACATACATACATACATGTACAGGAGTATATATATTCACAGTAACTCGTACAGACCTCCTTATATCAACGAGCAGCAGACGCTTCGGCCATGCACACACACGCGTGAGCTCGGACAGAATTGCCAAGTAAACGCAGGCTCTTCTAAAAGAACGTGTGTGAAGGGAAAAGCGTTGGCCTCGCTCCTCCCTGGTGCGAAAAACGGTGCGGTCAAATGCACGCCGCGTATTCGTCGACACGCCGCGCGCTTGGAAGACATTTGCCGACGAAAGCGGCACCATGCGGGAACGAGAAACAAAAAGACTGCTCACGTGAGAGAGTGTGTGCACTAGGCTTTCTTTCTTTTGTTTCTTTCCTTTTCTTTTCGTTTTATTTTGACCCCGCAAAAAAAGGGTGGGGGGGGGAGGAGCCAAGCGGGCCACCTTATCTATACTTCTTTTTGTCTCCTTTCGTTGGGCGGTCGCTTCCAAACGCACGCACTAACGAACAAAAAGTGTCGCTGAAGCAACGCCGTCTGAAATATGGACGCGGATCCGGCATCGTTCGGGAACCTCTTTTGCCTCGTCTTTGCCCCCTAACACTTTTGTGCTTTTGCGTACGGAACGCGCGTACGTGCCGCTGAACCTCGAGCACAAACAGAGGATGCGCAATAAAGGCGAAGAGGCCGGCAAGATGGCTGCGGAATTTCTCGCTCCACGCTTCCTTGTTCTCTTCAGTCCTGGTTGTCCCTCCACGAGTACATTTTTTATCTTTTTTTTTTGTTGTCGGGAGATTTTCTTTGTAGTATGCATCAAGACCGGGTCCTTGATTTGCTCATTTCTTGATTTCTCTCTCTCTCTCTCTCTCTGTTTGAGTTTAGAGCTTTCCAATGTTTGCTTCTCCCTTTTTTCTTTGAAGTCTTGATGTGACCCTCATGCCGCTACGGCGGAAAGAAAGAAAGAAAGAAAGAAAGAAAAAGAATAAATGAAGTAAGAAAGAAAAGATGAAAGAAATAAAGCGTAGCAATGCGACGAAAAGAACAAGGAGCAGAAGAGCGAAGAATGTTGTGAAATATTTCGTTTGTCTGCCGCATCACCTCAGACTGACCTCGCCCCGCCCTTCTTATCCTGGAGTAATTGACACGAAAGGAAAAAAGCAGGAAGGCAGGGGGGGGGGGGAGGAGGGCAGGACCTATGTGCTAAAACTTGGTTCGCAGTTTGTTCTCGCTTACAAAAGGGGGCACTACGTACACACGGTCCAGTGGCAGTATTTGTTATCTTCCTTTTCCATATACTTGCCCAGTACGTACTCCGCGGATCGATATATGCGCGCGTGGCTTTACATCTTTTCTCATCGTATCTTGTCCCGATGTATAAGAACAAAAAAGAGCGGCGTGAACGGCGTCGAGCGAAGGACAAAAGGATATTTGCCACCCGCTACGTCGGCTCCTATATGGGTTTAGGCGATGTTTATGCGTCTGTTTCACGGAGCCAAGCACCGAATGAGCTTCGTTGGCGGTTCTCTTCCCGCAAAACTATGCAACGGCGTTACCTATAAATAACGGCACGCAAGCGAGAATTTCGCTTTTTTTTCACTTCGTGCAGCGAGCGCCCGGTTAGCCATGTCTTCGGGGAGAACGGCTTGTCGTTATCGCGTCGTCAGTTACACAATTAGGACGCTCTCATTAGGAGCAGCGTGAGTGTGCGATTATCCGTAATACATAAACATCGCTTAAGCTGCTTAGCTGACTTTCCCTTCTATGTGTTTTTTTTGCGTGTGCGTCTGTTGCGTGTATGTGTGCGTGCGCGTTTGTGTGTTGAGGTAGCACAGAGATGTAACGAGCCGCTTCCTTTTTGTATGGACAGCATACATGTTGCTGGGACGTCACAAAACCTATTGATGACGAGAAAAGCAGGCAGGAATGAATTATACAGAAAGCAGGTAGTTTGGCTAGGGACATGTATGGTTGGCTACCCTACGCTGGATGGATGGGAAAGACTGATAGAAAGATTAGAGAGAGAAATAAGAGGGAAGAAATGAAATAGCTTAGGAATGAACGCGCTTCTGCAGCCGTGTCTGCCACGCTTCGAAATGAATGAAATATTGATGTAGAACTTGGGGCATGTACAATGCAAGAGAAGCGGTAGATGTTGCCACCGTGGCACTGGTCTACACAGACATTGCCATGCATTAGTGTGTCATACGAGTAGAGGAAAAAAAATGATGTTATCCCATAGTCTGATTGACTTCTTTCCCGTTCGTATAGTAAAGAAAAGTATTCATCACTGCTTAAGTACTTTTCGCAGATAAAAGTTGAATCTTTAGGTATCTGAGCCGTGTTCCCTTGATCTCTGCTCACTACGCTCGTTTGGTTGCTTTTTTTCGGGCCACATCAATGAACTTACTGCATGCACCGCTCATTCGACGTCCAGACTAGCACGTTCGGTAATCTTTCAGTCGTAATGCTACCACATACCCCCCACCAATTGATTTCCTTCAGGAACAGAACGACCACTTTGTATAGGTTCACAGTCAAACAGCATAACCAAACTCAGCTACACGAATTTTATCCGGGAGTTTTTTACGACGGCGTTGTCGTTGCTCAATCTGTGTTACGACTTTTCCGGCACTCTGGACTGCCGTGTCCACGCTTAGAGAGATCCGTTTACGGTCCCAGAATGTTTATCGATTATCCTATCTGTGTTAATCCAGAAATCTGGAACGCTCTGAGCGCAAATAGAAAAAGGAAAGAAAAACCGCTGCACGAAGGAAGGTACACTCGCACCACACCTTCCTTCGTTCAATGTTTACTTGCGCAATGAGTATTCTATCAATAATCAATACCACCTATAGTCCACCTATGATTCCTGTTGAGACCGTTCCTTTTTTCGGTATTCCTTAACCTTTGCGGGCGCTTCTGTGCTACCAGACGTGCTCCAGTAAACAGAAACTAACATCTCAGCATCCTTTCTACCACCACCCCCTCCTCATTTTTTTTTTTTTGGTGTTCCTTATAACTCGACTGGTCGGCAGGCACTTTTCGGCAAAATGGTCACGCTTGCCTCGAGGGTCGTCACACCTTTTGGACGTGAGTTTGCCTCGATCCGCTGACAGGTTTCGCCTTAGGGCTTCCACTTCCGAAATGGTTTGCCCTCAAGAAACCCCGACAAGCCTTTTTTTTTATATAAGTTTCACTGCAGATGGACATCTTCGAAAGTAATGGCTTCTTCAGTGACGCGTTTTAGGTCTTTCCTTTCTTATAAAAATGAAGCCCCGATACGCTTATGTTGGGTTTGGGTAGTAAGATAAAGAGCACAATTTTTTTAATGATTGCCCTGTTGGTGTGAGCCAAGGTTTATATATAGCTTGGTTTTCTACTTCATGTGCCGAGCTGAGTTAAGCTGTATAGCACTGTGATAGTACAACATCACTGTTTCCCGGAATTCTTACTATTGAAAGTCCATTGACATAGCTAAAAGAAAAAGTAGCCCTTCGCAAATCCAAAAAGAAACTCCGAGCAGATTGATTTCAATTGGCTAGGATGAGGCCTCTTCTTAGTGCATCTTCGGTCCCACGTTTCGACACACCTTCGCTCTTAGGTTTCTTTTATTCCAAGCTCAAATCTAAACTTCGCCTGCAGGGCTGTCGACACCACACGGATCACTTGTTCAATTTTCTTGCAAGAATATTTTTCTTGCGTGTCTCTTTTCTCCACACTTGCCTTTTTTCCATTCACTTCACTCGAAGACTATGCATATACCTTCCATTTGTTTTCACGAACATAGGAGTTTCGTCCTAACTGTGCGAGGTTTTCGGTACTTCAAGTCTTTCTCGATGTCAGTGCTTGCTTAAGTCATTTAAATGATGGACGACCGATTGATGTGCGTCCACGGTGCGTTTTTACGAATGAGATAAACTGGCAAAAAACATGAAAAGTCCAACTAGCTGAGTATATACTGCACAGTGAAAGTCTCTATAAGCACAACGTACTTCGCGAAGCTACGTGAAAGTGGAGCAGCGTGACTGAGTTAGTTGGGTGTGCAGAAGGTAAACTTGCGGAAGACAGATAGCGTGTAACATTCTCGTCATTTAGAACCAAGTTACTAACCGTGTTCATAGGGGAGCGCACAGGGGGCACTGGAGTTGCAAGCGAGAGGGGTGCCCCCCTATAACTTATGAAGAAAGTGAGCCCCATATATATATATATATATATATATATATATATATATATATATAAGGTCAGTTTTGTAGATTGACATATCTTTGACCCCGCTTCCTCTCTCTGAAGGTAAACTATGCTCACGCCTATGGCCCAGCCTACAAGTGTAGGTGCCAAAGAAAAAAGAGAAATTCCTTTACGCTTATCATCTCACGCTCAGAAGGGCGGCACGCGTTACGAAGCCTCCGATAATGACCCGCAAGTGAGGAAACTCGGGTCGGATATTGTAAGTGTTCCGGCCCTCAGGTCGCAGTCGGTCTCGCCGCTTTGTTGCACCTGGGGCTCAACCTTCGCGCACGTTATGTCAGTGTTCGGTTTCGAAGGTTCCACATCGTCTCGACCGCTCGGACATGGGCGAACTGCGGCCGTCGGACAGCAGGTTTTCTGGTTACTCACACAATCGAAGGAGCGGACGTTCGAAAAACAGAACGAAGACCGAACGCGAGCGAAATTGCACTGTACGGGATCACCATTCAATTGCCAGTGACTGGGTGTGTGTCTTCCACGTTTCCCTCGATTGCCAACTTTGGCTTGGCGATGGATTGTACGACGGGCTTTCGCCCAGCCGGCTTGTCATTTCCTCACTGTCACCGAAGTGGCACTCGCTTGTGTCGCTATCTCCGCCATGCGCAAAAACTGCGTCCGTAGTGATCGAAACAAGACAAGAAATGTGGCCTTTGTGCGCGGCGATGCCTCTGGTATATGAAGTTAAATTCTACTCGTTTTCGGAGCTGGCCAAGTGGTTATGAGTCCTTCTTTTCTCCTGCCATTCACCGTCTGCAGCTTCGTATTGGAATTGCTGAACAAAACAAAGCATTCGCGCAATTGGCTCAACCACCCTGACTAGAATCAATAAATGGCGAATCTATCTTGAAATGGTTGGTTTAAATGCTGTACAGCTATACAGGAATATTTCAACTACCAATTCTTTCATCCGATGCAACCTGCGATCTAGAGCAATAGCTGCGCATTTATTTGTCTTCCTAAGCTTCAAGTGTGGCTAATTTGTACGACATTCTAACTCATTTTCGCAAAGCGAAAGACACAAAGCGAGGACAAAAATGACAAGACTAAGTTTGTCCTGTTCGCACGATCATTGCTCAAGTTTTGTCCTGGTATCTTTCTCATTAGCCCTTCGAGCCGTGCGTTCACTGTTTACATTAGGGTATTTCTACTGATTTATCATTCCTTACCGTCAATTAAATGTGTCACTCTCACAGAAAACGACAACTATCTATTTACAATAGAAGCCACTTGCTACAAAGAGATGAAGTCTACGTAGGATTTGGTGCGTAATACGGGCAGAACATCAGAGTAAGTGGTGCTCGTTGATATAAGATGATCGTCGAAAGAGACCCTACGTAAGTGGTGTGTACAAACATTAGTCCGCACACTGGCCGTAAGCCAACTACTGCGATGTTACGCCGACTCGACGTGCATGCTCGCCAAGTCGTATTTATTGTATGTCTCACAAACTGTTCCAGACTGTAATGGTCACTTTCTTTTGAGCTCTATAGTAGTGTTTACCTTCGAGCTAGCAAGTTTCTTGCGATCTACAATTTCCAGAGCACATTGAAATAGTACTATGTCACACGATTCCGATGAATCCTATGTATTTCAATGTGCTTACTGTCATGTACAACCGGAATTTCTTTTTTCTTCAGTTTTATAGTGGTGTTCAACTTCGAGCTAGCAAGTTTCTTGCGACCTACAATTTCCAGAGCATATTGAAATAGTACTATGTCGCACGACTCCGATGCACCCTATGCATTTCAATGTGTTTACTGTCGTGCACAACCGTAAAGACCCGTAAAGATACTGTGCTTTGCTAGCAAAGTAACACTAAGAGGCACCTAAATTGTTGCGTGAACATTTTCAGACGCCGTTGCACATAAATAAATGTTACAAAATTATATAGCGGCAAGTTTCAATGCGCCTGTATATACGCTGTGCATCTCTCTCTATAAAATGCAGTCGAAAGAGAGATATTGAACAATTTTAATGGGGAGCTGGAGAGGTTTGTCTGGTTTTTCGCCTGACAGGCTATACTTCAGGTGCCTGGGGATGACAATGATATATACAACGATGAACACACATCACATACAGTTACATGCACGCATAACAGTCACACAACACATACAGTCACTCACTCACATGAACTGCACTATTTACAACGTTTCATTCAAGCCTGTAGCGCGTAAGAATATCAGTAGCGCATTTGGGAAGTCTAACGCACTGGGCCTGTTTTGCCATGGGCCTAGAATATATTTCAACTCCAAGTTTGTGTCCAGTGATATTTGTAAGGCCACCTTGAGAGACTGTCTCTATGATGCGTATATCCTGCACTCACAGAGGACATGCTTGAAGTCTTCAACAACGTTACATTGTGCACAAAATGCCGAGTCTGACAGTTCAATTTTGTTCCTGAAGTAATTCGTATATGCAACGTTAATTCGGATGCGGTGTAGAAGTGATTCATCTTGCGTGTTGAAGTTTCGCGACATCCTGAAGTGACATGATGGATCGATTTTGTACAGAGGCCCATACTGTTGACCAGGGTCGGCCCACAGGGATCGCTGGAGGCGCCAGGCGTGTGCCGACTCTAGCGTTGCACCTTCTTGCCTCGAGAAAGGTATACCTCGACGATTTCTGCTGAAGTGTCATGTCCAGCTTTGGCAGCGTCATCATCCCGGACGTTGTCTTGTACTCCGCAGTGGGTAGGCATCCACATAGGGAACGAGGCACCCCACATAGGGAAAGAGGCACCCCACATAGGGAACATGAAGCATTCGTGTCATGCTCGGATTGTATGCGACTTGAATCCGGCCGCGAGAGAAGATGCGTTCGCCCGAATAAATGGCGCGCCTGGTGTCGCAAGTTTCCACCGAAAATCAGTTTCAAAACAAAAAAACACACATCACGAAGTCATAGGAAGCCCACTGCCTTCCTGCGGGAATGGCAAAAATGGGGGGGGGGGGGGAGAAAAGGAGCCTCTTGGCGTATAACTAAAACAGATGTCGTCTTTTCAGGTGCCTCGTGTTTCGGTCCAGTCAAATGAAAGGAAAAAAAAAACTGCCTCTTCCGTCTGTACATCTACGGGGCGGCTCGCGTTTAGTGTGTAGACAGTGCGAAGTGGGTGCCTAATATTAACAGTGCATAGCTTTTTGAGTGTCGATAATAACCAAGCTCGAATTCTTCGCTGCTGTTCTCTCGAGTTGTACCTTAAGTAGCCTTGCATGAAATGGTGACGTATACGTATAGCACTGCGTGCCCTAGCGTCGACATGCTATAGCGCGTAGCGCTCACGTTTCGAAAGCGCCGTCTTCATTGTATAATGGGAACTCCGATATAACTGCGGACTCATCTATACGCACCACATGATACGCCTCAACAATATGTACTAATAAGGAAGGAAAATATGAGAAAAAGAACGGCAGGGAGGTTAACCAGCCTATAGGCAGCCGGCTTGCTACCCTGCGCATAGGAGGGGGATGGGGGAGATGAAAGATAGTGAGCAGAGAGGGAAGAGAGATAAACACAGCACATGTACTAATAAGATTTCAGAAAAGTGCATCTGAATCCGGAAATACTGTACAGAATTTTCGGATATTAACACTCGAGTTCGAGTTTGAGTCGAAGCTATACGCTGATGCGGCACGAACTGTAGAAGATGAAAAAAGGGGGAAAAAAAGATGCATCAATTGACCTAAACTTTCGCGTTTCATTTCGTGCCCACTGTACCCATGTGTGCATTGCGCAGTATTCTTGCAGAGCTTTTCTGTCTCGGTGCCGGGGACTTAAATCTCGTATCCTTGGGGTCGTACAATTGGTAGTAGGAAACCCGAATAAAGTAAAGCTGGACAGAGTAGAACAATACTTTTTTGCCTAGCTACTACGCTCGTTGTATACATTAATGTATGTTATTTCAAGAAAGCACTTACAGGTATACACAATACTACTACTACTACTACTATTACTACTACTACTACTACTACTACTACTACTACTACTACTACTACTACTACTACTAATAATAATAATAATAATAATAATAATAATAATAATAATAATATAGTCAAAGTATTACGTACGAAAACCATGATAGGAATACGGAGAAAGCCGTAGAAAAGCGCTCCGAAAATTTCGGCAATCTGGCGTCCTTTCACATACACCGACATCGAACTGTACCACGGGCTTCTAGCATTTCGCGTCCATATAAATAGATGCGACCGTCGCGGCCGGCATCAAGCCCGTGACCTCTGGTCAGCTGGAGAGCACTGCAGTTGTTACACCGCCGCGGCGCATTGCAGGTACACAGAGCGCCGAAGTAGGAAGCCTTTTAAGTCGATAATAATACATAAAACATCTGTCAACACGAACATGCAATGAAAGTATCCAGCGTACTGGAGATAAGGGAAAAAAAGAATCTTAGATGGTTCGTTCAAATATGTACGCATGTGTTAATAAAGCTTCCAGCGCAGGCTTAACGCTAGTTGAATTGCGTCCTTGTTTGTAGCGATTGTTTCATAACATCATAAACGGTTTGTCGTTTCGGTCTTCATAAAACATATGACCACCGTATAGGTCTGGCTGCATCGGAAAACCGTGAGGGGCATCCACACGATCACAGAGAGAAAGAGATGAAAATAAGAATTGTAAATCGGCCTACTTGACCGAAGCGTTCGCAGATTTCTCGACAAAAGTTTCCCAGCCTAGTTTCTATATATTTATATTTTATGTACGTGCGCTCGCATTTTCGTCGCTTTTGTTTCTGCCTCTTCCAACGCTCCGGAGACTGCGGCTATCAGTGCCAGGCACTGCACCGACTCTTTCGAAATGTAATAACGTTGGAGCTGCGCTAGCGCCACCAGCGAAACAAATACATAATGCAAAAGGAAGAGAGATAACTGTTCTTCGTTGCGTCGCCCTACCCCCCATCCTTCCTTGTTCGTTTGCTTTATCTTCTTTTTTCTACACCACATAACCAACCCGATTCTGCCGCACTCAAACCCTTAGCACTCTTTCTCTCCGCCAACTGCCTAGCCTACGCTTCGCACCACTCTTTGCGTTCGCACTTGCCCCCCGAAACACACGTAAATATCAATAACACAAGGGCCTTTTGCTGCGTCGAAGAGGGTCCCAGGAATCGAACAACGGGGTAGCGAGAAGGGAAGAAGAAAAAAACAAATAACAGTAGAAGAAGCGAGGAATGGCTGAGGCGAAATACGGAAAAGAAAGTCGGGTAGAAATAACTGTAACATCGGAACGACGATGCGAATAGGTCCTCCTCTCCCCCCCCCCCCCCCCCTCCGTCATCGACTGCACGAACCATCGCGTCCAGCCGTCGGAGCTTCTTCCAACATTGGGCTGCGCACCGAGAGAACATCCAATTTCACTGGGGCTAGCGGTGGCCGTTATATGGTCTTTCGTCGACGCTGCAGGCTGTTCCGGCGCCAGCGACGCTATACGCTACGGCCTGGTGTCTTGTGCAGGACCCCCGGTTCTCTCCGTGTTAGCAAGTACATACACGCGCTCTCCGCGAGGGGAGATAGGAAGCGCAAAAGGCGGCGAAAACAAAAAAGAAGCTCACCGTTACGAGAGTTGTATACGTGAAAACCAGGCCCAAGAAAAAGACACGTTTGTGGTGGTCAGAGATTGCAGCTAATGCTTTTTTGCGGGGGGCTGGCCCCGCGGCTGGAATAGCGCGGCTTGGTGCACTGGGGTAAAAAAAAAAACGCACAGAAGTATATGTAAGTAACGCCTTCCTCCGGAACCGAAAGCAAAACGGGGAAGACGAAAATACGAAGAAGTGAAGCCGGGAAGACGCTAGGAAAGCCGAACAAAAAAACGCCCATTCCCGTAAACCGATTGGTGAAAGTTGCTCCTTCTTTGGCGTTACTCCCAGAAAATACACTTTTGCGCACCTCCGGCGTTTGCGTTAAGGGGCCGCTATTCCGTCGCTCATCTTTAATACGTGCGCACCTCCGTTATTGTAGGCGAGAACGACGTTGGGAGAAATTGAATTATTGGCAGCGTGCGCGCAGAGGTAAATGAATTGGCGGCCCGTCGGTTCAGGCCTGCTAACGTGTTTGTGTTTGTGTAACATCATACAACATAAGTCAGCTGGCTGATCGTTCGGAGAAACTTTTCTTTGCCCATTGTGGGGCGTGTTATTTCATTTCATTAGGCGTGATCACGAAGTACACTTACGTGCAAGTTATTGTTGCACTTAACATTGCGCGGTAATATACTGCGTCTCTTTGACTGATTACGAAAGGAAGCGTTAACGCACTAACATTATCAATGGGAGAAACCGCCACGGTGCTCTAGTTCCTATGGTGCTCCACTGCAGACCCGAAGGCAGCGGCTTAAAAGTCCCGGCCGTGGTTGCTGCATTTGATGCAGGCATAATGCTATAAACGCTCGTGTGCATAAATTTTGGCAGCACATCGAAGAACCGCCAGTGTTCGACGTTGGCGGATTCCTCCACGACGGTGTCTGCCATGATCATATCGTGCTTTGGAAGCGTGAACATGCAGCAATTATCGTATAATAGTAGTGGGGGAAGTTACTGAGGAAGTTGAAATAGTGAGATTCAAAATGAAATTGAATCCAATTTTCGGTTTTGCCGTGCGATTCTGCAGCCACTGTCCACTCCACTAAATGAATGAATGAAGGAATGAATGAATGAATGAATGAATGAATGAAAATATTGCTCACGTGTATTCTCGCAATATGCAAGGCAGCACACCATCCCAATTTATGTTAGCATGCTGCAGGTTATCGCTTCATCTGGCAAGAGACAGTGGTAGGCAAAAACCGATTGCCCTCTGACCACGTCGACCCACGAGTGACGTAAACAGGCTCATCTTTGCGAAAAGACATGCTGATCTAACCGAAAACCTCTTGTAACTAGGGAACGTCACGACCAAACTCAATCTTTCCACCTACGAGCGTAACGCACGAACGGTGCTCAGATTTCAAAGAACAGACCCTGGTCAGGCCGGCGCGAACGTTCAACGCATGTGTGTTGGTATGGGGAAAGGGCTCAAGGGGTATGGGGAAAGGGCTTGTCCTCGAAGACGCCATCACTGTCGGCTGGCCGGCCGGCTCGGTGTCCCCTGCGGGGGCGGAAGGCGTCACGGGTGTCTGCTGTATTTGGCGGGGTCTAAGCTAATCTTCAAGCCCAATTGACGATAATTACCATTGGGCTTGGAGATTAACTTAGAGTCCGCCAAATGCCCGTCGCTCTCCGCGCCGCTGTCGCCTCCGTCCGACGCCGTCCTCGTGCTCCGGTCTTTTCGGTGCGGTTCCTGGCGTCCTTGCGGCAGTCGAAGCGACGGTTCCTGGAACTGCTCTGCCGGGCCAAACCAATCTCCTACATTTTATCTCGGAGGTGATAAGCTGGCGGAGTATTTACGTCACACGCACCATCGGCACAGATAAAAGAAATGTGTAAATGCACGGTGGGTCCTGAGTCAGCAGAGTTGTCAAGCAACTTAAACGTACTAAGTTTCAACTAAGGTAATGTTGCATCTGTTTTAGTTTCACTAACTAGCCGCTCATCAAAAAAACGTTTCCTCTCACTCACGAACCTGATGCAAGCGTAAATCTGATGCTAAATAAAAGACCGACAGGAAAAACCGGATGTGAATGATAAATCGGAAGTTGATTAACAGACGGAAATTAGAAACCGGAAGTGATCATAACGCCATCTGGTGGGGACTCTTTTTGTTTATGTTTTAGTCACTTTTTCTAGCCGTTCATTCCGTTCAGAAATCGAATGTTGCTGAAATCAAACCACGTTGAGTGTGGTGGGAAGAGCTGCCCAGATATGACACTGTCTTGAGAAGACTTGTGCAGAAGCCATACGAGGATGATTATGAACGTGCGTAAATAAGCATGTGCTTCGTCGAGTTATAATAAGTGTGCCAAATGGATGACGAGCTTGAAGACATACGTTTATGGCAGCTATAGACATCTAGATGTTGTTGGTTTTTTCACTGTTTATTTGCGCTGAGAAAACAGCCGTTAGGTAAGTAGAAAGATACATGGCAACGAAAGGGCAATGGAAATATGTTAACGGAGCAAATTCTCTGTTGGCTACCCTACAGTAGGTGAGGAAAAATGGGAGGTTATTTCATGGAATAGGCAAAAAAAAAAAAGAAGACACCTAGATAGGAAACACTACAAAGCAGTTGATGCTGACATACACAACAGGTGCCAGTAGCTCAAAATCGTTCGTGAAGTGCGTTGTTGTTCTTTCTTTTTTTGTTTTTTAGCTAGGGAAGCGGTTATATGAAGGAGCAAACAACGACACTGTTCGTTGGGACGCCGTAGTGAAGGGTTCCGGATATTTTGACCGTCTAGTGTTTTTAACGTGCATTATCATCGCACAGTACTGGGGTGGTTTTGGGACGTTAAACCCCACATATCAATCATATCAATCAGTATTCGTGCCGATGGCTACGCCATCGTCCAGACTCATCGTCACAGAAAAGGGCCGTGCAGCCCTACTAGGCTTTTTGAGAACTAATAGCCTGTTTGAACGACTCTGAGTGGACCGTTCTCGTGTGTCTGTCTGTGTTTTTTGTTCTTATTTATTTTTTATACCACTCTCTTCATCAACCCTCTATTCCCCCACCTCAGTGCATAGAAGCATACCAGATACCAGCACCTGGTTTATCTTTGTGCCTTCCTGTTTTCTTTATTCTCTCTCTCTCTCTCTATCTGTGCTAATGACGTCATTTGTCGAGTAACTAGCTACCGATTTCAAGCTGACTGAAAGGTTATTGTGTACAGTGCTCAACTCGCATATCTATAACGACGAAGCGTCGCACGTGGAACAGGGCGGGCGACATCTGCAGTCACAAATACGCCACATGTGAGCATGCGCGGTGCCAAGGATTTGCCTGCATTGCAGTTTCCATCCGTTTTTTTTTTTATTTCCGCGGCCACGATGACTGCTTTGGCCGTCGAAGCGCTGTCAACTTACAAAACCGAAATAAAAGAAAAAAAATAAACATTCTTGCTTCGTGATATCATATCACAGCACGACGGTCTTACTTCGTCTTTTTTCCTTGGTTTTTTTGTTTTTTCGCTAGATCGTTCAGAGCGCTTGCGACGGCCAAAGCGGTTGTTGCATCCGCGGTGATAAACAAAGATCAGTATTGCAAAGCAGGCACATCACTGGCGCCGCGCATGCTCAGATGTGGCGCATTTGCGACTGAAGATGTCGCCCGTGCTGATTAGCGCACGACACTCCGTCGTTATAGACATGCGAGTTGAGCACTGTACGTTCCATGCTGCATAGTGCGCCATGTCTGGCTCACACGTTCTCAGAGCGCCGTCTATTACGGATTATCAGCATTTTCTGACCACGTTCGAAAAAAATGCTGCGGGGCTTCTTTATTGGCGGACACCACTGCGAAGCAAGCAGCCCCGTGGGCTTCTGGCGGGGCTAAAGCTTCCGTCGCGGCTGCTCCTCTTCGTCCCGAAAGGGAACCGTCGCGACGGTATACAAAGAGAGAGAGAGAAGGAATGTAGGAAAGGTAGGGAGGTTAACTAGACTATGCGTCCAGTTTGCTACCCTACACATGGGGAGGGGGAGAGGGGAGGAAAAGAGAGAGTCATCCAAGCCACGGTATACAGAGTGACGCGGAAATTCTACTCGGCCCTTTCATTCGCGGCTGCTCCTGCCGGTGGGCGAAAATGAAAGGCACTGATTGGATTCCGTTTTCGCGGGTTTTCTACAGCCGACGGCCGCGGGCGAGGAAAAAAAGGGGGGAAACCTCCGGGATCGGATGCGCCGTTCCTTGCGAGTTATTTATTTTTCTAATTTTCTTCTCCGCAGGATTTTCCCACTCCTCCTTCCTCGTGGATCTCAATCTCTGGAGCCGGTCAGAAATATAGACTAAAGAAAAGCGAAAAAGACAAAGTGAAGGACGTACATTGTGTCAAAGAACGTCACCCTCGCCTTAAGAAGGAATCTGACGGTCCCTTTCTTCTCCCAGTTTGTTCTGCTATTTTTTTTTGTCTGTCCTTTTCTTTTTACAGAGTCAGGCGCAAGAAGCTTTGTTGCGGGTTTCAGGTATGGAGCACGGAGTGTGATGAGAAAAAAAAAACTACTTAACGAACGTGGCTGCACTCATTATGGGGGGAAAAAGAGGTAGATAATATATTACCCCGGGTTCCGGTTTAGGTGCAAGCCTGGTTCAAGCCTTTTGTTTCAGGCATATAACTGAGGGTAAAATGAACGCGTTCGTGGTAGATATCGGCAAAAGCACCGATTGTACAGAGTTGTGTCAAAAAAGGCGAGAAAAGGCAGAAACAACATAGCGTGAAGATCATTATATGCATTGGCAGTTTACACTGAATGAATACAATTAAAATAATCGCAATAACCCAGGTTTTGCGTTCCAAAACTAAGATGATTATGAGAGCTTGACGCTGTAGTGGAGAACTCTGAGAATTTCGACAACCTAGTGTTGTTCGACGTGCGCTGACATTGCACGTACAGCACACGGGCCTCAACCATTTCGCACCCCCCCCCCCAGAAAAATATGACCGCCGCTGCCGGAATCGAACCCGCGACCTTCTGTTCAGCAGCCGAGAACGGCAGCCACTGCTCCTCCACAGAGGCGGACATTGGAGAAATAGGAAAACAAAAAACGTCTTCGCGTTCGAGTAGTCGTACGTCAAAATTGAAAGGCTGGCCGCACACCTGCGACTAGCAGCGTTCGCGCAACCATTTGCGACTGGCGACCGAAAAGCCATGAAGTTTCTCAAAATTAACTAGAGGGCACTCTGGCGCTGCGATCGTTCAGCGACCATGGGAATGATGGGTAGTACACACATTCGCCTAGTCTTCGTACTTGCGGGCGGCGAATGGTACTTGCGGCTTTGTTTATTGCTGTGTTTCGGTTTTGTTTTGAAAGAAAGAACGAACCCTTTTGAACTTAGGGACTTGATTCGAAATAGTAAGCCTAAAGGAATAAGGTTGTGAAGCACAAACGGTGAACATTTGCTAATTTATGTTTTCGTGAAAAAACAGCTCCAAGCCACACGAACACACACGGAGCCAGAAGCTGGCCAGAAGTACGAAAATTAGACAAATGTGTGTACTACCCATCATTCCCATGCTCGTTGACGTGCCGTGCGTTGCAGCTCCCATAGACACTAGCGCCAGAGTTCCCTCTAGTTAGTATTGTGGGAAACTCTATGCGAAAAGCGACCGATGTTCACACCGGCAGAGGCTACATGCGAGCCACCGGAAGTCGCGAAACCGGAGAGTCACGTCCGGATCTCGTTATCAGCGAGAACTCTGGAGACCGGCGCCGATCAGCTGATCGCCGCCGGCTGAGTAAGTGGAGCAAACCGAGTGCGACGCATTTCTTGTTTTTATCCGTTCTCGCCAGCGCAATGAAAAAACAAACAACAAAAATTGAGCATCGCTGATTGATTCCGGCAGCTTTGGGATTACAGTCGCGTGACTCAAAAATAGGTCAGGAAGCGACCAGCCAAAGCAGTCGCTTTGCGACCGTTCGTGACCGTTCGCGACTGTTTGCGACCAGTCGCAAATGGTCGCGCGACCGCTGCTGGTCGCCGGTGTGCACCTGCAGCCTTAACAGTCCTTGTGACTTTTGCGTACTGATTACTGACATAATACGATTGAGAACCTCGGTTTGCACGACATGCATTAGGCGAGCATGGAACATCAGCATGCGCGAGGTAATGATTGCGCCAGGCATAGATCGCTCGGTTTGCACAGAGCACGCGGTATTCGGTGTCGGCGCTGAACCGCGGAAGCTTGGGTTTGCAGATATGGGCGTCGCGGCTGAGCACGGAAGGCCACGAACGTGACTATACCGGCGATCCGAGAGCCTGCCGCGTCTAATTGGATCCCAGCGCGACCGAATGCCGCCGTTGCTCCAGACCACGAATGGCATCTCTGGCCGTATCGGCATGTTGTAGCAGTCGCCGTTATTGCACGCGTATTTGTTATATACGTTATGCTTGGGACAAGAAGGACCCGAACATAGCTGAACGTTCATGAACGTGGTCCAGTGCGCGCACACACACACACACACACACACACACACAATATATATATATATATATATATATATATATATATATATATATATATATATATATATATATATATATATATATATAAGGAAAACAAGTGTATACTTAAGGGCTTGTTTTTCGTGTTTTACGCAATATTAATGAGATCTAACAGACAATAATGTCAAAAAGGTATAAGGGAAGTTATTAGGCCAATTGTAATGTAAATGAGAAGAAAGAAAAGTGGGTGAAACGATAACTTGCCGTGGGCAGGATCCGAACCTGTGACCTACGAATAACGAGTTCGATGCTCTACCACTAAGCTACTACGTCAGCCATCCCCCCAGCCACTTTATTGGGTATCAATGTCAATTTAAACGTGGGAGTGTCAGTCAGCGCCACTAGTAGCCATGGCGGCGAGTGTGGTACACTCTTTATGAGCCTGTTTGGCGTCACGTAGCACGTGAACTTATAACTAACTGTCAGCTGACCAAAAGTCCACCGTATATATATATATATATATATATATATATATATATATATATATATATATATATATATATATATATATATATATATATATATATATATATATATATATATATATATATATATATATATATATATATATATATATATATATATATATATATTAAATAAGGCCAGGGCGACCACGGAGCTGCTTATGAGTTTTAATGGTTCTCAGGGTCTTTGCCCTTGCGAAGCTATGTCGTGGTGAAAGTCGTGCACCAGCATGAGCAGGAGGAGGAAATATCAGGCGGAAGGACAGGGATATTAGCCAGTTCTCAGACCACCTGTCTACCCTGTGCTGGGTAAAGGGTTGAGGGGAATAAATTATGATAGAAATGTTGCAAAGAAAGAAAGAGAGAAAATACGAAAATCGCGAAAGAAAAAAGGCAAAATTAAAGAGAATATGACACTAAAGTCTGTCTGTGAGAGCACTAGTCCGCAAAAAGTGCAGCAAAGCTTTCAAAGCCTTCTGGGCTGAAGAAGGGCTCAGCCAATGACCCAGAATTCTTTGTTCCGACAAAGGCCGATCATCTAGTATATCCAGAGCTTCAGTAAGTTCCTGTATGAGCTTAATGCTGTAGTATAAATAATGTACTGCATGCATCAAACGTACTTATTTCGAAGCGTAGAGCAAGTGGTTCGGAAACTGCCAACAAACTTGTTTTTTACGAAGCTGTTTTGTGCGAAACCATGGCGACGTTTTGGAATCGAAGGAGCACTTCGGTCTTGCGTCTTCGTGTGCAATTGTTGCGTCGAATGTCTCACGCTAAGACTTCGACCGTTTTTATACATAAACTATCGGCCTTTTTTTTCTTGTTTTTGCTTATTGACTAACATTAAGTTGCATGAATCGAATTTCATCTCCCTGGTGCGTGAGCCCCCCAGTGAGGTTCTTTTCCCATGATTCTTCTAGGTGGAATTTAAAGTATGAATGGAGGGGTCGGTGGTGGTGATGGATATCTTCCATACACAAGATCTAGTGATGCTTGGAAATAATTATTTAGGTAATTAATTACTTCACTCCTCCACCTCATTTACACCCCTATCCGTGGTCGATGACGTCCCCTACTTCTTTCCACCTCTTTCACGACGCTCCTCTTTTCGTCTGGTGACGCGACTTGTTCTACCGAACGCAGGACGACACCGAATTAAGCACGGTCCACAAGGACAGCTTCATCGTAAAAGAATGCTTGCGATAGCGCAGATCCTCATTTACGTTCATGAAACAGCCAAACCTGACTTCATACGCGCTCGCATGCACACGCCACGATGTCGCCAGAACGGCTAAGCGAATCCACCCATTGCTGTCATGACCCGGCCAGCTACGCCCGACCATCGCTCATTCCAAAAGGTTATTGTTTTGTGCAAGCCTGACAACAAGACATCACTGGGACAGGGCAACTTGGTTTGTATATGTGTGCGCATACAGCAGTGATGAATTGGGGACAAACATAGCCTGTGCGGTGAGTGGGCGTACCAGGACGTTCAAACACAACTGAGAGCTGTCTGTGGCGTGCGCAGACACATTCGTCATGAGGGCTTCTATAGTTTTGCAAAGGAGCATTCTATCCTTGCTATTTGCCATTATGGCTTCAATGCGTGGGAGCGCTTATGGTGTTATGAGCTGTTTGTGCTACCATTGTAAAACTCTCACCTAGAACCTGTAGGAAATCAATAATAATGATATCTGAGGCTGTACGTGCAATAACAATGTTAGGATTACAATATGTCCCAGTGGAGAGCTCCGGAACGTCCAGCCACTTGATTCTTTAACGTGCACATACATATATATACGCGGACCTCTAGCGTATTGTCTATTGAAATGGGACGGTGCTGCTGGGATCGAAGCCGCGATTTTTGTGTCAGCGGCCGAGAACCGTAACGACAATCTCACCGTGGTGTCAAATGTTGGTAATAGCACGACAAGAAGCATAACCGTCTGCTCTAAAGCCAAGATTTATCTCAGAATTTTTTTTTGTAAATGTTTGAAATCACCCCTCTGTTTGTTTCGATAGGTCGCATAGTATTTTAAAATCTGAATATGCTGTTAAAAAGGTTCGTGAAAAGAAAGTTGAGCTGCCTGGTTGTATTTTTTCTGGCTTCTATAAGGATTAGACAATATTCAGTTGATAATTAATGACACCCGTTCGAAATCACAGTTTTCTAGCGGCCATGTGGCACCACCAGCCGCACTGATAATAACGTGTGACGCAAGTATGCTGTCATGTGAAAAGGAGTTATGAACACAGCGTTAGCTTTCTTTTACGCTGAAATAATAGATTTAGAGGAACCGGAAAAAGAAAAATAACAACAGCAATTTTTGCCTTTTGAGTTGTACACTGTGCGAGTAAAGCAAGTGATCTGCTTGGTTAGGCTTTTAACTGCATCCAGGCTCTATTACGTGTGGCCCCACCGCGTTGGCCTAGTGGCTAAGGTACTCGGCTGCTGACCAACAGGTCGCGGGATCAAATGCCGGCTGCGGCGGCTGCATTTCCAATGAAGGCGAAAAGGCGGCAGGCCTGTGTGCTCAGATTTGGGTGCACGTTATAGAACGCCAGGCGGTCGAAATTTCCGGAGCCCTAAAAATCATATGGTAGTTTTGAGACGTTAAACCCCACATATCAATAAAATCATGTGGTGGTTTTGGGACGTTAAACACCACATGGCCGTAGCATCGCGTGTGTATTCTTACTTACCGGTTGCCTTCGCTCGCTCGGCACAGTGCCCTGTTTGATCTTATTGGCTCCGTTACGTTGTGTTTTACGATGTGTTTTTGGGTGGCTTAGACCTCGCTATGCCAACTTTGTGTGTCGTCACAGAGTGCCGCACAACTTATCAACGTATAATCAAAGTCTTAACAGCGGCGCAATAGAATTGGTATTATGCTGCTCACCTCGGTCAACTATACGACTCGGAAAACATTGCTGCGTCCCCATGTTTTGTAGACGGCAGATACTTGTCATTTGCCAGCTTAAATTGACGTCAGCTGTACAGATGCCGGGCTCGTAAGCCGGGAAATGAAAATGGTGCATTTATAGCTCTTGAATGAATCTGAACGATGAAACGAGTCGAGCTATAGTGTTGAATGGACAGCCGTGGGTTTTGAATACACACATATATTTGAAAACTTTCGAGAAACGTTTCATAACCCGTTTAAATTTTAATGGTGAGGTATCACCACAAATGGTTGTCGACCAGATTGGCTCCTACCGGTTCATGCGTCTCCTATCACTGTCAGTCATGCCGAAGCCCCGCCCATCGTGAGTAATTACAGCACAATGGAAGAAACGGGACAACGAGACAAACGCGGACGAACTCCATGTCCCGTCTCTTCCATCGCGCTGTAATTAGTCTATGAAATGGAGTACGAACTTGTCCGTACCCACACTTTGCCCATCGTGAGTGCACTTTGCCCATCTTGAGTACCCATACCCATATTTTGCCCACCTTGAACTTCATTGACCATTAGTCGGTCAATGCATAATACAACATACGCTTATGGTGCATTCAGACGACGGACCGAATCCGGATTTGTCGTGGACGCGGACGGCTGATCCACGGATGATCCGCCTTCAGGCGCATACACACGACGGACGGTGTCCTAGGAGAAAACAGCCGGATTATCTTCGACAGCAGATTCGGTGCTCACCTGCGCCCGTTGGCAGCAGACCAGTTTGAGAGTATTCAACATGAATGCCCGCAAGAAGCGACGCTTGGCTATAGCTTGGCTGCGATGTCTGTCGTGTTGTGACAAATGAACGAGCAGTGTTATTCTTTCAGAAGAAAGGGGAGTTGCTGGCAGAATGTTCTGTCAACTACTTTGTTCCCCTCTTGTAGAACTTCTGAACACGTCTCCCATCCTTTTTTAGAAGCGGCACGTCGCCGGTTGCCGAAGTTAGATTATTTCACCACCATGACGGCTAAGAATCATGCGTGTCAAACGACGGCGGCGGCATTTCCCGAACCACCAAAAGTGATTTTTGCGTATTTAATCACCTGAGAACAAAGCCCCCGGAAACTTGGTCAAGCGTAGGATCATGCCGACCAGTCATGCAGCTGTCCTCGAGCCACGGAGGACATTCCGCGAGCAGACGAAAAGTGTACTGGTTGCCAGAAACCCCGAGCTAATCCGCTGAAGTATTGGCTTTCTCCCGCCAGAATCCCGATAGGAGAAACAGGTTGGGGTCATCCGTCCGCGAGCCGTGCGGACAAGTTGCGGACAAGAGGGATCGCTGATGTGAGGTCACGTGATACGTCGTCCGTCCCGCCACATCCGGATTTGGTCCGTCGTCTGAATGCACCATTATGCGTTGCGTGTCGTACGTGTCGTTTGGTCAGCGCACGTGTTTGTAGAGACGTATTCAGACTAAGCTGCTAGACTGCCCCGCCGCGGTGGTCTAGTGGCAAAGGTATGCGGCTGCTGACCCGCAGGTCGCGAGATCGAATCCCGGCTGCGGCAGCTGCATTTCCGATGGAGGCGGTAATGTTGTAGACCCGTGTGCTCAGATTTGGGTGCACGTTAAAGAACCCCAGGTGGTCGAAATTTCCGGAGCCCTCCACTACGGCGTCTCTCATAATCATATGGTGGATTTGGGACGTTAAAATCCACATATTATTTAAAGCTGCTAGACTATGGCAAAATGCAAGCAAGCCAATAGGCGCACACGGTAAATTATCGCTTTGTATCAAGCAAAGAGTTTGCTATGCATGTATTGGAGAGGGGGGGGGGGGGTGCTGCTGCTTTGCAGAACCCCGTGCCTCTGCCATCTATATTATTATTGTCAACCGCGGCAGCGAAACAATTGTAATCATCATGCCGACCAACACCGCCGTCTCTGGCACCATCGTAGTCCCCGAATCATCGTCATCATATTCCCAATCGTCATTATCCTCAACACGCCCACTGCAGGGCAAATGCCTGTCCCATGTTCTCCAATCAACCGAATCATGTGCTTGCTCCGACCGCGTTATACCCGCAAACTTCTGAATCCCATCTGCCCACCTAACTTCCTTTCTCTCCCGCGCGCTTGCCTTCTCTTGGAATCCGGTCAGTTATTCTTAGTGACCAGCGGCCATCTTGCCTACGCACTACTCGTTTTACCCATATGCATTCCTTCTTGATTTCGAGGAAGATGTTCTTAACACCAGTTTATTCCTTGACCCACTCTGCTGTCTTATTGTCCCCTAGATTACACCTGTCGAAGTAAGTAGAAGCTTGCCTTAGGAGGTTCATTGACACAACGATAACATTCCTATCTCCATCATCTTCATGAAAAAAAATACAACTACACTTTGATATATTCTTTGAAATTAAACATAGCTGTATGCATTTTTCTGCGGAGTATGCTGGCGCTTTTTCATTTTCCCCTTTACGTATTGATTACTGTCTATTCTATTTTCTTTTTTTTTGTTTTTGGAGAATCGTCTGCAGTAGCAAAGGCTGTTTCCGTCACTGCCATAAGTGTCCTACTAACCCCGGCACGTAGCAAAGCAAACCTAGCAGTATAGCGTGAACGTTTGGTAAACGAGGCCTCAGGAGCCACTCAGTTAATGCGCAGACACCCGCTGGTAGTAACATCACCACCACCACCGCACCACTTGCGTCTCCCTATAGTGAAGCTAGGGGCCCTGAATTGCTCTCCTGCGCTAGTTGTAGCCCCTGGATGTCTCTTGGAGCGCGATGGCCCTCGCTTTCCGACATATTAAAGGAATGAGCTTGTTGCAGCTTGCAATACCTAAATGCTTGGGATTAGAAAAGCCTGCAGTGGGTGTCGGTACCCAGCTAATCCCGCCATTAGTGGTTTGCCATATCCTCGAGAGCTCTTAGTACGACCATTACGAAGATCCTAACTTTGCCGGAATGAGGCGGTGGTGGCTTCCGGCTGTAACTGCAAACCCTCTTTTCGAAGTTGTTTTTCTCGGGCGTTCACGAGTCCTCATTTGTAAGCAGTTAGGAGCCCTTCCTTCTGTGTAACACTTCGAACCGCTCCGTTATATTATGCGCATTCGCTTAACCCACGCGCTAAGATGAAAACATGGCACCCTCCGTAATTCTACGTAACGTAGCGCATAATCTTTTGGAGAAATCCCCCAACACTTGTAACACATATGGCAGTAGCGGTCGTCTTTTCCAATGTAAAGTAATGAGTCAGACCTTAATTTTAAGCTGGTTATTGCGTCATAATTAGAGCGAAACTTTCCCGTTTTACTGGACGAATGTGGTAAGAAAACACTGCACTGTTATATTGCTGCAGCAGGTGTGACAATCATGTCCAAGTTAATAATAAATACGCAGTAATAATCAACAACACTATTCGACAGAGCAACGAAATATTGTTTACTCGTCGTCCGCTAGATGGCGCAAGGTTGTCGTCGAAGGTTCTCACCCACGTTTCTCCAGCGTATCAGTGCGTTCGCTACGTCCGTCGTTCCGCATGACTCCCATGTCGTCACGTGGGTTGAAGCAGGCGACGGCAAGCGACATACGCGAGAAGTGGCGCCGTCTAAAGACCTTCGGCGAAACGATAGTGAGGCGCGTTCGCGAAGGCAAACGGCTGCTCAATGTTAGTCCTTGGGTTCCGCCGCCACCAGAGGCGCTAGCTACATCCAAGTTCCCTGCATTCTCACAGCGCCAAAGGCATAGGCGTGGGCAAGGTTCCTGTTCAGGAGGGAGGGTGGGGGGGAGGGACGAATGTTCATCTCAGCGCCTCTTCTCCCAATAAATCAATGTACGGGTCAGATTGTGCGTCTCTAGTAAATGTGGAGAACACATTTTGCGCCCCTTTTTTGATGACTAGGAGGGGGGGGGGGGGCAACCCCCTCTTTTCCACTCATGCGCACGCCTATGGCCAACGGCCATCAGCAGCGTCTCTTAGCAAAAACGAGCAAAACCTGTTTTCACTGCTGTCAGTCATTGCTATCTTCCAATACCAACATTTCTCGAACAGTTGTCCTTTAACGGCGAAAGAAAGATGAAAAGGGCAGGAAAGAAGCGCCGACAATTGCGGCTGTGTCTGTGTTGTAAGTCAGCGCTCGTCTGCGTTTCTTCCTAGTCCTTTCTAGCGCTGCTGGGCACTATATTTGAACACCAACTTGCCCAAATATTTTCATATTTGTCACGCCGCATTCACCGAGCCGGGAAACCAGCATCCATACAGCTATTCATCTAAGGCTGCATGGGTGCCACCGTATTTCCCTCTGAGGTTTTGGAAGCATTCGTGACGTCCCTCCAAAATGCACTGTGGAGGCAGTGATGTCAGCTTTGGTCAGTCTTTATACTTCTTTGCAATATTTCAGAAAGAAGGGGCTCCTCTTGTCCGAAAGCTGGCCGTGAAGAAGAAAGAAAGTATTCGTATCAGCTGACGTCACGCTCGGGGACGTGACGTGAGGCGGTCAAGTCCAGGCGCCTCCTAATCTGGGCTTAGCGCTCCCGTCCCGCTCCTATCGCGGTATAGGCACTCTCCTCCTGCCAACCTCTTCCCTTTCAAACCTCCCGAGCGCATTCCGGGTTGAGGGAACTAGCCTTCCCAAGAGTGAAAAAGTAATCCTCGTTGCCCGCTGCGCCACCTCTGGGAGAAGCCAGATTATCTCCACGGGTCCAGCGCGCCTTTCCTGGAACGAGGCAGTGGCGTTAGGCAACCACGTCCCTTCCCGAGCTCTTTAATGGCACGTTTTCTCGAGAAGGTCCTTATCGGACAAATTTGATTACACCGGCAACCCTCCGAGGGGGTGCGTGATCTCTAAGAGGGAAAACGTCGCAAGAGCGCGTTCGAAGCGCTCGGATTAAAATAGCTTCAGCGACAACAGCGACAAAACATAAAAGATAATTCCCGTCTCGCCTCACCGTCGCATTAGACGACCAAACTTGGGGCCGTCCAGTGATTCGAGGAAGACCTCTCAGCCCAAGAATTTTCGGTCAGAAAAGAGATTAACACGTGTTAACGAAATTATGGAGTTTTTTGTGTGTTTAGCCTCTAGCAGCTGGGTGATGGTTGTAATATTTGCACTAATAATCACTTGACCCCGCAGGTTTAGGTGTGGCCGTTTGCTTACAGGTGGTGGGTGGCGATTGTAATATATGCTCTGATAATCTCTTAACGGCACATACAGCCACACAACACACACGAAGACGCCCACATATATTACGTAATTTATCTGTCGTTAAAAGGGCACTGACACCTTTTTTTTTTTTTGAAGGCGAGTTCACTCTGCCATACAAATCTGTATACACGGACGGCTCTGAACAAGTGTGACGCTCAGCAGATGCTGGTAAGATATTTTATTTTGATATTAAAGTTGAATTTCTCGCGGCACACCTACCAACATCGACACTAACTTGACGTCAGGCTACACTACTAATCCCGGTGACTTCACGCAGCAGTCTGGCAAGTTGTGTTGACGTCAAGCAACGAAACGCAAAAGTGTTGCTTGTGCATCGCCCTCTCGATTGTCTGCTCGCGCCGTGCAGTCACTCATATAGCGTACCTGTGAAGCGAGTTATTATAGCGGAGTCTGCAATAAAGTCTACGTGCTCTCTATCACTATATATGGGCTTATCAGAGGGCAAATGAATCATTTGATTTCGAATTTGTCGTCATGGTGACAATATTTTCCACTTAGAATTGGCTTCGAATTCCGCCGCAGCCGGAATTCCATCCCTCGACCTGCGGGGCAGCCGCCGAGTACTTTAGCCACTAGAAAGGAAGAAAGAAAAAATAACCAGCCTGCTCACGGCTGGTTATTTTTTCATCCACTTTTCTTTCTTCTTATTTACATTCCATTGGTTCTAATAACTTCCCCTATATATATATATATATATATATATATATATATATATATATATATATATATATATATATATATATATATATATATATATCAAGCTGGTGGAGGTGCTAGTTATTTTGCTGCTGTATTCTCTCGGTGGCGCATGCATAGGACACCGCCGACAGCTGCAATTTCATTGAGCCGAAGCTGCGTTCCTACAGAAGCAGAGCAACCCAAGCCACAGAATTCAGAAAGGCACAATCGAAGGCGTTCCTAGTGCCATCGCCGCCTAATTGAATGTCATTTCCCGTCTTAGGTAAACTTGCCTAATGTCACCGGCCACCGGGGCTCCTTCCAGACGAGAGAACGGGCACTCCTTTAGCACTCTTAATGAAAGTCTCTCGGGCGGCATCCATCCTATCAAGAAGTTATAAGCGCCAGCTAAAAAAAAAACAAAAAAAACGCGACAGCCTTTCGGTGTGTCTCGAGATTTGCCCGGAGGGTGGTCCAATCTGCCTCCTAACGAGCCGGTGGTCTCTACCAGTTAGCCAAGGGCGCACTCGCTAAGGAGAGAGCAGGAGGCTTAGACGGAGGGTGGCCACACGCTCAGTCCCAGCACCCGCAGAAATGGAAGAGCCTCGCGTCGGGTCGCGTTTGAACGGAGCCAGCGTCGGAGGCCGCATTACGAGCCCTGACATGGGCGGCCGGTCCGGCAGACTTCGATCCATACGGGGGCCAGCAGAGGCCAAACCTTCGAGCCAGCTAAAGCCGAGCGGCATCAGCCGAGTTTCGGACCACACGTCGCACGCGTTCTGGGAGGGAAGCGGGGGGGTGCATTCGCGAAGCGCGAAGGCTAGCGAGGATGGAGGAAGTGGGGAGTAAAAGGGGAGTAGAAGATGGAGAAGATGGCAGGTTAACCCCGAAGCAAGCCTCCCTCGATTTCCGGCTCCTTTGCTGTGCTGGGCGCCCTTGTCGCGCGAGCGTATCCGGAAAGGGCGGTGCGGGGTGGTATAGAAGGTGGGGAGGTTTTTGTCGCTGGCTTAAGCGAAAGCATTAGCGCAGCGGCTCGCAAATGAACCATGACGCGTCGCCGCGTGCCCACTCGGACCTCATGAATAATTAACGCAACGGAAACGACGGGCCAGCGGTCGCTCGTGTTTGCTGTCCTGTTCGCTGACCTGTTTGCTGCAAACGGGGCTTCGTTTAACCCGATGGGAATCAACATTGGCGGTGGGAGAGCGGGAGGAAGACCGGAGGAACGGATTGTGTATTTTGAGAGAGAGAGTCTTTGGTGGCACAGCGGGCCACTGAGCTTTTTTTTTTGTGTGCACCCGTATGTTCACCGCTCGTCGGGGGCTAGCAGCACCGAAAGCCGCTTCCCCCTAGGTTTGGTTTCAGCGCGAGCCACATGTTTTTTTCGGCCGTTTACCCCGTTCAGCGCAGCGGGTGCCTAAAAGTTAGGCTTTCGAGTCGTAGGTTTTCGAGGAATGGTAAAAGGTGGCGAGCCGCGATTTTATATACGCCCGCGGCAGTGGTCGGTCGTTCTTTTCGTGATGGCCGAGGTCTCGAGTGCTAAACACGATTATCCTACCTCTTGTGTGGAAGTGTGGCAGCTTGGGCTAGTTGGTATGGCATGACGATAGTTATAGTGCGAGAACAAAACGACGACACAGCGCTCGTGTCTTTGGTGTCCTTCTTGTCTCTGTGTCGTCGTTTTGTTCTCGCGCTATAACTATCGTCTTGTGTGGAGTGTTGAGAATTCGAGTGCTAAGATTTGTTTTTCATGCGGCGTGTCATCGGTGCAGATGAAAGCCTATAGTTGCGCTTGGACCACGTATTTACGTGCTTGCTGCGCTGCTTTTCTTAACGATTTGTGCCACAGAGTATATCTGAACAATGCTGTCGTCAGCTTTGGAAGTTGTCGCTTGCTCGGGAATTCGCTTCGTTTGGGAGCAGTGCTAATGTTTTCAAAGAGGTCGTTTAAAACGCAGTGCTTCGCCGTTTACTGTTCGTATAGCGCGCAGAAAAGAATACGCACAAATTTGTTTTCTCGGCGATAAGCGAGCGCAGTTCTGAATCTGTCAAAATATGCGGTTCAAATGTATTATTCTCCTTCGTCACCGTGAAGTAAAGGTGGAAGGCTGCTTTATATCGTCGAGTACACTCTTGCCGAAAGTATTGCATAAATGCTTTCAAATATTGCACATTGCGTTGACGTGTTTACACGCTGCCTTCAAAATCCGTGCCTCTGTGAACACCTCGTTTAGTAGTTTGTGGAAGAGACACTTGGTATCATCTCTATAGCTGCCCCATCGTTCTGTAAATAATAATAATAATAATAATAATAATAATAATAATAATATTAATAATAATAATAATAATAATAATGAAGTTTTCAGGTGCTAAAGCCTTCGCACGATTCAGGTAAGAAGTAGAAGAGAGCTCCGGCTCCGGAATGTCCTGCATGTGGTGTTCACCGCGTTAGCTACATCTAACATAACACAGCCCACGAGCTTTTTGTGCCATATTGGGTGCATCAAGACGCGACTCCCGTGACCGGAATCGAGCCCGCAACCTTTGGGTACGCAGCCGATCCAGCAACTCGTATAGCCGCTACACCAGCGCAGCAGTCGTTCCGTAATTTCACGGCAGTGCGCTTGTTGTATTCAAGCTATGAAGTTCGTTCTGACTCCGCCGCATTGACCTAACGGCTATATGATATTAAGACGATGAACACGATAAGGACTTTTGACGGACATGTTGCCTCATTTCAATGGGGACGAAATTCGACAGCGCTCGCGTATAGTATTTTGATTTTGGTGCGTGTCAAGCAAGCTCGGGTTGTCGAAGTTAACGTGCAGGTCTCCACTTGATTGATTGATATGTGGGGTTTAACGTCCCAAAACCACCGTACGATTATGAGGGACGCCGTAGTGGAGGGCTCCGGAAATTTCGACCACCTGGGGTTCTTTATAACGTGCACCCAAATCTGAGAACACGGGCCTACAGCGTTTTCGCCTCCATCGTAAATGCAACGGCCGCAGCCGGGATTTGATTCCGCCACCTGCGGGTCAGCAGCCGAGTACCTTATCCACTAGACCACCACGGCGGGGCTCGTAATCATATCGCGATATTGGTATACGCATAAAACAACCGTACCACAGAAATCTGCACTCTTCCGCGGAGATGTGGTATCTAACTTGCGAAACGTTCCTTCCGAAGGATTCACGACTCCCACGTCGCGGTCGGCTAAAACAGTCCCTTACAGAGCATTTTAGCGTAAGGATGAGTACGGGTGTTCACCGCGATAATGGGACACGACGATCGTACGCCGCTCTGGCGAAGTGACACCCAATTGCCTATTACAATTCGGTTCTCTGCCGCCGGTTTTTTTCTCTTGCTGAACAGCGTATACGGCCCTACAACACTGGCGCGCAGTGCGAACGCGCGGTCTAACGAGCCTGCACAGGCGGCGCTCGCGTCGAGCATTGTAGCGCGGTTGCAAGCCGTATAGCCCGCTTCATACTTGAAAAAAAAACACGAAAAACAAAACATCGATTCGTGGGGATGACGGTGGTTGCCCGGAGGGGCCTGTCTTGCGCGTCGATGAGAGCTGCGCAGCTGAACGCTCGCGCAGAAGCTTCGTGACCGAACGGGTGACAATAATGACCTTTCATTAGCTGCGTTTCATTTAATTACTACCCCTCTCTCTCTCATTGCTTACCCTCTCACCCTTTCTCTCACGACTTCGTCATTGGAAGTGAAGGCATGCAGTTCCGCACTGCTTTCCACCGCCATCAAGCGATCGCTAATGAACCGTTTTTTTTTTTCGATCGTCGCCTTCTTGCACACCTTCTTTCCTGTACTGCTTTCCCTAACTGATGAGAAATGCGTAGCGAAAAGGCAGCCTTTATCCATAGCAAGGCCTGCATTTTTTTTTTTGCCGTTTCATTCAGAACCCTGACGGCAAGATGTGTGTATATGTCATGTACGACACAGCACGACCCAGAACTCGAATGACAGCCGTCACCTCTGATTGGCTCATTTCACAGTGACGTCATTTTGAAAGGAGGAGAGAAAGAGACAAAGCGCGTCTGCCTTCTCCTTTCCGCATACCTCCCATCCCCTAAGTGCAAAAGGAAGGACATTGCAAAGATGTGTCACGCGCTGCTTTTTTTTTTTTTAGAGCATGCAAATGAGAAGAGTGAAAAATCCGCTTTGTTCTCGAAGAAAAGAGAGAGAAAACACAAAAAAAAGCTCAGCAACCAATCAGGCACTATGTGCCGCAGTCGGGCTCAGACATTGTCGGCTTATTCTAAATAGAAGCGGTCAAACTCATGAGTAAAATAAAAAGGGTTGAGGAGTACTAAAGCAACATTAGGAACCTCAAGTGCTTGCTGATTGCACGGAATTAATTCAATCGCCCTTTTGAAGGACAATACAACCTGCGGTAGCTAGAAAGTGGAGGGAACGTGACTTTGAAAACCATATTTTGTCTTGTTCCCCTTGATTAGCTTGGCTCTTCGACCACGTCATTGCTTCTAAACTCAAAAACTTTACACTAAACCGTTCTTTTTTTTTTGTTGTTGGAGTAAACCAAGCGAAGTTGCGTAAACGAAGTTTGCACAAAATGAACAAGAAAATGGCAGAACGATCTCCTGTGGTAGTTCAACTTCTGTGGCATTAACAGTGGTGATTGCAGCTAGCCGACACAGAAATGTCCACTGCTCAGCACGGAATGAGTTTTTTTTTCTTATTGTCCTGCTTGTTTCATCTTTAATTTGAATACTGCTTATAATGAAATCATTTAAATTGCACTGATATAGTTTGCAGGCTTTACGCGTTAATTTACCATGTATAAAAATAGCTCTGCTACATGGAT